>NC_051440.1:5368029-5533865 GCF_001649575.2 Kryptolebias marmoratus | reverse complement strand
TCTAAATGTTAAATCTAAATGTTAAATGTTAAATCTAAATGTTAAATCTAAATGCTAAATGTTAAATCTAAATATTATATGTTAAATCTAAATGTTAAATATTAAATCTAAATGTTAAATGTTATATCTAAATGCTGAATGTTATATCTAAATGCTAAATGTTGAAACTAAACGTTTAGCTAATATGCAAATTTTTTACGCCTGAAACAGGAAGTACCAAAATAAAAGCTTGACACTAGGCTGAAGTATGCTTCTGGTTTGAGGATACGTAATGGGCATGAAGTAATATTGTTTCAGCTTTGTCACGTCTGGCAGACCTAAAACACAAAATGCATAAAGAACAATAGCTAAATGATTGTAACTGAATGAATCGCCTCCTGTTATTTTTGTTTTTTTTTTCATATTTTTATGTTCTTACCCAACATGCATGTTTTTGTTTTTTTGTTTTTGTTTTGAAGTGTGTTATCTTTGTGATGAACTAAACAAAGATAACTCATTCATCAATTCAATTCAGTTTATTTATATGGCGCCAAATCACAAGAAACGTCGTCTCAGGGCGCTGTACAAAAACATTCACAGACATTACAAGAAGCCAATTAGGAAAGGTTATCTGTCTAAGGAAGTCAGCAGATTGTGTTGAATCTTCACTTCGTCACAGACTCCCATCCTGAGCAGCAGGTTGTCGACAGTGGAAAGGAAAAACTCCCTTTTAACAGGAAGAAACCTCCAGCAGAACCAGAACCTGAACTGGGCTCAGGATGAGCGGGCTTCTGCTGACATCAGTGAGAGGACTTTTGGGTAATGCTCTGTCATTGTCAATATAAAAAGAAGTTGCACACACACGTCTGTCATAAGCTGCTGGTGTGACTGTTTTTCCTGCAGCTTCTGCACCTGACAAGGTGTGGCTGGGCTGGAAAGCCCTCATCGCAGCGCCTTTTTCTGCGATGAAGCTGCAGGTGGATCAGATTAAAACCTTACTCATAAACCAGGAGTCACACAGCAACTTTCCATGCCAGATCTTCGCTGTGCCTCTTCTCTTTACCTTCCATGAGCTGACAGATTCCCTCACACATCCCTAAACATCTAATCATCACTTCATCTATTCCGGAGACAGTGTTGCAAACTTTTGCTCTGCACCCTTCAATAAACTCTCCCTGTGGTTTGTCTCTTCTGCTACATGGACCAGAGACCCACACCACAAGCTGACATGAAGCTGTGACAGAGCGTCTCACTCAGTGTTTGAACAGATGGTCAAACATTGAGTGAGAAGGAATTAGAAGCGTTCACCAGACACATCAACTCTGTTGACAACAACATAAGGTTCACCAGAGAAGATGCGAATGACAAGAAGCTGCCCCTTTTGGACTGTCTGGTTCACAGACAGAGGCCAGTCCACCCTAAGGACAAAACACCCAAACACAAACCGAGAGGTGTGGTGTCTGCAAGTCAGTGCAGCTGAATGTCCAGAACTCTATATTGGAGAAACCAAACAGCCTCTTCACAGGAGCATGGCTCAACACAGGAGAGCAGCTCTTCAGGACAAGACTCAGCTGTTCACCTACACCTCAAAGATAAGGGACACTCTTTTGAGGACCAAAATGTTCATATTTTGGACCGAGAAGACAGATGGTTTGAGAGGGGGATGAAGGACGCCATCTATGTCAAACAAAGGAGGTCTCAGATCTCAGGTTTCAAAAACCTATAATGGAGCTTTAGGCCTGATCCCCAGTCAGTTTCCCTCCAATCAGCACCTGCATTCATGTGACCAGAGTGGCCCATCAGTGAGTCAGGCTAACAAAGACTCTAATGAGCCTCTGTTGTTACAAGAGTGAGGACAACCTGCATGTGAATCCAGCTTACAGAACATCTCAGCTTTAAAAGCTTGAACTCCACATTCTCTGCTTTTTGTACTGAGAAAGCTCCTCGGATGAGAAGCGAAACATCTTCAACTACAGAACAGAAGTCCAGCTGTTATTGTTTTTAACCTTTTTTTTTGGATCCAACACGGAGGCTTCATCGTCCTCTGGTGGAGGAAAGTTGACACTGACAGTTCTTTCACTCCCTCAACAAACCTTGTAACTCATGGGTGTCAAACCCAGTGACACAAAGGGCACAAAATGAAAAGAAATTGGTCCTAGCCAAGGGGCCAATCTCTATCTTTTTTTAATAAAAAGTACATAATTTAACCCTGATTTTAGATGTAATATGTTAAATCATTCATATAGGCATATCAATTACCTTTTCCCAGTTACATATTATATAGAATTTAAAACAAACACTCTTTAATGAACAAAGTCAAAGAAATCAAACTTAAAAAGACATCATTAGCATTCATTTCTTATGCCTCACTCAGCTTCTAAATGAATTTTTCTCCATTACAACAGATATAAAAAAACATTAAAAAAAACCTGAACATACAGCTACTAACATTTAGGCCTAGTCTACGCATAGCTGGATATCTGCCAGATAAAAAAACTATTCGGTTTACCAGATATTATCTGGTAAACCGAATAGTTTTTACCAGATTTTTACCAGCATCCTCTTCACCATCCTCACTGACTTCAGTCTCTGAAGAGCTGGAATCGTCTTCCTGAGTATTCAGATCTGGGTTCCTGCTGGTTTCTGCTCCACAGTCCTCTCCATCAGCTGCTGCTGTCATCTGGTCAGCTGAGCTGCTGCTTGGAAGATCTCCGTCTTCCACTTGATGAAGATGTAAGAACAGAGGTTTCTCTTCATCATCCTCACTCTTCAAGAGAACTGCAGTGAATGAGAAGCTGGTGGCGTCAGCCTCCTCCTTCACACTGAGCTGCTCGTCCTCCGGACTGCTCCACAGTTCCTCCTCTTCCTCCTTTATGTTGAAGGTTCCTGGCCCCTGCTGGTCCACAGCAGGCCTCCATTCTTCAGGAGCTTCTTCTTTAATCAGCACCATCTGCTCAACATCTGCGGCGAACACTGAAACACATGAACATTAGGGACAATTGTAACTTTATATGTACATATAACAATACTTGTGTTTTTACGGAGTTTGCTGGTGGCAGTCAAAACAACTACTAATGCAGTCAGAAAACCTCCTGAAACTACAGTCATATGAAACAGATATCCTTACGAATGGCTCCAAGAAGATGGCAAAACAAACAGAGCCAGCAGTTGGTTCCTTGGTGGCAGTGTGTTTTTTTACTTGATGAAACACAACTGAGCGCTCCTGAAAATGGTAACATTTAACAAAATTCTGTTCAGCTGAATGGCTGTTGTAAACTGACGAACCTGGCCTTCTTCATTTAGAAAAAGTTGCAATGTTTCTTTGGTAGGACAGGAAGGTGTCTTCTGGTTTCACACAGCACGGTCAGGCTGTAACGCACCTCCACGTATTGACTCGGTACTGCCATCTTTGTGGGGACTCATTGATGAAATAAATGCATGCCTCTAATGTTCAAAAAAACAAAACAAGACAAAGCAAAAAACCCAAAGGTTAGCTGACCTGGTTCTGTTTACATCCTGCACCATGATGCAGCCACAGAGTCCATACAGATCTCACATGGAGGACTCAAAAAGGAAAAGCAGAAAGAATGGGGTATGGGTGGGTTGAGGCAGTCTGCTTCTTCAGACTTCCCTCTTTGTCTCTTTGACTAAGTGTCTTTTTAAGTATTAGCCACAATAACAAGACAAATATTGTCTTTTATTTGAGTGGGTAGTTTGTCAGCTGACATTGTGCTTGGCAAAACTGGAGTTTTATTTCGGTAGTGCGTCAGCCTCTTAGTGTTTTGAAAGTGATCACAATTAAACATGTAGTCCTATAAAACAAAGTTCTTTTCAGTCACCATTTTAGACTTACCTTGCTTTGTGAGAGTGAAAACAGAAAAGTCAGTGAATGAGAGCAGCCTTCTTGAAGATTCAACCATATTAAAATAAAGTTAATGTGAGCACAGAGAGTGGGAGGGAAGCATGCAGATGTAAACAGGTTAGTATAAAGAGAATCGGATCTGAGCAGAAAATCAGAATTGAGCAATACGACCTGCAGCAAGAACGTAGCCTTATTTGTCCAGTCTAGTAAAACAGTTTAGCGTTAACTTTTAGTCAGAAGTTCACTTGACACGAAGGCCGTTTAATTGTAATTTTTTTATGTGTGAACAGACAACAGCTACACAAGATCTTGTTAAAAGCTAGGTCCATTAGCTTGCTGAAAACTGTAACCAACATCGCACTTGATTAGAAAAGTGAAAAAATACCATTCTAATACATTCAGTTTCATTTTCTTGTAAATGTGACAGTTCTTGTTTTTGATCTGTGGCTTTTCTTTTTAAAATCCCCAGTATTTCTTCCACTGCCACATCCAGTCACTGGTTGACCTGCTGTTTCCACATCTCCGTCAAGATTGTCCTTTAGGTGAACTGTTGCAGCTACTGTGCCTCAGACCGTTTGACTTCTTTCGCTTTCCCCTCTGTCCATCTCCTCACAGCCCTGGTGGTTGCAGACCTGCTCTTAACCAGAGGCACATACCAGGTTTTGAGGTTATCTGACCTACCCAGAGGAGGTAGGGGGACGAGATGTATGCATTCTTGATCTTTGCATACATCAAGTCCATGGTCTTCTCCCCTCTGGTCCGACAGCTTACATTCTGTGAAAGTTGGTAATGTTTTATGTCTACTAAGGTAATAATAAGGGCACTCTGGTGACTGGTTTGCAGTCTGATTTCTCCTAATTTAGCCCCAGTGGAAATGTTGAGGGTTGAGCTTTGTCTAACTCACTGATTTAAATCAATGGGTGATTAACAGACGTCTGCAGAACAAAAGGAGGTAATTTAACCTCTGAATCAGGTGTGTTGGAGCAGGGAAACAAGAAAAGCATGCAGAATAGTGGCCCTTGAGGACCAGGATTGGCCACCCCTGGTCTAACTTATCTGAAATAGTCCAGGTCTAACCTCTAAAGGGCATCAAATAGGTTCTGTTTAGCTCGATGCGGCTGTACAACACACATTTCAACTCAACTCAGTGTTTACTGTCATTTGCACAGCAAGGAAACATGTTTCCCCATCCTATTAAATTATTTCTTTGCTGCCCACAATGAATGCCCATCAATATAAAACAGATAATAAAGAGATAAAAATAATCATTTCACAATAAAAGCAAGACATCATCAATGTAAACTGTGCGGAAATGTAACTGGAGTTAAAAACAAGCTGCAAATAAGTATGTGGATATTTGTGCAAACCAGTTTACCACATCAGCATTATGTGGAGCGGTAAATGTGCAATTACACATGTGCAAACTGAAAGACTAAACACTCAAGTGTAATTGTGTGAGATAGTCTGTGACGATGAAAGTCCTGCCAGCTGTTTAGGAGTCCGGCAAGAGTGGGAAAGACAGAGTTTGTTGCATCCATGCTGTTTAGAGTCCAAGTATATTACTCACTTATGTGCACATTCAGATACTGTGTTTAAAGCTTTTCCCAAATGAACAGTGGCTGGCGAGGTCTCAGTTCCTTCCTCGTGTCCACTATCATCTCCTTTTCTTATCCACATTGAGGGTGAGGTTATCGTCCTCACACCATGACACCAGATTGGTCACCTCACTCCGGTGAGCCGCTTCATCCTCATCAAGATTAAATCATTTAACATTAAAGGTGTGCTGCATTCTGAACATGGCGTCTAACCTTAACCAGGATTTGGGAACTCTTTGGAAACTACTACATTTATAGAAAAAAAGAAATAAACGTCAAAACCTTGTAAATCTCATGCTTTAAAACGATCATGTTTATGCCTCTGCCGGCTCTGTTTTTGTTGAGCCAGAGTGTCTTTTTTTTCTGCACGTGACGGATGACACAAGCTCAGATCAGTGGGAAAACAATGTCTGAACATTTCAGATGACAGTGATAAGTTGTGACCATAGCCTGATGTTTCAAAACACAAAACATGTCAAACATGAGGGAGTGAAGACATAACACAAACTTCATGTTATTTGAAATGAATCATTACACTAGCGACTTGAGTTTGAACATCTTATTGAATCTAGTTTGGTAGTTTAACTCAGTAGCTGTGACCTTTCATCAGGTGTTCACACACAAGTCTGTTTTTAGTTTTTTTGTTGCAACAGTCAGACCTTTGTTAAAATGTGTTTCTGTCATCAGTCCACAGGATGACACAAACCTCTGTGTTTCATCACATGATGTGTTTTGTGCAATTTTCAGGTTAATGTGAACTTGCAAAAACATGTCCGGCAGCAACTGCCAAAAGTCGTGTTGTCTAATGAGACAAGCTTAAAAATAAAAACCCTGCGATCATCATGGTTATGTGTTTTAAAATGTTTGTGATCTTTATCAGCTTCCTTAGACAGAGTGCTAGTTGCTATAAAGGGGTATTGTGTAGGTGTTTCCCGTCAAGCAGAGTACATTTTTGGGACATGAATGTTCAGCAGTAAGTGGGCGTATGTTTGACCAATGAAACTGGGAAGTTGCTCTAAATTATAAGGTTCAGTTAAGTAGGAAGTACTGCTGTTTGCAAGGGCTGCCTTCCAGTGTACCCAGTTTATAAGGTGAGACAAACCACACAGAGATCGGTCATTTTTATTTAACAAATAATTAATTCATATTAATTACAACATTAACATATAAAACGGATATGATGTGTAAGTAAAGAAAATGAGGGATCTAAATGAAGCTAGGAATGTGTTATTTGTTAATATCGGACTTGGTTGTTTTGTTAAAACTAAAAAGTCGGAGCTTTGCGAGAGGCACCTGAATGCGTCTTGAGCTCGCGGTTGGTCAGTTTCTCCGCCGCGTCGAGACGGAGCTAAACGGCGGAGGCGAATCCAGACAGAACCCGGACGAGCTCCACCAAAACACCATGGTAAAGAAGCCAAGGCGTGCTCTTTGGAAACTTTAGAGACGCGTTTTGACATTTGTTTTTTTTTAGTCCACGTAGTTGTCGTGGTCGTTAAATCCCCCCTCGGCTCCTCTGAGGCTTTACCTGAGAAAATAAACGAAAAGAAGAAACTTGTAGCGTCACCCACTCGTTTCAGCCCAGCCTCGAAAGTTTCTGGAGGCTCTTAAAGCAGTCGACCAAGTCGCAAATAAGACGTTTTTCTGCCCGTGTTGACTTTTAATACACTGTATGTGTGTGTCTGTGTGTTTACAGTTGTCATTTTGTGTTCCCCAGCTGTGAATAAGCGCGGTAGCAACTTTACATTAATCCAACTAAGACAGAAAAGGTGAGTGAAATTTCAGATCCACTGCTGGTTAATGTGAAGCCCCTAGAAAAAAAGTCACAGCTGGTTATGTTTCAGGACTTCAGATTGAAGCGAAAACATATTCTGTGCTGAGAGACAATATTTTGATTTTGAGGGACAGGTGTGTACAGACTGGGGAGGCACCATCACAGAAAGAGTAAACTACATCACACACTGATGATGATACACCCCAAAACATTTATGTACCTATCTGTGCTGTGGGTGACTGGTTTAATAAAAGGAAAAAAAGCATAAATTTATAACCACTTGGACTTTAACTCATGGATATTCAGGACAGGATAAAAAAAAGGGCGTGGGCCCTTTGGGCTAAAGCTACTTTTGGGCGCCTGATCTACATTTTTTTTGTCTTTCACTTATACAAATTACAGTATTGATTGTGATTACAATAATTTCAAGGTTTCTAATCACACACAACAGAGCTGCTCTTAGCTTTAATGTAACATCTGATGCACAGAAGAACTGTCTGAGCTGTTTCTGTTTCTCGGAAATAAAGTGTGTTTTTCCACCGACCGAAGGTTTTTGAAAGTGTCATTGCAACAATGGGTGAGAAAAGGTAGAGATGCAGAACGTCAGCAAACCCAAATGACAAGCAATTTTGCAACCCTTTTTTTTTTAGGAAGCAAAATCTTGAGATTACATAGAGCAAAGGAAGTTAAAAAACTAAAATCTGAAATGTAAAAATAAGACCCACTGCCCAAATCTATGAAAAATATTAGGTTGTCTGATAGAATTTACATCCATAAGATGCTTTTGGTGCATGAAGGTGAAAAGACTGAATAGTTATATAAAACATCAACAAAGCAAAAGGAACGTTTATTAACCATTCTGGCTCAAAATTGTACAACTAGTAGTAGCCTACTATTTAAAAAAAAAAACTGAAGCAAATTAAACAGAAATCATTAAGCAGCAGCTAATTACTGTAGGATTCAACTATTTAAAAATTCTTTCCAGTGATGGTGGCTTGAACCTGATTGGAAATAAGTAAAATAAGGTGTTGGTAAATTAAAACAATAACGCTTTTCTCGGGGCCCTGGGCGCCTGCCCTGTTGTGCCCTTTGGAAAGTCCGTTGACGGGTGAGGGAAGCTGAGGTCACAGTGATGTAAGTGCTGATGGATGTGGGAGGTGGAAGGGAGGGAACCAAAATCTTATATAGCAATAAAAATAAAATTCCAGCTTTTGTTAACTTCTCACTTTTGTTTTTGTTTCTCTCTGCACACGCGGCAGCTCTTCGGCAACACCCGACGATGTCTGCCGTCGAGGACGTTAACTTGCACACCTTCGGCCCCGAGCTGCCAGCCATGTTCGACGGCATGAAGCTGGCTGCGGTGGCTGCTGTCCTCTACATCATCGTCCGCTGGTTAAATCTGAAGAGTCCAACAGCACCGCCAGAGATCAGCTTTCAGGACACGCCGCTCAGCCGCTACCTGCTCAAGTCCTGCCCCATGCTGACCAAAGAGTGAGTGACTCGTGGAGCAGTTTGGACTTAAAAATGGTTGCCTTGAATGTAGACTTTAATTTTCTCCTTCTTATACATATTCGTATGTCACACAAAACAAGTGGAAGTGAAATTGTCAAGGGGGATGTTTATGTGAATGTGTGAGACATATTCGCAAAGATATTTTAATTACTAATATACTATATAAATACTGCAACCCCAATTCCCAAAAGGTTGTGATGTTGTGTAAAATTTAAATAAAAGCAAAATGCAATGATTTCCAAATCTTACAAATCCATATTTTATTCACAGTGGAACAGAGTAAACATATCAGATGTTTAAACTAAGAATTTCTATCACTTTTTTTGGGGAAAAAAATGTAATTTTGATTTTGATGGTAACAACACAGCTCTGAAATGATGGAACAGGGGCAACAAAAGGCTGTAAAAGGAGGTGGTATCAGTTAGAAAATGCTTCTCCAGCTATTTCTAACTAATTAGGTTGTTTGCCAACAAATCCGTAAGAGAAATGAGTATATAAAGAGTATTTTAGAGAGGCTGACTCTCTTAGAAGTAAAGATGGACAGAGGTTCACCAGTCTGTGAAAAATTGCATTTAAAAATAGTGGAACAAGTTCAGAACAATTTTACTCAATGGGAAAGACTTTGAATATCCTATTATCTACAGTTCATATATCATATCCATCTTGTGAAACATATATACATGAATAGACCCAGTTAAAAAGTTGAAAACAGCTACAATTTTGTTTTGACACGGGAGTATCTTGTCAGTCAGACGTTTTTGGAATTTGGTGAGAGAGAAAAGGTCAACTAAAAATAAGGCTGAGTTGTCCATGAGGAGATCAGAAAATCCTGTGAGTTTGAGTAATAATGCTAAAAAACACTGAACTAAGGTGAGTTGCTGTGCTTCTTTCTTCTCAGATACGTTCCTCCACTGCTGTGGGGGAAGAGCGGTCATCTCCAGACAGTCCTGTATGGGAAGATGGGGCGTGTTAACACTCCAACACCCTGTGGGCTCCGCAAATTCCTCCCGATGCAGGACGGAGCCACGGCCACCTTTGACCTCTTTGAGGCTCTTGGAGAGCACAGCACAGGAGGTTAGAGGCTAACACTTTAATCATGCAAATTTACGTCCTAATCTAAAAAGCTCGCTCAACGGTTTTCTGCATTGTTCCGTCATTTCTCCTGAGTTTCACGTGCTTGTTTGGCTTACGGGTATATTAACTCTCAAGAATGCACAAGCAAGAATGACTCTCAAGAGGGAAGATGCTCAGCATTGTGGCAACCAATTAGATCAACACACATGCAAAACCTTCACTTTTACCAGCGCTCGTGACTCCTGTTTTTTGTTTTCTTTTGTGTTTGCGTCCCTTCTTTATCTTTCTGTGTGCATGTCAGATGACATCACCATGGTAATCTGCCCTGGGATTGGTAACCATAGCGAGCACAACTACATTCGGACCTTTGTGGATTACTCCCAGCGGCACGGTTACCGCTGCGCCGTCCTCAACCACCTGGGAGCTCTGCCGAACGTGGAGCTCACCTCCCCGCGCATGTTCACCTACGGTAAACAGAGAGCACAACTTTTTTTCAGTTTGTGACTCAGTGACGGGAGTGGCAGGCTGAAATTGGTCATCTTGTTTGTATGGCTTGCTTAAACGGATTACACAAGAACCACAGAGCACACAAAAGAGACCTTTTGACATTTGATGAATATTTTAAGTCTAGTTAGTCACCCAAACACACACAACTTGTGTTTAGATAAGCGTGTTTCTTGTTTTCAGGTTGTACTTGGGAGTTTGGGGCCATGGTGGGCCACATCAAACAGGCTTTCCCCCAGACTCTGCTGGTGGTGGTGGGCTTCAGTCTGGGAGGAAACATCGTCTGTAAGTTCCTCGGAGAGAAGCGATCCAACCAGGAACGAGTGCTGTGCTGCGTCAGCGTCTGCCAGGGATACAGCGCCCTCAGGTTTGTTGGCTCATGTTGAGGAAATTAGTTTTTTATTGCCCAAATACTGTCCCTACTTATATATTATATCCTCCGTATTGGCTATATTCAAACAATTTTAAAAGATGTAACAAAGTGAACATGTTTAGGTTATTTTGATCCTGTTTTTTTCTTTTTGTGCATTCTGTGTTAGAGTGCACTTACGTGTTTTTGTGTATTTTAGTGCCCAGGACACATTCCTTCAGTGGGACCAGTGCCGAAGGCTTTACAACTTTGCTCTGGCAGACAAAATGAAGAGGCTCATTCTGTCACACAGGTACAGAGAAAAAAAACAACATTTACAGTTTCATATTCACATTTGTGGATGTGTCATTAAACTTTTTTTTGTGGTTGATTCAATTCTCAAACAGAAACATAAAACTGCAGCGCTTCATTTAGGTCCTGAAGCAACAAACTTTGATCTTTCTTTCTTCTAGATGTGTTAAAATGTTTCACTGATTGTCACAGCTGATAAGTTTTCATAGAAATTTGTTGACTTTCTGCACCTACAAGAGACAAAAAAAACCCTCTTCATCATCAGCTTAATTCTGAAAAATGAAGTGCCGTCAGCTCGTAATTTTATTCAGTCTCTTTTATTATAAAACGTCAGAGAAAGGTGTAATGAGCTTTTCAGCCCTAATAGGTTTTGGTGTTGTTTAACAGAAGCAGTTTGTTGAGCATGACGTCCAGCAGCATCGATGACGCAGACCTCAACAGGCTGTACGCGGCTACTTCTCTGATGCAGATTGATGACAGCATAATGAGGTAAAGTACTGATGGATCCTGAGTTTGCTTGAGTTGAAACGGTCTGCTCCAGACTCCCTGTAAGTGACGCCGCATGATCCTAATTCTAGGAAATTCCACGGCTACAGCACCGTGAGGGAGTTCTACGAGAAGGAGAGCTGTGTGCACTACATTCACAACGTGAGTCACAAATGTTTCCAACTCTGTAAGGCCGTCCATGGTATAGTTGTGCTCTGGCTCTGTTGTAAACTCTTGTCATGGAAATGTTTGTTTACTGCCACCATTTGACTCATTCTTGTTGAATGAGTCACTCATCTGAGGAGTTTCTGTTAGCTGCTTTAACAGAACCTAAAACCCCACTCAGAGATAAAGGGTACTATAACTGTGGTTCTGATTTTATTAAAACTCATGCATTCTTCTTTAGTCTCTGCGTGCCTTCACACGAAGTGGGCCGTTTCTCATTTTATTTTGAGATTTGAGTTGATTTAAACATAAATGAGTTCTGGTGAAACGAAACGACTTTCCCTAAGGTTAGATTCCATAGGCTACAGCCTGTATTTAATGGATTAAAGATTAAATGAAAATATGTTATAAAGTAAACATTGTATCATGGTTAAATTTGGTGAATAAAACGCTAACATGAGCATCTAAATGTGAACCACTGACTGACTTTTGAGAAGATGGTAGAATTTTGTGTTATTTGACAATCTGATATTTCTTGAAAATTTTGCAGTTATGACGTACTGCATAAATGTTTGTTTAGGTCTGATTTTTCTGTCTATGTTATCCTTAAAGAGAAGAATCAGTGAATGTTGGAGCTCTGTTCAAAACAGAGCTGCACTTCTAACGTGCTCTGGAGCAGCGCAGAGTACCTCTAAACTAAGATGATCCAGATCCTCCCGGAGAAGAGCAGAAACAAACTAAACCTGAGTTTTTCCTCCAGGTGTCCGTACCCTTCCTCCTGGTAAACTCCTTAGACGATCCACTTGTTCATCAGTCTCTTCTGGATATTCCACGCAGACTTGCAGGTTTGTGGTTAATTATACAATTTGCTCGCAGCGTTTCTATGCAGTGCGTAAGAAATAAAAAAATTTTAGGACTTTACAGGTCTGGGTATGTATAGATATGTGTAGAGAGTTTAAATAACTTACTGGATTTCTTTCCGTCTTTTGGATTCTGAAACTTTAAATCCTGAAATCTAAAAATAAACTTGCTTTGTAAAGTGTTTTTCAGGACATTTAGAGTATACTAACTGCATAAGTCAAGGCAGGAAGATATGACTAAAAGCATTCCAGGACAAAGAGAGCTCATCTTGTATAAACTTAGAAGTCTGAAAGTTATCTTTACACCCCAAATCTGAGCATCTGTCATACACTCTGTAATACACAGTGAACAAAGAAACAAAACAGCGTCAGTCTCAGATATATTACTTTTTACTTACGAAAACAAATTATGGGGAGAAAATGATATAATACTTATTTAGTATGTAAGGAGAAAACTATAATAATGCAAAGCACAGGCTTGTTTACTTCCTCTGTGGGCTGATTCCCAAAATAATAAATATATTATTTTGTATTAAAAAATGTGTAAATGCTTGAATATTGTTTAAAAGTCACTCGTATCACATGATTAGATTAATATTAATTATTTGGACCAATGATAATTCAGAGCTCAGCCAGGATACTAAAACAGCCTTATATATTTTTATTTCTAATTCATATTTTACATGATTCTCAGCAAACTAAATGTCCTTTAAGTGGTTCTGACCCAGCCAGCGTGTAGTGGGTGAACTGGACTTAGTCTTAAGTGGTGATGAAGTCTTGTTGCAGCTCTCTGCTCAACACCGCTCAGCCTAGACGCTCTTCTTGAATTTTTTAGGGCCATGTGATCCTCCTTAGTTCTTGGATTATATATAGCACTGTGTGTGTGTGTCGGTGTGTGTGATGGTGTGTGTCTAAATATTCTCCTGGCCCCTGTTTGCAGTCTTGTACTGAGTCCGTAGTTTACATGAAATGGCCGCAGTGAGTGTAAATTACTGTGAAATTCTTGGCCTGGGCTTTTAGGAAACATGATCACACTACTTGGTTCTTTTTTATTTATCTTTTTTAAATACCTTTTTTTTTACTTGTTCAAAAATCAGTTTTCTCCTAGAGAGGATCCTTGAAGTTAGTTTTTCAAAGTTTATACAACAGTTTGACCTTATTTACTGAAATAGTTAACGACCTAAATGACACAGGACTTACTAATGATACAGGAAGCTCTTTTAAAAAGTAAACAAAAATGCAACAGCAGAGACGTGTGACTTCTTTGGGTTTTATGGGAGTAGATTTTTGTAGATCTGGGACAGCGGTTGTTGTTCGGCGAACTGTGTGAGAGCAGAGGTGAGGAAAAGCGTGTTTGGCAGGAGATGGAGTGAAAATGGTGTAGAATAACAGAGAGGGGGAGATGATGGTGGTGTGAAAACCACTGACCTCACTGAGCACCTTTAGCTCCACTTCCACACCGACGTAAAGGTGGACTGGATTATTTATTGTCACATGGGTAAGATTGCGGCGGCTTTAATCAGGTGGTTAGAAATGCTTATCCAGAAAACAAAGTGAGGCAGTAAAGGTTAAAAAGCACATCCTCTGGTGACTGTAAACAAGACAGTCCTTTAAAAAACAAAACAAAACAATGAACTGTCCTTATTCAGCAGGTAATGTATACGCAACCTGTTTCACTGCTCTGTGGCCACAGTCAGCGCTTTAGGTTTTGCCTCTTTCTGACTCACAAGTCATCCGTGCAGTAATTTTCGATTAAATAAACCTTCTGCTAAAAACTGTGAAGCTAAACAGGAACATTTTTACAGAAATGTAAATGGTGCCAACGCAGCCGCTGCTTTGAATTCTAGCCTAACATCAGTGTTTTTCTGTTAAGCTCAAAAATAACGTGAAACTTAGTTTTGTAATAATCTAAATGAGGAAAAAAATGTCTTCATTCTGATAAATAAACTGTACAAGAAGTGTTAAGAGAACCAAGATCAAAAGAAATAATAAAGCTGTTGCCAGTGGATAATTATGGTCACCACGGTAATCACGCACCTGTGTCTACCACTCACTGACCGTGTTTTTAATAAGACAGGCAGACAGAAATATAGGGCAGAAATTAAGCCTCAGACAAACAGTCACTGTATGAAAACTGTAAGCTTAATGGAGATATCTTGTAAAGCATACATGACAGCGTCCGGTCGTCAAACATGTTTGATTTTTTGATTACTGTGTCTTATGTACTGTAGGAGACATGACAAGTTAAAAAGACCCATCACTTCCAGTTGCGCAAAAACCATCAGAGACATCAAAATGCCAGTTCAGCCATTTAGAGTCCAACTTTCTGTGACCCATTTAAACTTTGACTGGTGTTTCCTCTGTGTAGTATGCCATGGTTATAGAGCTCCAAAGAGGGCTGGGTTTCCTCTCTCGTTTCGCCAAATCCCCATTGCTGTACACGTAGAAATCTTTTACAGCTTTTATCAAATTTCTACACCATATAATGTACTGCTACCAAAAGTCATAGCACACTGTTCCTGATTAAGCAGCACTTTTTTCTTTTTTTTTTTTTTTTTTTGGGGGGGGGGGTTATCCAAAATTGTGTTAGAAAAGTAAGAATAACAGCCAAAAAGTAATAAGTATCCTTCAGTATTTATGCAACCTTTAGAACTTGAGACGAGAACATTGTTGTACTGGTTTTGTTTTTTCAAAGATTAGCACCTAGCTTGAGGTTTGTTTCCGGTTCTCTTCCTGCACACGGATAATTTTACTGTCATTGTAAAACAGAGACAATAAAACTGTTAATATGTAACTTGTTCATCTCTCGTACGCCTACATTTACTTTATACTTTAATACGGTTTAATCTGATTTCCTCTCAACTTCTCTAATACGTGAGTTCGGGCAGCCAGTTTTTCTTTCCAAGAGCTGCACGGGGCCCAGGCCGGACCAGACAAGTAGTGAATGTTGAGCTTGGCCAGCTGACACGAAACACAACTCCGACAACACACGCTGTGTTTGCTACATGTGCACATTAGCGGCCTGCTAACGTGATAAGCCAGCAGCAGTGTGCCGGGGTTGGGTTTCTCTGGGTGTATTTTAGGGGATTTCTTAAAGCAGCTCTCAAGATTCTCAGGGTTAAACAATTGTTTTAAAGCAGTGGGTCAAATAACAGCACGTGTGTTTGCACACTGTTTTGAACTGCAAAAGCATAAATAATTACCATCTTGATCAGTGCTTTTCATCTCTGCGGGACATTGTAGTGTCTTCAGGCAAACTTTAGGCAAGACTATTTAAAAGCGTCACTGCTAAACACCTATTTGGTGAAAAAAAAAAACCCCAACCAAACAAAAAAGAAATAATTCAAGCCCTAGCATTCCTTAACGAGTTTTAAACTAAGATCATGTTACGCTGAGAAGGAACAGAGTTAGTGCTTTGGTCAAACCTTTTATATGACGTTAAACCCTCCTTAAGCATTGTGGGAACTCGGAAGATGTGTTAGTGCTCAGAGTATGTCTTGGGGATGACTTTCTGCTACTATCACACCACAATTTGCTCAAAATCTGTAAAATTGACAGCGTTATAGCCATTTTTGTGTTGACTAAGCTTGATTAGCTGTGCAGCCCATGTCGAATTGACTTGGCTCCAAATATTGATGAGTTGTAGAAGTACATCCAATAAATACTTTTTGAGAGTTTCATTAAAATCCGTCCAGGAGTTCAGGACATGATTTGCTAACAGACAGACAGACAGGGTTGACGCCAACAGTTGAAGCCAAAGTTTTAAACAAAAACATTACGCAACGTGTAGCACTCAAAGTATGTGTTGACAGTGAGGCTCAGCTACTAGCACGCCAAATTTTAGCTTAATATCTGTAAAATTGGCAGAGATTTAGCCATTTTAGTGTTAATAAGGTTGCTTAGCTGTGATGGGTGTCTTGAATGGGGTTAAATTCAAAAGTTAATGAGTTGTAGATGTTCATCCAATGATTACTTTAAGCGTTTCAGTGAAATCCGTTTGGTGGTTCATGAAATATTTTGCCAACGCCACTGTCAAACAAACACATGCACGCACACACAGACACGGGCAAAACCACCGTTGCTGCTTTACCTTCGGCGGCGGGCGATAATTAGTGTTTAGCTGGTGATTATAGTGGCTCATTTAACCAGACCGTTCCCTCGGGGAGTTGACGAAATTAAAACAGAGTCAAGACGCAAGTGAACATCAGTGGATCGAGTTCAAGGGAACATTACTCACATTAAAAAGGTGGACACTGGCACGTTTTAACACAGAAATCTAAAGTAACAGGGCGACAACAATATAATCAGAAGGGAAACTTAAACCTGTTGAGCAGGAATTCTTGGTAACATGTAGTTAAACTCCCACGGTGAGCAGAAGCGTTGTGGAATTACTGACACGGCTTTGGTTCTGTGTGACAAAAATAAGTTTGTTTTTTTTAATCCTTTTATAGCTTTTGACTTCACATTTGTGAGTAATATTCATGAGATTTACCAGCTCTGTGAAAAGAGCTGGGACTAATTAATTATATGATGGAAGTAAATAAGACGGGAGTGATTAGTGTTACACTGCTCTGACTTTTCTTTCAGCGTGTTTCAGTACATTTATCAACTCTTCTTCTGAATTGATTATATTCTGGCATGTTTTTACAGCTATACTGGTACAAAACATCCTTAAGTGTTGTTTTCTTTAGGAAAAAAGCATCAAGTTTGGAGTTATCTTGGTCAGAAAAAATATTTACTGATAGCTGATAGATGAACTAACTCCAGAGTTATCTACAACATCTCAATAAATAGGAATATCTTTGAAAAGTTTCATTTCAAAAAGTGAAACTCGTTCATTACATAGATTCACCACCTACAGAGTGATATATATCAAGTGTTTTGGTTATTTTTGATGATTATGGCTTACAGCGAATGAAAACCCAAAATTGGGTTTCTCAGAAAATTAGAATATTACATAAGCCCCACATAAAAAAGATTTTTAATACATAATGTTGGCCTGCTGATGTACTGTACAGTATATGCAGTCAGTGCTCGATCAGGGCTTCTTTTGAACGATTTACTCCTTTAATGTTACGTGGTCCTTAAAGCTGACAGCTTGGATTCTGTGCCTCTCTACTCTTCCTCCGGACCTTGATGTCCAAATGAAATGCAAAATTGACTTTGATCTGAAGAAAGGGCATTGTAGTGAGCTACAGTCCAGTCCTTTTTAGTCCTCAGCTCAGGTAAGATGGTTCTGACGTCTCAGGAGTGGCTCGACCCAAAGAATGTGACAGTTGTGGCTCAGGTTACAGATACGTCTGTGTGGTGACTCTGACGCCAGCTGCAGCCCACACATTGCGAAATTATTAGTCTTTTGTAACATTTAAATTTTCTGAGGAACTCAGTTTTGTTTTTCCTTTAGCTGTTAGCCAGAAACATAAAAAATGATCAGCAATAAATGCTTGAAACAGATCCCTCTGTGGAATGAATCTACAGGTGAGTTTCACTTTATGAATTTGCAAGGATATTCTAATTTATTGAGATGTAACCTGTAAGCTAAAAAGTGACACGTCTGTCAGGATGTTTCAGAATTTGTTTGGTGAATTGACACCTCACATGCCTTTCTGTTTGTTGTGCCTTTTTAGAGAAGATGCCCAATGTGCTGTTTGCCCTGACCCAGCACGGAGGACACATGGGCTTCTTTGAAGGAGACGTGCTGTTCCCGCAGCCCCTCACCTGGATGGACAAGACCATCGTGGAGTACACCAACGCCATCTGCCAGTGGGAGAACAAGGACGGGTCTGCCAGACAAGAAGCAACGAGGAAGTGAACTCTTAGTGGGTGACACGCACACGTTCAGGGCCAAACATACAAAGACTGATGAGCACTAATTCAGCTCCAGCTGTGTGTGTGTACTTCTGCACATTTCAGCTGTTTATTGTTCTAACTTCACCTCCGATGTAACGGTCGTAGTTCACCCTCTGCTGGTGTTTTACAGTCTGCTGCGTCTTCAGTTTTAACAGACAAGTGATGCAATTTGCAGAGTAGTACCATGACTAATTGACCTTACACCTCTACACGGTTTCTCGTATGGCTTTTCAATACAAAGCACCGTTTAAAATGTTCATTCAGACTGATGGATGAATGCTCCAGTATTTATAGCTCAGCTCACACAAAACAGTAGAGCTTGAGCAATGTTATCTGTTTGGAGAATCTCAGAGTGATCAAAGTACCTTTAAAGAGAGAGTTCCCATCTTTTGAACTGGGGTTCTGTGGAGGTTATGAACACTTAACATCTTACCTGTTGTTTGGAGAAACAGAGTTTAAATCTGACATGTTAGCCAGATCGCTGCCACTTTAAAATGGCTTCAGTCTCAAAAGTTTCATAGCGATTAATGCAAACACTGTTTCATAGACCCTTATTACATCTTCACTTATTTACATGGAATAATGGGGTTATTTGGAAGCACAAATACTTGCAGCAGCAGCAGCTAGCTGCAGCACCTCTGATGCAGCGTAGTCCACTTATAACGGGAATATTATTACATTTCTGGTTTATAAAACAACATTTACATAAAGGGCTATGAAATTACAGTGACAGGAGTTGTTTTAAGACAACATAAATCCACTTTAATCTGGTCCTGAGCTCGTCAGTCTGGTCAGAATTAAACTCTGTTTCTCTAAACTGAGGTCATTCAAAGAGCTGTCTACCAAGTGAGACTTGGTAATCCTTTTATTGTTTGTAACCTTTCAACAGATCTGAAATATATTTTTAATGTGTGGATAACAGGTTTCAGGTCTGAGATAGGAACTACATTCATGTGTTGCCACATGGCTTATTTTTTATTTACACTGGTGATTGTTTTCAGCATTCCTAATTTATATAGTTCTTTTTTATTTTTACTTTCCTTTTATATTCAAAGTCTCCTGTTTAGTGAGAATTGTTATTTCAAGTGAGGAAAGAATGAATAAAACTGTATGAGCACTTTATACAAAAATATTTTAGCATTGTAACGCGGACATTGCACTGTTCTTCGTCACTTTGTACCATTCCAAAATCTGCTCCTTAGTGCCTTAAAAAACTTGCGTTTCACCAATGCGTCTTTTAAATTTATTGCTGCAAGTCGTGAGAATTCAGGTGCCTTTTATTTTCTAAACTTTGCTGTTTACAGGGATCATTATTGCTGCACAAAATGTCCTGTAACGGTTCTACAAACCAGGACAGAGGGTTCACAGAAAATTTAGATTTCAAAGGGCTGAGGGGAGTACGAGTGGTGCACAGATTGATAAAATATGAGAGATCCAGGTGTGGACTTCAATCTGGACTTGTCTTGGTTCTTAAAAGAGATTTGTGTGTTCAAGTGTGGCATTTATTCAAGCTTAATGAAGGTTGGAGATAAGATTTAAAAAGGTTTGGGGATTTTTTTTTTTAATGCTGCTTTTTATATTTAACATGAGAAACAAAGACAAGGTGTTGTTGTTTCTTATTAAACTGCAATAATCTAATAAAAAATAAACAAAAGACTTAAAGACTGAATGAGAAGAGATGAATTTTACATGCAGTAATTGTGCTTTCATATATATAAATACTGAAGTTATATTGTTAGGAACTGTTTGTTGTTTTACTACTAAAACATTAATCAGTTTCTTGTAAAAAATAAACAAGGAAATAAATAAAATCCTGTTGGAGAATGTAAGCAAAACAGACTGCAAGAAGTCTGTGAAGCTGAAAGTCAAATATTTTGTTTATGTACATTTCTTACTGATCAACTGTTCAACCTCGAAAAGGTAAAACACATCCTGCAACATCCTGTAATCTGTACATATATGTCCTGATGGTCTGTTTTTCCTGCACTTTAACACATTTATATCCTCTCCCAACATGCCTCCGTTTGTAACATTTTGAATCTGATCATAATTTGTTTTGCTGAACCAAGGTTTTTGTTCACAGTCTCTCTTTTTTATGTTTTCTGTGTTCAAGGGCTTCGGCTTGAATTGGTTCGATCAATAAAATAAGTAAAACTTGTATTTATATACAGTTTATTGTACAGTTTTTGACATTTTTATTGGGGCACAAAGTTGCACAATGGGTAAAACTTAGTAATATGTATTCTAAAAGAGTGCTCTAAAACAAGAATCTCTGTACTTTCTTTAGACAGACAGGAAGCAGGATGGAGGGAGGTGTAGGTGTGTGTGTGTGTGGGGGGGGGGGGTTGTGCTAGGGCCTGCCAGTAGCTGTGTAATGCAAATAAAACACTAACTAGGAGCGTGACACTAAAATAATTTCTTTCAAATTTAAGTGATTTTGGATTTATAACTTATGAGTGTGTTCAGAAAGTATTTGCAATTTTGTTATGTTGCAGCCTGATATTATAGTCATTTAAATAATTTTTTCCACCCTCAGTATTGCACTATAACATGTTTTGTACACCTGGACTGGACTATTTTCTATCATTCTTTATGAATCCCCTCAAACTCAGTCCCAGTTGGATGGGTACTGTTGTTGGAGCTATTTTCAGGTTTATTTGATAGGGTTTAAGTCAGGGCTCTGACTGGTCCGCTCCAGGACATTCACAGAGTTGTCTCTAAGCCCCGTGTCGTCTTCTCTGTGTGCTTTGGGTCATTGTCATGTTGAAAGGTGAACCTTCGGCTCAGTCGGAGCTCCTTGGCTCTCTGGAACAGGTTTTCATTGAGGATATGTCTGTACTTTGCTCCATTCATCTTTCCCTGCAGCTAGAAAACATAATGCTGCCACCACCGTGCTTCGCTGTGGGGATGGTGTTGGGCAGATGATGAGTAAGTGTTGGTTTCCTCCAAACAGAATGTTGAGATCTGAGGCCAAACAGCCCAGTTTTGGTTTCGACAGAAGAGACAGTCTTGTTCTTCAGTCTGAGTCCTTAAAGGCCTGCAGTTCTGTTTTTTTTTTCTTCTGGAACTGAGTCCCGTCTCCACACAGGATCTGTGAAGCTCAGACTGACCATCAGGTTCTAACAAAGGCCCAAAAGTGAAAGTCTGAATACTTTCTGAACCCACTGTATAATTACTGAAGCACGGACTATTTCTGAACAAAGGGTTTTAGTTTAAATTCTGGTTTCTGCTAATCTGATGTGTAAAACAACCTGCGCAATCTTGAAATCTGCTTAAGACTCCAAATCCACCACAGTCTGTACGTTCAGTTGTGTATTTTTTTATGTTACATCACAATGTGTTTTTTAAAACTTCTCAAATGACATGCTGCTATTTTTCTGTTTGCTTGTGTAAAACAACACTAATGTTGTTGTTTTTTCCTGGTTTACATGGTTTTAATGTGCAAAAGTAAGAAATTGAACAAAAAGAGTGCTTAAATGTTCATTGTTATAACTTGTTTCAAGACTATTTAAAGGTGAAAAGTAATGGTTTCACGTGTAAAAACCAGACTAAAAGCCATAATGTTTTAGAAAACTGCCAGGAAGTGAGAAATAAGTGCAGCTGAAACAGAAGAGCTGAATTATTTTATAAACTCGGTGGCTTACTGTATATAATCCAAATAGTTTTACAAAGTGAAATAACTGCAAGTCAGATTGTTTACTCCTGCATGATTGGGCTTTATCAGGAGCTCTGGAAAACAGGTTCTCACACATTTTTCATTCAGAACTCCCGCTTCTACAACCTCAGCTAGATTTGGCTTTGATTCTTCCCAGTCTATAAGGTTTTTAACATTTAACAGATCTCCAACTCGTTCGGATCGGGACCGAGGACGTTTAGTCAAACAGCTTGGCCGCTGTGGCCTTGCCGTCGTACTTGGAGCCTTTCCCGTCGAACTCGGCCGGAAGAATCTCGGGGTCGAACTCCTTGTAGTAATTTTCCAGCTCGTCTCCGTGAACAAACACCTAAAGCAAGAAGAGAAGCAGGTGGTATTTGTGTATGAAACCAGTAACAACGTTTGAGTTGACACAAACTAACATAGTAGAAGCTAGTTGTCGAATTGAAGCACAATTTTCTTTCTAAAAATTGAAAGGTAAATTACAGTAATTGACTTTAACTAATTTTTGCTACAGTTTTGGGGCTCCTAAAATGCTGTTTCTGTGGGGACACAAGACTGAAACAATAAAAACTTTTGCATATTGATAAAAATCCTTCCTGCGTGCATGACTCCCCAGAGTAGGCACTTTCTTAGCTCAAGGAGGACTTTTGAGTCATATAAGGTAAACTGATTGGTCCACACATAAGAGCACATTGATTGGCTGAGCAAATTGAATGCTTTTCCAGCATCTGCACTAATAAAACTGCATTTAGAAGCTACTTAACTGTTCTGGTGTCGTGCAGCACAAAGTAGACTGATCTGTGGTATAACTCTTGACTCCTAAAACAGATTGTTCTGGATGGTTGTAGCACTCCTGCGCTCCACTTTTAAAATGAAAACAAAGAGCCACAGCACACAGCTCCAGCTACACAGTCCTTCGTTGTTGTTGATGGTGAATGTTGCGTGCCTACAGTGAGTGATGCGGCTGTGCTGAGCACTGACCGAGTGTCGCTAAATCACAGCACTCCTCTGGTGGTGTGAAGGCAAACACGTAGGTCCTTATAACCACTTAAAGTGGTACTAATAGTTCTTATAATCTGCAATTATATTTAATTGAATGAATCTGACTCACTCTCTCCAGCAGCTTGCTCTTCATGAGGGGTTTGACCACGTTGTAGGTGGTGGTGAAGTACCAGGGCTGGTGGATGAAGTGCACAGCTTTGAAACGAGCGGGAAACGAATCCTGGGGGACCACAAAGAACAACGCACAATGATATCAGAAGGTTCAGGAGACATGAGAGGAATGCTAGAATGTGAGACTGTTTTATTTTTTTCTTATTTAATTCCCTCTCCAGCAAACACAACTTGGTTGAGCACAAAGTACTGAATTAGTTCCCACCTGCAGCATGTCCACCATCTTCTTGAGCTCGGTGGGTTTGATTCCCGAAGCTTGCTGCATCGTGAAGCCTTTGAAGTTCTCAATGATGCAGAACCCATTGATCTGAGTCTCCTCGTTCTCCAGCAGCTTCTCCAGGATCACACAGTAGGCACGTAAAATCTGAGCACACGTCAGGGGGCCTTGTCATTACCACAGCTACATTAAACCTTCCTCAAATCTGCCCTGTCTGCCTGCTCAGGAACGGCAAAAATGGAAGCGAAACGTACCTCGTCGAAGGTGATCTCTTCGTAGTCCCAGTTCTCAATGTTGAAGAGCAGGACCACGCGGCCATATTTGTCTCTGCTGTGCAGGATGCCGGGGTAACCAGCCTCGATGGTGCTGCGTACGGCCTCCGGGGTCAGGTTTTCGAACAGCTCGGGGTAATCCTTCCTGAAACGCACGTATCCTGAAGAGAGGCAAAGGAAAATGAGCTGAACACAAGTCCAGTTGATAGTTTGGCTTTGAAACTATTTTTTATAAATCCCTAAACAGAACCACAGTTCAATCACAAGGATCCAGTTTACACTTTAAATCTTTAAGGTCGTACGGCTGTTCAAATTAGTTTCATATTCACGTTTTTTTTATCGATGAGAGGAAGAAAAGTAGTGTTAGTAAATCTGAGTTCCTTCAGCTTATCTTGGCTCACCCTTCATGAGCTCGAAGGCTCTGACCACATCGTACTTCCTGGCACGAATGAAGCGGACCAGCATGCTGTCGGGTTTCTCCCCGAAGGTGTCCTGCACCCCTTTGGCCAGATCATCTCCTCCGTCGGCCTTTTCTTTAATCATGGCTCGCAGCTCCTTCACGGCAGACACGCGCTTCTCGTCTGTCTCGTTCAGCTCGTCCTTGGCCTTCAGGGGGACCCAAACCAGACCGTTAAAAAAAAAAAAAAGATAAAAGATTGTCCGGTAAGTTTTTGAAGTGTTGTTTCATCAGCTATCTGTCAATAGTTAGCACCTTGTCAGCCATGACATCAGTCATAGAGCGTAGAGTCTGGAGAAAAGGACAGAAGTCTCTGTCCAGGCTAGGCTAAGGGCTAAGTGACACAGGGACAAACTAAACCAATTATGGGATGCAAAAATGTAGAAGTTTAAAATGAGCTAATTCTTTCGTGACATTTTCGAGAAAGAGTTCATTTCTAGGCCTGGAAAACTGTATAAAACAGACTCTTGTTTGTTTTGCCACTAGCCTAGCCTGAAGTTTTCTTCATCCTCCTGCTGATAAGGTGCTAACTACTGACAACTATTTGACAGAACATCACTTCAGAAAAGACAAACGTGATTTTACAAACCTAACACTGCCGTCATTTTCACATTACACAGCTATTTCCTCTGAATTTTATGATTATTTCAGTCCTTGTTGGTCTACAGCACCAGTATCATTCTGTGTGAAACACAAAACAGAACATGCCACCTGAAAGATAAACTAGCTGATGTGAAAGTGATGTCATGTAAAAGCCACAAATATTCAAGGTGCAAGCAAACGTAATTTTGAATTTTACGTAGCCTTTCTTTTGCCTCAAATAGTTCCTCTTTAATGCTTCGTGTTTCATTTAGTGGTGAGATATCCTTATTGGTAACGGACGGAATGTAAATAAATGTGTAATGTGAAATAGATGGTGACGTAAATGTTCAGAGAGTTTTCATGAACCACTCTGAAACTTTGGGAGCGAGGTTGTTGTAAGACCTCAGTAATCCTCTTTGGTCCTGGTCCTGCTAGAACTAACCTTGTCAGTTTGGTCAGAATTAATTCCATCCAAGTTATAGCCCTGACAAAGTTTTCTTTCCCCTTTATTTGTGTCGAACTTGAGCGTTTCAAACTCTCAAACATTTATTGCACTTGCAAAAACAGAACCATTTCTTGTACTAATCGTATCCCTTTTTGGGCAAGCTGTCTTATTAGAGTCAGGACGGCCTTGTCGCTCCTTATAAAATGTGTTGTTGTGTTGATCTGAACAACATCTGTTCACTTCAGTGAGGAAACAGAGGTGGCTACCTTCTGCCTGGTGTGGTCTGGTATGCTGGCACAGGGTTCGAACACCGCTCCGTGGTCCTTGACGGTGAGGCGCTCCAGCTTGGCCCTGAGAGCCTGCTCCTCCTCCGACACCATACGGTAGGTTCCACTCTGAGGAGAGCGTAGACGTAAAACACCTCATCATTATTATTATTTTTTTTAATGGAGGTGAAGCAGAAGCCACGGGAACAATAGGGACAATTAAAACTGTATGTCAATTATTGGTCTCCATGCTGCGTAGTTAGATGTAAGGCAGTTTTGTCTTTTGTGATGTAGCATAAATTCAGTGTTGCTGAAACATTATTTTTCTGGAAGGGAAACATCATCTGGACCAGTGAACTTTAATGGTGTTCATTCCAATAAAGATATATATATATAGAAAAAACTCAAAAACTCCTGAACAATGTGAACTAAGATTTTATACTCTAATTTCGACTTCTTATAGGATGGAAAATCCTGGGAATTGATTGTCTGGTTCAGGTTCAGCTATACTGTACATGATACAGAGGCTCTGTTGTTTATTTATTTAGAAAATATAACAGGACTTTCAGTTTTATGTCAAAGTTGTGGAGTAAGTCCAGGAATAAAGCAGTTTCAACTCCAGTTTTGCTGTCTCTTTGTGTTAAATACCTGAACACACAAACTGGGCTGTTTTCACAGAATAGCAGATGCTTCCTCCCTGGTTGTGTCTCAGTGGCACAAATAATGAAGATGATCGGATCCTTTTTCCGTATGTTCGGTTTCACCAACACTTCAAGTGAAGGTACTGTCTTCATTAGACTAAATGAAGCCACACCCTTAACGATGACATAACAGTTATGCACAAAAACATTTTCTTACTTATTTGTCCTGTCTATAAGGAGCATGAATTGCGCAAGACTTTGGATAAAAGCTGATTGCATTTCTGTATCGACATAATTCAATCACGTGCCGTGGTTGTGCTGGTGTTTCAGGAGCATTATCAATAGGCCTCAGTGTTGGTTAATCTCCTTCACGAGTCTAGAAAAGCCCGCAAACACAGGACTGCTTGTGGGCTCTGAGAGATTAGCAGCTACTGTAGCTGCTGAGGGCCTCTGTAACAAAGAGCTTCGGTGAGCTGCAGCTGAAGCCGTCACAGGGAGATGTTTGGGAGGAGGGTAGGGGTGGCATTTAATTACATCACCATGCCTCTTTATTCGGCCCTGTCACGGGAGACCTGGGTAAAATATCAACACCGTTTAAAACTCTGCACACTGTTAAACAAGCGAAAATGGAAATACTTACGACCACAGCCATGCTTTCTGTTCTTCAAATCAGCTTTACACACTCTGTGGAAAAAAAGAAAAGAAAAAAAAATAAGAGTGGATTTGTGATTCCCAGTCAATAAAAGAACAATTGACACTGTGCTCCGTATTAATCCCCTTCAGTCCATCCTCTCGCCTCTCACAGGGTACTTTCACTGGGCTATTTTTGACACTGTTTCTGGATGGTTTATGAGGAGGTTTAAGGCTGACGGCCTTTTTGGGTTAATTATAACCAGCTTTACAGTGGCTGTCGAGGGCCACACTGTATTTAATATGAACAAAAATATTAAGATTTGTGAAATAATGTTTGCTACCACCTGAACAGCATCTGTGCAAACCTCAAGAGTTTTGTTGGGGTTGAAAGCTGTTGGAAGAGTTGACTCATTTATTAGACTTTACTCTTTAAGCAAACAACTAAAAGCCTCTTCCATCCCATCTTTAATTAGATTGTTCACATAAGTTTGATGAAACTACAATAGCATTTGTGTACTCTAATTTTAAGAATACAGGTTTCATTAAGGACGTTTCAAACCTACACAGTATCAGCTCAGTGACATATCTTACACGATGAGGGTCTTGAGCAACAAGATAAAAATCTAGCTTAAATGCTTTAACACAAATGAAAAGTTGTAAGGCTTCTGATACTTTCACCACATAAAAACATAACACAGCAGCAGAATCCCTGGTCTAACCTACTACCCAACAACCAGAGTTTTATGTCGGCACAACATCCGAGATGGTGGCGGTAGAGGAGGCTGAGACGGAGCAGAGGAAGCTTACCTGTGGCGGATGTGCAGCAGCTGGCGGGGAGTCCCAGGGGTCTGTGTGGAGCAGAGGTGGAAGGGGACGGGAGATTTGTAGTGCTGGGATCAGTGGCGTCACAACAGATGAGGGGGGGGGGCGAGAGGAAATGATGGTGGCATTTTTCTAGCCAGTGGTGGAAATGCTGGGGTGCATTTAGATGATGTAATGTTTAGTTTATTTAGGCAAGAGGCGGTTTTAGCAAGTGGAGGGATTTGAATGGATTTCAGAAGAACTTGAAGGACATTATAAGTGACCATGTAGCAGCGCGATACCTCCAGGAATAATGGAGAGTGAAAGGTCAGTCTGGTTCTGCTACTGTCATCCTACAAAGATGTCACAAATATTTTCTTAAAACAGCATCAATACAAAGTGACATTACATGGCATACATTGTCATTCATCAGTGACAAAATCTTCCCGACAACAAATAAATAAATATATATATAAAAATGAAGTGCCCAGAAAGGTCACACAACTGTGCTGCAATGATTGCAACATCAGATCAAATGGATAATCAAGCTGGCAGTGTGGACACACTGCTGGTCCCTTTTTAGTAAGGTGTGCCCCCCACCCCGGATCTGGATACATCAGAGATTCAGTGCAGAAAAATGTGTCGGATGTTACACTGGGAACAGATCAGATGACCTAATGACAGAAAGCTTGTGCTGCATGTTGACAGGGGGGCTGTCTCAGGAGGGGTAGGACAAGTTGACACAATGTGTCACTGATGTATTGTTATTTGAATCACTGCCGGAGCGACCTGAAGTCAAACCTGATGGCTCCCCACACCATGACGCCAGGAGTGATGCCTTTGTGTCTCTTTGCAACATTGGCAGGACTGGTCTTCTCTCTTCTGCGCTCCACCTAATGGTCATTTGTGGTAACGCAGGACCAAGAAACATCACTGAACACTGCTCATCATCAGTTCATGCCTCTTGGTTACAGCAGCGCTCCAAGTGCAGCCCTTTCTGTTCTGGTGTTTGTGGCAGCTTATATATATATATATGAGACGGTGAAGTTGTAGTCCAATTGTGGACAGTTTGGTATGACACAGGATATTGTAAATAGTCCAATATCTGGATCTGTGTGGTCTGACTTGGATGACTGGAACCATCACACACTGCATGGGTGCCCTCATGTGCCCATTGGTTCAAACATCAGGCCACAGTAACATCTGTATGCCCCACATGCTGGGCAGGGGCACGACATCACCTCCTGCTTTCATGTAAACGAACACATGAACCAATCAAACTCCAAGTGCTGGCAACGTCATGTAGCATCCTGTCTGCTGACCTTCACTTGCTATGTTGACTTGACTGTGGGATGCTCCAACAACTGCCTGATAACACCAACTCCACTTGTGATGACACTATGTCCTTGTACCCATTTTATATCTCTTTGCAAATCAAATCATATACATACCCACCCATAAGAAGAAAAAAAAAACATACTTTATGATTTGGTTTTCAGCTGCTGTCAGACAATCTGATGTTTGTATGTGTGCTCGTTTTCGAAGCAGGAGACATAAACAACTCCCATTCTGCTGCAGTTAAAAAAGCACATCAGGAAATAAAAAAATGCTAAACCCTAACAGCAGAATAAACAGCTAATCAGCTAACATGCCTGGCTGTTTTCTGCTTGGGTTGGCTCAAACATGGCTGTCATTTCCACGTGTTTCTTTAGTCACACACCACTCAAGGAATCAGAATTTACACTCAGACACTCATATCAATAAACATAAATAACTTGCATTAGGTCTCATGTCACATCTAGCCTCTTGCACAGGTTTTGCTTCATCTAATATGTGGATTGAGTACACAGGTTACAGAGTTTGTGAAATTCATGTTGGGCACTTACCTACTTCATCCTCACTCACCCTGGTGGTGTGAACGCCGCTGATGCACGTTTCCCCTCTGATGCAACAACCAAGGAGCAGGCAGCTGGCCAGTAATCTGCTAAACCAGGCCTGATCAGCTCAACAAAGCGATTTGGGGAACAAAATTAGACAGATTGGGTAAACAATGAAACGTTGTGCTCTCTGGCTATATCCACTCAGCCTTTGGATGGGTCTGCTCGCTCCTGGGTTTGGATGAGAACAGAAATGCTGAAGAACAATAGCGAACACATCTACAGAACATGTAAACTTATGTCTGCAACTGTATATCAGGGTTTAAATAGTAGTGAATAGAAATTAAAGAGGAGAAAATCAAACACCTCCATCTTTCATACATTACACTTACGATGCTTTAATTGCACATGATGCCATTTTATTTCAACTCTAAACAGTGCACAGAGAGGTAATGAAGCACAACTTTCATCTTTGAACATTGGAAACACTTGAGGCCACGTGTGAACAGAGGCAAACTCAGAAACACGAGAATGCAATTGTTTAAACATGCAGCGCAGAACTGGCAGTGATGGAAACGCTGCTTACGTGAAGTCAGGAGGTTCGCCCACTTTATTTCTGGGCAAGAGTGCAGGAATTACATCATAAATAACAGGTTTAAAAAGGGAATAAACAGCAAAATACAAACTTCAACCTGGTGGGAGAACTAGTGTGTCGAAGGCTCGAATGTTCCAGTTCAAAGATTCTTCACTGAAAATTCAAAAGTTGCTCGTGTAGATGTTCAAAAATACATTGAAGACTGAGCTGCATCTATGGACCATCTATCCCTTTAACGTACCAATTCAAACACTTACACCACTCTTTCCAGGAAAAACAGATTGTAGTTGGAGAACGTCACACTCTACATGTAACCTAAACTGGAACAGCACCAATTCTTAACTCCAAAAACATGAAAACACAATCGTAAACTTTATAAATAATGTACTTTCAAGCAAACGTGAAAACACAGCAAGCACTGGGCCATTACAACTCATGTTTAGGTACAAATAGTGTTTTACTTAAATTATTAAACCACTTCCCTCTTTAGATAAATATGTATCATCTATATGTGTGAAACACAGTCGATACGTTTAATTGGTCTCCCAACATATTTGTTATTAAACTGTCCCAGTTTTTCCTTCACATTATTATCTGAACTTGCTTGTCCGACTGAGTTGCCACGCCGAAGGGTCCTGAGTCGTTTCACTGGCTGTCTGCAACCACGTCATCTGGCCAGTACTCGTCCTGCATGTAGTGGTTCGACGAGGCGAAGCTCGGCTGAAGCGGAGCGTCGTCGTCTCTCAGCCTGTCCTGCAGCTCCTGCTCCCACTCTCCTTCCACCAGCTTGTAGAGATCGAGGGCAGCCCGGGCGTCCTCCACTGAGCAGTGACCTTTCCTCCCAACCTGAACAGAAACAGACTGAACAGTTAGCCACAACAACAAAGTACTCAGGACGGAAAGAAAAAAGGATACAAACGAGTAGCAAGTGTACTCATTGATTACATGTGCAATAATTAAATGTTTTAATCTACTTCACATCAAACAGAATAAACAAGACTCCAACAAGTTCTTGTATTTGAAAAAAAATGATCACCTGTATCTGCCTGTTCAGCAGCTTACTGGCCAGGACTTTAAGGGAAGGACACTGTCCTCGACGGAAACCGGCCAATCGGCTCAGGAGACGTGTTGTACAGGTGTCCCTGACCAGGTGAATGGGGTGGATCACGTCCAATGCCTCAAAGTCATTGAAGATGGAGTGACCTACAACCACTTTGCTTTCAAGTATGCTGAGGACCTGCAGGAGAAGCAGAGAGAGGAGGTTGAAAAGTTTGAATCCAATCACTCTGTGGTTCTTATTGTGGAGCTTAGATGATTTCAAAAATAGCTAATTTCTAAGATGCCCCATTCCTCTGTGTAAGCTGCATTTCCCTTTAACATCTTCTGCATCTTCCTGCCCAGAAAAACTACAAACGTTTCATAGGTCTTGAGTCTTTTTGAAAGTAGTTTTGTGAAAACAGATGGTTGAAGTATTCGGGGTGCTATGGTTTCAGAACAGTTCGGCGTATGTTTCTCCCCATTTTCCTTTATCAAACAGCCATTCTTCCACCAAGATGATTTCTGATAAAGCTTCAGTAAACAGCAGATTATATGTAACTCATATCAGGCTTTCGTATGATTAAAGGTTTATGAGACACTTAAATAGTTTCCTATATTTAGGAATGTCAATGTTTTTAGCTAATACTACCTGGAGAATCTCCTTATTGACACAAAAAGAAAAAAACTACTATTTGCCAAGTCATCAGTTAGCAATCAAAGCAATGGTTCTCCAAAGTAGTTAAGAGTCATTAGAGTTTTAGAGCTAAGAGTTTTTAAGAGTAAAACATTCTTGACTGATTTACTGTTCATTGTCAAGTGGCTTAAATAATCAAAAAATAAAACCTTTGGCTAATTAATGCTTAAGACAACTTAAAATAAAATACAATGAAGTCCGGCTTCATTGAAACAAAATACAAATATGTGGTGAGGCTCCAGACTTTCACACAGTAATAATTTAAACTGCCACATGAAGACGTAAGAGATCAGGTCAGACTTTAAATCCTGATGCTGAAGCAAACCCGGCCATACCTCTTCTCTGGCCTGAGCGAAGGGCGTGGCGTTGCGGAGATGCCGCCTCCGGATGCCGCTCCATCGCGTTCTGAAGTCAGTGACGGGCTGACACGGCCTGATGTATCTGTCGTACAGGATGTTGCCGTGATAGTCGAGGATGCTGCAGCGGGCCAGCTCACTGCACCGCCCGCCGGGCCCCGTCCCCACCATCTCGCAGTCCAGCGCCACCACTAAGGTGGGAGATGAGATGTGGCACGGTGAACTGCGACTGCTGACTGGAGGGCTGGCTTCGGAGGAGAACCCACTGTCCACCTCCCAGCAGTCTCTGAGGGCCGTTATTAAACTGTCGTGTTCGAGCTCAGGCACTGAGGGTTCCTGTCTCATTTCTTCAACACTTCTGCTCTCAGAGTTCACAGGGCTTTGACCCTCCAGGTGTGCGTCCCTCAGTTTAGCTTTCTTTACCAGTTTATTTGTATCCAGGGATTCTTCTGGGACTCTCTTCATCCTGTTGTTGGGGATAACCACCTTATGGTGGTGCTTCTTCCTGACTCGTGTGTTCTCCGCTGAACAAATCATAGATTTCTTGTGCAGATACCTGTAGTTTCCAATAAGCCCCCCAGAGGAGGCTTTTTTATTATTTTTTATGGATTCCGCCATCATCAAGTAATGACACTTGTCCCGTGGTCATACCTGAAGAAACAATATGCAAAAGACAAGAGGTTAATTACAACATTTAAACAATCCCTTTGACAGACAAGGTAATAATCTGCCTTATTCTCACCCAGCCTGTTGTGCGACCATGCTTCTTGAATAAATGATTAAAACTACTGACGGGAGTTCAAGTTCAAGGCAGACACGATGACTTCGACTAAATTAAAAATTAGGTAAATTTCAAAAATGCCCGTAAACTCAAGCCTGGGTCCACATCGAGACCAAACCCAGTTGAAGTTAACCATGTGCTGGATACATCTGAATAGGCCATTTTCTGAAAAACAAGCCAAACATATACGAGTTTGGCTAAATACATTTGAGCCGAATTGACCACTCGGCTTTAAAGTTTAAGAAAACATCGTTTGATGATTAATATATATTTCTTTAATCGGCTAAATACTACAGTTTTCTTTAACTGATGGATATTTTAGTAAAATTCGGCAGACCGGCATGAAAAGCCCAGGCTCGTTAAAATAAACGCGTTATACAAGACTGCGCAGGTAGAAAAAGTAAAACAAGAGACACCGTCGTAATATCTGTTATTTTTGAATGTTGGCACCTATAACAAATACACATATTAAATGAAAGTAGACAAATATTTTACGTTACCTTTCCTATCAGCACGTGTACAGGTTGAACAAGCCCGGACAAGTTCTCAGCAGGCTCCACGTGATTGGTTCACGCTCTTCTTCGTTTCCGGATCAACAGAGCTGCTGAGTCCGAGCGCCACCCTGTGGCTCAATGCGCTACAACACGAAATAATGTCACGAAGCTTAAACTTTTTACCATTTAATTTAATCAGATTTTTATTATAGATCACATCTGCAATTGTATATTCAATCAAAACTCCCAAATATTCAAAAGTTCACATTTACAGAAACTATAAACTTCACTAAAGCATATTTAAAAGTAAAGTACCATAGAAACTTTCATTTCAGTCCAAGATGCAACTTTCAGTGTCAAAATATATAAGATTTTATCTGACCAGTGTATGGATTACTGGTAATCAAACAATATCCACCTGGATGACTAAACCTAATGTTTCCATTTTTTTTAAATAAGAGTAAAAAAAAAACATGTTTGGCTCTGGGAATCACTAACAAGTGTCTTTTTTCAATACCTTTTTTTTAACGCTTGCTGCCATGAAAGGCAGTCATGTTATTGCCCATTTGTTTGTCAGATAAAATCTCATGAATCACTGTGCATGCTTTAATGAAACTTCTACTACTGATTAACTTTTAGACTCAAGCTGATTCAAGACTGCCAACACAGCTAAATGAACTTTAACACAAAAAGTTCTAAATATATAAATTTTAAAGATATTGAGCTAAACTCCAGCATGGTAGTAACTGAGACTGATCCCCATCTCATACTCGGGAGCACAAACACATCACACAAGATATTGATTCAAATTAATGCATACAAAGTGGCGGGCGATATGCATTCCTTCAAGGAATGCTAATTTAATTTGAACCCATTTCCCTGCCACGGCAGAATAAAATATCAGAAATAAGATTAACACTTCATTTTGATTTTGTGGGCCTTTTTTTATTATTTCATAATCCTTCCAAATGTACAAAAACAAAGACCAGAAAAAAAAAAAAAAAAAAAAAAAAAAAAAGAAAAAAAAAAAAGAAAAAAGTTAGCCCCTGTGATGACAACAAAAAAACCAAAGCAACACATGGCTGGAAACTGGTGTCAGACCAAAGTGCATCAGCATGATGTGTAGTAGACAGACCAGAGGAAATAGAAATCTCAATTATTCAAAAGCGGTCCCTCTTCCCTAAAAATTTGTGACTGTTTGAAAAAACATCGGGCAGACCCTGGCCACCACCTCGCCACCTTCCACAGTAATCCCGAGCAGCGGAGGACCTAAGGGATGGCCGCGTCTTTTTTGACTTCGGCTTCAGAGCATTTGTTCACTAAGAGAGTGGAATATAATTTAGTTCTTTCCCCCAATCCTCCTCCTCCTGTTGTGATGGGGTGGATGCCGAGTTCCCATTTGGAGTTTTTATAGCTCCGACTTGTCGCCGTCCTTCTTCTTTTTCTGAACTACCAGAGGGTTGGTAGCCTCTTTCTTCAGGTAGGAGATGAAGTCGCTCACCTCGCGTCCGCCCTGCAGACACAAGCAGCAGGACGTGAGAACCACAGAGTAGGTGTGACTCCAGTTTGGTGGAAACGACGTGAACTAAAACTCACCTCATATTTCTTTGGGTTTGACTTGCGCCCAGCAGGGGAAAAGTAGATTGTGGGGAAACTATAATAAAGAAGGACAGACAAAAATCTCTTTCAGACACAATGACATTAACTCAGCTCAACAGGACAAAAATGACTCCTTGACAGAACTTTTTCAGCCAAAGCAATGAAAGTTTTCTAATTAAAGTTAAGCTGTTAAACTGTCAGTCGTAAATATTTGGGTATAAAATACACATTTTGGATTTCTAAGGTCTACAAAACAATTTGTTGACAGAAAAATCCCAGCGAGCGACCCGTCGACTCACCCGCTGACTTCATATGGAGATGGCACGTCGTTGGCTGTGGCGTCCATCTTGGCAATAACAACGTTGGGATCGTCAGCCAGCTGAAGAAGGAAACAAGTTGTTAAGGTTGAGAAATAAAATAAAATCTCAAAATCATAACGTCAGGTTCTTTTTTTGGGGGTTACACAAGGTAAGGCAGTAACAGAATTTAACAGGGGACATCAGTAAAAAGCTGTTTGAAAGTAAAAACAGTGGTTCACGCATGCTGCTGAAGGCTTAAAAGCTGAAATGATCGAAGACCTACATGTTTTTAAAATCACACACTGTTAACACAAGATGCTTTTGGACCACAGGAGACCTCTACCTCCGGTAATTAAAAGGTCTAATCTGTTCTGACCCCCTCCAGGTACTGCTGGTACTTTGGCTGTTGGCAGTCATTATTGCATTTTTTGGGTCTTTTTAGCTCCTGCTGCAGAGCAGGAACTTTGTTGAACAAACCAAGAATCTCGAGTGATATGAGGGAATGTGACTGTATCCCCTCCACTTGCAAAATACATGACTGATCTGTCTTACTACACTGAAAAATTAAACCAAAGACCCACAACACACAGCTCCAAGCACTCCTACTCCATCCTCCATTGTTGTTGCTGATGAATGTCACATGACTGCACCAACCGTAAGCCTTGAGTTGGCCAATCACAGCATAATCAGTCATTGTGTTTGGTCCAAAAGCACCTAACAACATTTTCTTCTAAAACATTCGCTCTCATTTAGAACCACTTCACTTCCTGCTTTTCTTAGGTCAACGTGGAAGAATTCGAAGCTCCTGCAGATGTTTTATGAAGAGCGGGTGACCTAAAACTCCCCTCCCTACCTTCTCTCCCAGCTCGTTGTATTTAGGCTCCAGGTTCTTGCAGTGTCCGCACCACGGCGCATAAAACTCAATCAGCACGTCTTTGCTGTCATCGTTGACGATGGAGTCAAAGTTCTCAGCCACCACGACCTGAAGGCAAGCAGAAACACTGCAGCTTTACTTCTGGGTGTCTGCGGGTGCACACATCATCAAACACAAAGACTTTGTTGGATCTTTAAACCAGACTGAAGCAGGAGCTTTTTATCTGCCCTACTATACAGTTTAGCTAAAAATCAAACATTTCAGTTTGACATTCTTTTTTATGCACTTGAGATAAAGATAAAAAAAAGTGGAGCAAATGAATGGAAACTAAGTGTTTAACATTTCACTGACAGGAAACTGGTTAAAATTAAATGTGATAATGGTGCTTTAAGATTCAACACATGCAGCTTCACTGCTGGGTTAACAAGGAGCAAAGTCAGCAGGATTTTCAAACCTGAATGTGGAATTTGGCTTTTGATTCGATGAAACCTTAAAGTTTTGTCTTACTGTTCAGAAAGAAAGTGTTTTCCTCCTTTCTACACTCTTGTAGTTGTGTATGCCTTAAAGTGTTTGGTCAAATCCTTCACATTTATTGGCTACACGGGTGTTGGTGCAAAGAAATATTGTTTGTGTACAAGTAGCACTAATTAACTCCTTAATTTAAAGAGGAAAAAAGGGCTAAAAATCTACAAAGAAAAAGTTAGTTTTGAGAACTAAAAGCAGTTTTAGGAGAGATTTCTCACCTTGACGGGTCCGTCATTGTTCTCTGGGATCGCTTCTGATTTGAGGTAGCGCTTCAGATTTCCATCAAAGTAATCCTGCAGGAAACGCTCCAGAGCTTTTCCATCTCGGCTGTCGGGAGAACGCAGAACAAATTATCACCAGAGCGAAACTCAAACTACAGCTCCATGTCTGAGCTGGAGCTGGAAGTCGTTATTCCAAATTTAAGGAGTAATTTGTACTTCGCAATCAACTCTTAAACATCGTGGTCAACTTGTACAAGTTATTCTACTTAATTTCTGAAAATTTAATGAGAAAAAAAACATCAAATAAAGTTGTGTTACTGGCAACCTCAAGAGCATCTCGACATTTTCCTGCATGGGAGGCTGAATAAATGTGAAGAAAACAAAATCTAACCCTATAACTTTACATGTTAAAATTTTAAACTATCCTAAATACTTTTAAAAAGCCATTTCCTTAAGTTAAACCCCTCATATATCAAACAGTGAATTGTTTTAAAGCCAACAACACAAAAAGTGTCTGAATGCTGCAAGTCTGCAGCCGTTCATCAGGACTTACGAGAACTCCTCGCTCATGACGTATTTGTCTCCCTTGGCGGTGCGGATGGTCACCAGAGGCAGCTCTGAGCTGCCGTCCAGGCCGAACTCCGACACTTCGTGGTTGAACTGGTTCTTGTTGGCAATGGCGAAGTTCAGCTTCTTTCCCTGATCCAGGAAGCTCTTTGCAACCTTCATCACCCTGTAAGCCGTTTCTTTGGTTCGTTACTTTGTTCAAGTCATGCAGTTGGTAATAAAACGACATGGTTAATAAAGACAAACAGGCGTTTCTTCGGCTGTGGTTCGAACAGCCTAACCAACGTGTGAGATTTAAGATAAAGCCGAGAGTTAACCGCCGCCGCAGGGAGGACGTGGAGGAAACGCCAACCTGTTTCTCCAGTAGTTGGAGCCTTTGGGGTTTTTGTCGTAGTCCACATCGTAGTAAGCCACCAGCAGGTCTTTCCCTCTCAGCTGGTCTTTGTTGTCGTCTGTCATGTGAGGACAGATTCCAAAGCTGATATGAAATAAAAAAAAAAGATTACACAGAGTCAGTTTATACCAGAGTAGCTAAAAATGTAATAAAGTGTGTTTAGATATCTGCAGCAAAGCCAAAAAAAGAAAACCCTGTCGCGTTAACTTTAAGCCAAGCTGGTTGCCTTCAGAGAAGACTGGAGGCAAAGCTCATCATACGGGTGTACAGGTGGCTGCGATCTCGTCACATGACAGTTAGTGGAAACATTAAACCACAGTTTCTCTTCTGTCTGCAGCACTTCATGAGATAGAGTCACATTCTGATGTCTCTTCTGCAACAAACTAGTGCTGAACTTTAAGAGTTGCATTTCTGGCTCAACTAATGTCCTCTTCACGACTCCAACTGTTCTTTTCTCTACCCAATGAGATGATTATGCAGCCGGCCCCAAAACTTAATTGTAATCCATTTTTCACTTTTAGAGAGGAGCATTTGAGGAGGAAATGCTTTCAGCTCCTCCACAAGCTTCTTGTGAGCGGCGATCAAATAAACCTGATCAGTCGTTCCTGCCGGTCAACCGGGAGGCAGGTTTTTAGACCGATGCGGCTCGGAAACACTCACATGTTGTCCTGGATGAATCTCTTGATTTTGTTGCTGGTGAATTTTTCCTCGCTGAATTTCACAGAGTTGTCTTCAAACTTGTTGTTGAGGCGCTGTGGACGGAACAGGATGACGCCCCTGCAAACCGAGAGGGGAAATATTCTCGTTATCTTGCCTGTACCAAGGCAGCCACGCCAGTGACATCAAACGTTTAGAAGTTTTTACAAATGTCTTTTATTGGTTCAGTGTCAAAACAGGAAAAGCTTAAAGTTGTTTCTCCATTTCGTCCCCCTTTCCCCTCTTCTTATGTCTGTTTTTGTTTATTAGTCTTAAAAACAAGGACCAATATAAATTTATTATGTGCAAACCATTTATTTCATATTTACATATTGGGATGTAATAAAATGAATCTGGTCCTAATACTATTTAAACCTAACCCAGAGTATAAAAGCAGATTCTGCCATGTTGTTTATTAAACAAAACTAAGCTAAAACAAAAACGCTTTTTAAGTCCACCCCATATAATTCCGTAGCTCGGTATTTGTTTTCTGAATGACTTTCAGGCTCTCGCTCGATTGTGGAGGAATTCTGAGCTACTCTTCTTTGCAACATAGCTTCAGTTCATATAGGTTTGTAGACATGCTGACATTTCTGCACAGCTCTCTTCAGGTCTGGACTTTGAGTCATTGCAGCACCTTGAATCCCCCCTCCCCCCATCATTAGCTACTGAGTTTGGGATCATCGTCCTGTTATATCATGACTCATTTTGTGCCAGCTATCAAACAGATGGCCCCACATTTGACTCTGGAATACTCAGATTTACAGAAGAGTTCATGATTGACTCAGTGACTGCAAAGTGCCAATATGCTGTGTCTGGGTTTATAATAATTAATGACATGGTGAAATCTGTTGAGTTTTTGTACAGTTGAGGTTAGATTTGAAGGACCTGGTAAAGAGAAGATCATTGTTAGAATGTTCTGATCCTAAAGGTCAATACAAAAAATAACTCACTCTTCATCAATGCTGTGGCTCTTGAGGAGGGCTTCAGAGCTGGTGTGGGCAAAGCGATAGTTATCCCTCAAGGCGCTGGCTGCCTTTTGGAACTCTGCATGTGCTGTGCTCCTATCATCAGTAAAGAACCCTGGGAAGAACAGAAACACTTTCAGACAAGGATGCAGTACCCACCGACACTACCGTGATGCCTTCAGTGTGGTTGATTAGGGAGTTGATGTGCTGTAGACTTTTAAAAGTATGTTAAAAGTATGAAATATGTAACCTCATACTGTCAGAAAAAAAAACAAAAAAACCCCCTAAAATTAGAAACTTCAATTACCAATGACACTTGCATCTTGATCTGCAATAAACTTCTCAAAGTCTGCGTCAGTCTTGAGCTCCACTGAAGCTGGGCCAGCCTGCTTCTTCAGAAAACTGACAATCCCATCTTCACGTAGAGAGGAAAAAAGAAATTTAGAAGAACTGATATAAAGGGTCAGAAATAAGCCGATAAAACCTGTCTTTACAGTTTCAGAGAAAAGTACCTGCAGATCTTGGACCATCATAGGGACCGGACTCCTCTCCATCCCTAAAGATCTTCAGGGTCGGGTATCCACTCACGCCATATTTGCTGCACGTGTTGCTGTTAGCTGTGCAGTCAACCTAAAAGGAAAAAACAACAACAACCAATTTATATATTTAAGCTCTACTGCTGAGCAGAGACATAAACTAAGAGTTGAGGAAACTGAGCTGTGGATTACCTTGGCAAGAGAGACGATGCCTTTAAGACGCGTGGCTGCTGCCTCATACTCAGGTGCGAGACGTTTACAGTGACCACACCTTTAAAGAAGATTTGAACCAGTCATACAGGAGAACAAGTTACACGTCAGATTAAAGCTGGGGGGAGAACTACTCAATAAGGTGATTTAGGGGTGCTTTACAAGTCATTAGACAAAAACAACAAACAAACTAAATACTTTGTTTACATACTGTTTTTTGTGGAAATTTATATTCCACAAAAATAAAAAGTAAAAAAAAAGTGAAAATTTTTCTGAACGATTTTTTAGAAATTAAAATTATTCACACCTAATTAAGTAAGTATTGGTTCAGGTTGCCATGCTGGCTTTTAAATTATTCATTTTGGAATAAAAAGATTTGTTTGTCCAATTTCATTTCATTTTGTCTACACTTCTCATTCTCCAATCAGAGATGGACACCAAAACTTGACCAGCCAATCAGAGAGCTACAACTGTGAGGGGACACGCCCCTCAACTTCCTTATAGCCTCATTCCTGTACAGTTTTCACACAAAAAAATTTACAACAATTAAAAATTCCGGCGTTACCACAACTTCAAAATATGAAAACAGATTGTATTGATAAATAGTGATAATTCTCAGCAAACAATTTAATATAAAAATCGAAATCAGAACGAAAAGTTAGCTTAAGCTAACATGCTAACAATTGGTCTCGAGCCAAAAGGCAAAATAATTTGACTCATTTTGAAGAAACGACCAGATAACATGCAAATTGAGTGAAAATGCTTACCACTACAATACAAATGAAAGAGAAAAAATAAAAATCACACACAATGACTACATTTTTACTAACATTGACCAGTCCTGCACACGGAACGTCACTTACTTAGCCTGTAAAAAAAGCGATAGCATCATTTTTAAAACAATGCTACGCTAACACATCCTCAGTTAAACCAGAAGTCACTCACCAAGGTGCAAAAAACTCCACCAAGATAAGATCGTGGCTCCCAATCCTGGTTTCGAAATCGTCATCCGTGAACTCCAGCACATCACTGGCCAGGCAGAGCCCGGCGAGAGCCGCTAAAAAGATCAGCCTCAACATGGCACACTAAGATGGTTCCTCTCTTTAATTGCCCGCACACTGTTTGGATCGTGGATGTTATCCGTGGCTGCCCCGTCCGCGGCTCTGTTCGCGACGATAACAGCAAGGCTGCAGGAGGATATGACAGGGCCGAAGTGGACTGCGATAGAGAAAGAGAAAGGCGACGGAGGCGGTGAAGACGTTCGCAGCCAGCGGGACCTTGTCTCGTAATCACAGTGTGGCAGCTTCCCATTGGTTGGTTCGCCACGTCACTCCAAGGCAATCAGCCAATGAGAGACCAGGAGCTAAAACGTCACATATTTGAACCAATCGAGAGCCGTCAAAAATCAGAGCTTCTGTCTTACATCCGGAAGAGTTTTGGTAATAGTTGTTGCCTGAAGTCATTCAAAAAGGGCTAAAACCTGAAGGTTTAACAGACATGTAGATGTACCATTTTTTTTGTCAGGATCTTACACATACTCAGTTCAAGAATTATTAAGATGCTAAAGTACTGTTGTGATTTTTTACGGAGTTATAATCAGTGTGCCAACTCAAATGTTTCCAAACGATTTGTCTGCAAAACATAAGTAACCTTATCAGTTTACAACTTCCTGTAGGCAAAACAATGTAATTACCAAAGTTATTTTGTATAGTAACATCTAAAAAGTACTTCCACATGCACTACTTTTTAAAAAAAAAGAAAAAAAAAAGATTGCAATCACAGTTGCAGATGTTTTTAAGTCATTGTTCAGCAAATTCTAATAAAAACATCTGGTAATTATTTCCCAACAGAGGTTGCAGAAAGTAAGCCAACATAAGTTATAAAAAACTGAGTTTTTATTGTTGATGGCAGTAATGTTTTGTTAGCTTGGCCTGTTTTATTAAATTATTAAGAGTTCCCAACCTAAAGGGAAACCTTTTAGATGTCAGAGGAAATGTCACAGTGTGACGTGTGCCTGTTGTGGAAAAACCAAAGCCAGAAGGATTTTGTGCACCGGAGCTATTAGTAATATTACAAAACCTCTCTCAGAAATTAAAGGTCACTGGTGAAGTTGTTCGCTTTTCTGTCCAGTGCTTTGTCCTTTCCTGGGCCCAGACATCTGTCTGCCCTGCCGGTGAGATTGATGGAAAAAAACAGAGGTAAAAGTTGACAATTCTGTCCAATATCATTCAGCATTTTCCACTTTTCTATTTTGACAGCCTGAGTTAAAGCACAGCATTGTCCTAATTAACAGGTTTGTACAATGAATAGTCATTTTGAAATGCAAGTCATCTTTCAGTCTTAGGTTTTAGGTACAGTAGTTATCAGAAGATACCTAAAACATGAGTTTAATCGCAGTGCAAATAGAGTTAAGAAAGCAGAAGAGTAGGTACCTACTGATACTAACATCTCATTTGACAGGGTCTAAAGTGAGATTCAGTCTCAGACAAACAACACATTACATGTTAGACAGTTTTATTGTTTGTTTTACACAACTAAGCCAGTGTTAGTTCACACCACGAGTCTGTGTCTTTTAGAGTTAAATTAAACAGCAATAAATTAATTTTACTGTCTAAGTTCAACTGTCTCTCACATCATTTTGAAAGCATTTTGGCAAATTTATAGTTCAGCTCATGAATGTTGATCAGACTATCACGTTGCAGTTCTCTTTTGTTGGTTTTAGTTCTGAACTTTTATTAAACCATCGCACCTTTATCCTATTTCATTTTCAGTTATTCTGTTGTAGATTTAATGCTATGTTTGGGATCATTGTCCTGCTTCATCACCCATAGTGTGCCTCACGTTTGACTCTGAGATCCTTTGGTACACAGAGTTCATGTTTCGCTATATGGCTGCGAGGTGCCCAGGTCCTGTGGCTGCAAAACAAACTAAACATCATCACCCCTCCACCACAGTGCTGACAGCTGGGCGAGGTGTTTGTGTCGATCCAAACATCTTCCTTTTGGTCTCGTCTGTCCACCTGTCATTGTTCTATTAATCTTCTGGTTTTGTTCAGCTTTGAAAACCTAAGCCTTGAGTGTTGTTTTAAGAGAGAAAAGAGGCTTTCTGCTAGTCCCCTTTCCAAACAAGCAATATTGGTTTAGCCTTTTTTCTAACTGTGTTATTTGTACTAGGATATACCTCGTGTTTTGTTTTGTTTTTTTATGCCTCTGAATATTGCACGGTCTGATTTCGAGATTGTCCTTACTGGGACGTCGACTAATGAACAGCTTGGCAACTGTCCTGAATTCTGCTTGTGAATAAAATCAGCAGCAGCAATTGGTCCTGAAAGGTTACTGCCGATGTCTTTCCTTCTAAGAGGATGTTGTGTTAACACACACACACACACACACATACACTAAAAGCCTTCAAACCATCCAGCTGCTAAAGCTTCTGCTTTCATTAGATGCTCACATTTACCAACGATCCCTCCATCAAACTCACTCGAGCAGCTCTTAGTTGTTCCTCACCCAACGATACACGACATTCTGATTTCTGTTAAACACTGAAACAGAACAGGAAGTCACCCACTTTTTATCTGAAGTTGTATTGACTTCTTGTTTTTAAATTTCCCGCTTAAAATGTTACAATTGACAGGAGGCGTTTAATGCAGGTTAAATGTTCAGACTCATCACATCAAGAAGAAACGCACACAAGACGATAAATGTTTGCTTCTGTGAAGAGAGGAGTTGTAAACTTTACATTTATGGTTCAAAATCAGTATTCTGCATTAATATTATTTTATTTATATTGTGCTTACAAATGGCAAATTCTAAACTAAATTATCTTTAATCTCATTTAATAAACTGAATCCAGCAGAAGTGACCAATCTTTGGGCAAATAATAATTTCTTGTAATCTGACTAAATGTGTTAAATAAACTAAATTCTTGATGTTATTTTTGGATTGGAGGGCATTCAAAAAAAGCCAGGTCTGATTACCTGTGTCTTCAGACATTTTCTACTTTTACAGCTTTATTACTTCTACGGTTGCAGGTGTGTTACGAGCCACCAGATGGAGCACTCTGATAGTAAACGTGCTAATGAAGACTAATTGTAACTTTAAATGTGACAAAATCCTGTTTCCTTTCTTTGAATAAACAGTTATTCTTCCAGCTGTGACTAATGCAAGCAGCTCTGACCTTCTGCCACATCTGCAGGACAGGTACTGATCAATGGTGAGATTTTAAATGTTCAGGCCATAAAACCTGTCAAAATACGCAATTTTTCAACATTTTTGACTTAATTAATGGGGTTAATGTTACTCAAAGCCATCAGGGGTTTTTGTAAAAAATGTGTTAGAAAACAGGAAATATAACTAAATTCTGCAACCAGTTAGAAATATTCTCCCGTTAGTTTAGAGTATCTCAGCACAGCTCATTTGCATATAACCTTTGCTTTAATGCTCAATTTCCTCCCCAAAATGACTTGCCTTCTGTCGACTTTTTACAGCTCTTAGTCGCTGTTTCCTTTCATCAGAAGAAGAACTTAGCTTTTCTCTTCTAACCTGGCGTCTCTGATTCCATCCACTCCCTCTGACTCTGTTCACATCCGGGGATTATTTTACCGACTCGATATCCATCCTGCTCCGAGAGCGAACTCATCAAAGTCTGAATGTAAACAAACGACTCGTAATTGTTGGCAACAAAACATGACTAGTGATTTCGCTCATTTACTACAAATTATGCTGTAGACTTTTAATAATTACTGATAAGTATTTAGTGATTTTTTTTTATCAAGGATAATACATATATCCAAAAAAATCAAATCAAAAACATTTAAAAATTTGTTATTTTGAGAGCTAATATGGCTTTATGAGTGTTCCAAAAAGAAAAAAAAACTTTTATAGTGAAGCCTCATTTTGAATGAAGAGACAATATCTGGTCCTTCTCCTGCTTTGAGATGTCATGTTTATCATATCAAATGTTTAACATATTTGGGTTTCTGTTAGAACCAGCGGCACAGGGAACATTTCCCTGGATGTGGCAGGAATCAGTTCATTAAAAAAAACAGAAAAATCTTGAACCAAATGTCCCAGTGTAAGTAAAAGAAGACGAAGCAGGAGGACGCGCTGAGCCTCAGTCCGCTCTGCTCTCTGTGGCACATTTCATCCTCTGGCTTTCTGCCACAGGCCAACATCATGAAGATTACAACAAACTGTTCTTTAATCCTTTTTAAGGTGGCGTTTCCTGTCTGCATGTTTTGGCGTTACAATCAGGAAAGCATAAGCATAAACGTGTTGTAATTCAAGGGTGCCTAAAGCTTTGCCCTTGATACCCTTCTTCATGGTTAAACTGACAAAAAGTGAAGAAATGTAATCAACGTAATCATGCAACACAAGCATAGAAAATGTGTCAACAGAAACAAACTGTGTGCAGTCAAATTCAATCCCATTATAATACAATTTAGTCCAAAGGCAGTCAAATATAAAACACCAGGTGGTAATAAGTTGTCTAAGGGAGATTTGTTATTCACAATACAAAAAATTAAAAGCCATCTTATCTGTAAAAACGTACATTAGTGTGAAATTGCCAACCTTTTTATTTTATTTTTTATTGCAGCAATGCAATAATGTTTTTTGCCTGTCTGCGTTCGATTGTCTTGTACCGTTAGCAAAATATCTAATGAATCACTGAATGGATTTTATTAAAACTTTCAGAGAGTAATCACTGGATGAACATCTACAACCCAATTCAAGATGGCCGCCACAGCTAATGATCCTTAGCAAACACAAAAATGGCTTTAAACCGGTGAAGTTTACAGACACTGAGCTAAAGAATGGTGCAGTAGTAGCTGAGAGTCATTCACAGCACATACTTCGATCACTAACACTGACCTCATGAGAGCTATCATTTCTCAACTTAAAACGACTTCGGTTTAAATCTCTGGCGTGAAAGGTGGTGGACAACATGCATTCCTGTAAGGAATGCTAGACCTATAATTTGTCCTTTTTTTTTTGTCAGACGAGCACCGCCTCTGAAACACCATCTCTGTTTCTCACGGTGGCAGCTTTCTGGAAGGTAATCCTTTAAACTCAGCCTTTCTTTCAGATCTGCAGGCGTTTGCTGTAAACACGCCGCCGAGATGGAAATGGCATCATCTGACAGCAGTGATTTAGGCGCTCAGAGCATCCACTTGCGTTTCACTCAGGTAGAGAACACCGATGAGCGCAGATCTGATGGAAGTGTGTGTGAGCTGCAGGAAGAAATGCTGCCGCGATACATTGAAGCCAGATCATTTGCAATGCAATGTGCAGCACACGTGCTGGAGAGATTTTTCTGTACCCACAAAGCTCCTTCCCTCCCCCATCGCAGCCCCACTGCTTCTGTGAAGTGGTTGCCATGGCAACCTGCATGCGCCGCAGCCCTAAATGGAACAAGAAGGACAAGAAGAAAGGAGGAGACATCCATAGTATTTTGCTTCTGACATGCTCTGACTACTGGGGGACTTAGAGTGAGGGAGGAGGAGGAGGAAATCTGAGTGTATTTAGAACATCAGAACCTTCCTCCCAACACCTTAAAAAGTGAGAAAAACAGTCTCCTCGTGCCTCACAACACCTACACTTGACATCTCAGCTGTCTCCCCTAAACAGTGAACGCCTTGTTGTCCCGTCAGCTGCCAGAACGAGATGTTGGGAAATCTGTTGGCTGTTTCATCACAACAGGAAAAAAACAAAAACAATAACCATTCATTCACAACAGGACAAGGCACTCGTTAGACATCCAGCACAGCAGAGACAACACTGACGTCCTCACACTTTTAAATCAAAGGCTCACAGTCACGCTCTCGCTGAATGTACTGAGTGTCCACGCCACACAATATGAACGATCATTAAAGAACTTGAAGGAAAAGGTTAGCTTATTTTTTGTCAATAAGTTGGAATTCCTTGATGTATATTGCCCACCACCTTTTGTCCCAGAGCTTTAGACTAAGATAATCCAACAATGAGAAAAGACAGACTTAAAGCCATTTTGGACAAACCTTGTAAATGAAGTTATGCGCGGTCTCATGCGATACGACATGATCTGTTAGCACTTGAAGTACAGTATGTGTTGGTAATGATGCTCAGCTACTACCACATCAAATTTTAGCTCAATATCTCTAAAACTGTCTGAGTCATAGCCAGTTTTGTGCTGGCTGAGGTTGAGCTGTGGCAACCATCTTGAATTAAATTGACTCCAAAAGTTAAATAACACATTTTTCATTATGGCTCTGATTAAAGATTCGTCGTATGGCGCAATCATGACCTGAAAGCTTAGTTACCATGGTTACCTAAAGCTTATTTCCTAAGGACAAAAATTCCTCTGAGATCAAAGATTTTAATATAGCTCACTGAAAAGCTCAAAGAACAACACTTTACTGACAAATAAGAATCAGACAGAGGAGGTGGTTCTGTTAAATAGATGGTTTCTTTAATAAAAGATGTTACATAGAGACATTCTGTTGCAGCTCAAATGATATTGCTTCAGGAGCTTACAGTACAGAGCCCAACCGGGCCAGTGCGTCGGAACAGTTTGACGTCATGAACACGAGTCTTTTAACAATCCAGTCAGAACATCTACATTCAAATCTATTCAAATCTCTGAAAATAAACTACCGTATGTACACACAATCCACAACGGAGAGCATAGCACAGCAGGATGAACTACACAAGCACCAGACAACAGGCAGCCACCACGCAGGAGTGAGGGACAGAGACAGGCTAAGTGCGGGACATGCAGCAGGAAGGGACTGGGTGTAGAGGGTCGAGGAGTGGTTTGGGAGCAAAGCCAGAGATCATTTTGGGCCATGCAGAGATTGAGATCTTCGGCCCATTATGACACCCCCCACAATTTCCGCAGTCTTATAAATCACTGCTGCCATTTTAGAGTAAGAGCCTGATCTTAGAGCATAGTTTAATAGTCTGCTTTTAGGCTAAATGCAGCCAAGTTCTGGAACTCTAACTTTGTTTAGTTACATATAACATGTATTGATTAAATTATAGAGTATATAGAGGGGCATGGAGGGGTGATTAGATAGGACAGTAATAGAGATAAATGAGGCAATGACATAGATATTTGTAACATCTATGAGCACCGAGCAGAGTGTTTGTGCATGTGTGCATGCCCGGAGGTCTGTGTGCAGAGATGAGGGATCAGTGTCTACTTGATCTGCTTGATGGGCGGGGGCACCTTGATGTCCTGGCCTCTCTCCAGTTTCTTCTCACACTCAATCAGGTAGTTGACACCATCAACCACTGTCTGCACCAGCTGGACCTGAGAGAGGGGCACATCACATTTATAGCTTTAATCTTTTTTGGAAACAAAGAAAAGAAAAAAAGGATTAGTGAGATGTAAGGACATTTAAATTAGTGTTTAAAGCAGAGACATTTTTTTTTTTACACGTGAAGAAATTCTCAGCACACGACATTTAAGGCAGAAGTCAGGGCTTCAGTCAGAGACAGTAGATAAGAGGAAATCAGCAACCCTGAACCATTCCTTCACTACCAAAATATAGATTTACAGAGATTACCAAATAAAAACAGATCCTTTTTATGTATTGTATCATTCTAAAGTTTTAGAAACTTATGGTGCGACTCTTAAACACAAACTCATGGAGGTGGACCAACATGCTGAGGTTTGTACACACTAGGCTCAAATGTAACCAGAAAAAAATACAAGCCTCCTGTTTTTTTATAGCATTTTTATATTAGTTTTAATGCAAAAACCCCTTATAGGTTATTTGCTCCGACTGGGTAAAAGAAAAACTGTTTTAAGCTGCTTCTGCCTTTTCATTTAGTCTTTCTGTTCCTTTATCTCCCCATCCTAATTCCTCATTTTACCGCCCCGCCCTGGGACTGCTCCCCTGAGTGATGAACGATCCAGTCGCACTGAGCGGCCCACTCAAACATATAGAGTCACACAATGTTACATAACAGGAAGAAAACTGCATCCGATGTTTTCAATTTGTGTCCTACTGAAAGTTGCCCTGTTCGCTGAACTCGATCCAGACACAACTAAGAGTCATCTCTGCCCTGCATGTAAACAATGTGTGCAAAAACAAAAACCCGTGACAACAGAAAACGGCTCCATTGTGCTATTTCACTCTGTCACACACGTTTTCAGTGTCCTGATCAAGGACATAACAAGGACAGACTACATGTACGCCCTCTCTTTTCACAACTCATAAATGAAGCACACGTTCCTGAATATTACGCAGCAGAAATTCAATCCAGTAACAAATGAGTTCAAGAGCGTAGAAGCACACAAAAATGAGTGTTTTCCAAACTTTTCAATTTCAGATCAGATCATAGCAACAAATACTTGCAGAGGCCAAATTACTGCTGGTTAAAGGATACAAACTTTGATAATAGGCCAATGTAATCAGACCAAAGTGAATGAATAAACAACCACAAGAATTACACAGTTTTTATCCAGTTATGGGCTATAGTCTATAGTAATGGGAAAATTTAATCTGATTCATTCCTGAAGATTATTTCAAGATCTTTCAGTTGGTGTTTAATGACCCACATTGAAATCCTGACCTCAATTTCAGGAATTACTGTATTTTCCACACTACAGGACGCTCTGGATTATAAGACACACTGTCAATGAATGGTCCATTTTTGAAATTTTGTCATATATAAAGCGCACCGGACTATAAGGCGCATAAAGCAAAATAAAACAGCCCCGTCTTTTCAGAGAATACTGCACCGACGTAAGCGTCAAGTATAAACGCTCAGGTCCGCTCTGCTCGACTATAACTGAGCCTTAATGCTGCAAGCGGTGCGGCTTTGTAGTTTACCAAAGCCGTACTAAAACATTATGACTTCTTACATATATAAGGCGCTCTGGATTATAAGGAACACTGTTGTTTTCTGAGAAAATTGAAGGCTTTTAAGAGCACCTTATAGTCCGTAAAATACGGTACTGTGTTAAAAGAAACATCATTTACAAAAAGTTCCGGTTTCTACAGTACCCCAAAAGAGACAAAACAAAAACACGCTTTCAGTATAATCATTTTCAAACATCATCTAATAAGAGTTTTTTTATGTGCTTTGAAGGGGAGGGAGAGGTGAGAAGAATTTCTTTGGTTTCTCTTTAAAACTTCACACCAGGTCGGATTTTACTGAGCCTTTACACAAAACAGGAAAACTAAAACTAAAAAGTTTCTTTATTTGTAAATATTGATGCGACTGCAGGAAAAGACACAAAGATGGTTTCTTGTTTGGGACAGAGACACAGCTTTAGAAGCAACTGAGTTGGACTGTGTGACAACAAAAAAACGTGAGAAACTGCTCCCAAAAAATAAATGCTTCAGATAATTTGGGGTATTATATGACAAAAACTGGAACCTTACAATAAAGCTGCATACAAGCAGCATAAGTCAAAGTTAGTTAACCATTCCAGACTTACAACCATTTGTCATATCTGGAAAACACGCACCAAACAATCAAGACAACATGCTGAAAGATACTGTTCTGTAAATATTTTAAAAAGACCAATAGTAAAATGGCTGCAACATTTAAACATCACTCTTGATTAGTTTTGACAGCTTCAATTCACATCCAAAATGAGACACAAGTGAAAGTCGGACAGACATATACTTTCCTGATGAAAGGTAGAAAATCTGCTCACACCCATCATTACATTCAGCTCACGTTTCCGTGCACATCCTTCTCGTATTCCCTACCTCAGACTGTCCCAGGCGGTCCAGGTTGGAGATGTCAAAAATGCCACCCACAGCAGCAGTGTCCACACCGCCAGTCCCTCGTTTCTGCAGACGCAGGTTCTCCAGGATCTTACTGAAACGGGGATCCTGCAAGGGAAAGGGGGGGGGGGGGTAATTCTGAACTGTGTCAAACACTAATTACTCTATCAGTACATGCTGTTTTATCTTTCAGACATTTATCACCAAGAACTAACAAACTAAGAGTGCATTCACAGCAGCTCTGTTTAGTCCGTTTTAATTGAACTCAAGTTCGTTTGCCTAGAAAGTTCGGTTCGTTTGGGGAGGTGTGAACGCGCACTCGAACTCTGATGGGGACCAAAAAAGCGAACTATGGTCCGCCTAAAAACCTCGGTCTCGGTTCGGTTGAAGTGAACTCTGGTGCGGTTCGAATGCATATGTGAACGCAAGCAGACCGGAGACCGTTCCAAAGGCAGGAAGTGGACTACAGCACAGGGTCTTCTGGGTAAATATAACCAAAACAAACATTCCATGAGCGGGAGAAATGGCTCGCCTCATATGGAGTCGTCTAAGCCACCTTGTGTGAAAAACAACATTCTGCCTCATCTTCCGCTCATGCTGAGCCCATTGTTGAAAAATGTTTGTTTGGCACATGTACCACAGACAAAACACAAATCCTAAAACCGCTAAAATTTAACGCCACTCCATTTTTGTTAACTTTTCCATCACAAGGAAGTTGCGCTCTGTGTCTTCTTCAGAGGTTTTTGTGGCGTTTCCTTCAGTAGTTTTTGGTGCAGCGCCACCACAGGCGAGGGGGGGAACAGGTTGCTCAAAGGGTTTGTCTCAATTGACTCGGTGCTGTGTGAATGAGAACTACAGCCGGTGAAAATGGAACAAATGCTGCAAATTTGGTCCCCAATCGATCCGAGTCTACTGGGCTATCAGGTGTGAATGCAGCCTAAATCTCACAAGCAGGTGAGTATAACCCTAAAAGCTCTTAAAGGTTTTTTGACATTATAAACTGTTTAATGACCTACAGTGAAACTATACCAAATAAAATAATTACTATGAAATATATGTGTGTATGTTTGTAATGTTAAAGAAGAAATACAAAGTTCAAATGACACAGCTTCTGAGAGTGAATAAACATAAAGATTTAAAACAGACTCAGCCGCTCGTCAGATTTGTGTCTTTTCTGTAGACACTATTGTAAGACCAAGACTGAGACTGTAGTTTTTATTTGTTTTTAAGCTGTGTTGCATCTTCTTTTATTACCTTGCTCAGCAGGGGCAGTTTAACGTGGACTCCAGCCCTGAGTCCTGTCCCCAGGTTGGAGGGGCAGGTGAGGATATAACCAAGCCTCTCGTTCCACATGAACTCCCAGCCTCTCTCCTGGATCAGACGCTCCACCTGAGAGGCAGGCAATCACTTACAGTGAGCAGGGAACAGCACTTCATATAAACACACGTCTGTGAAATATACTCCAGAGGGAGTGAATCACAAAACAAATCAAAACACACGTAGGAGGGATGTTAGTTCCTAGTTGTGCAACAGTCCAGATGTTGCTTTGCTTGTCCTTTGCTCTTTTCCTGGTGGGGAACTTGGATGGCTTGAACAAAGAATTTCTGCTCACATGACCGTGTTTGGACTATTTGTTCTGCAACAGGCTTTAATTATGAAGAAGGAGGAAGTCTAGACTAAGCAGCGGCTTTGCTTTTATTTGGTATTAGTGCCCTCATGTCTTTGGTTTTATTGAATCTATAAAGCCATCTAAATCCAGTAACCTTACAGTCATCACAAGATCCACTTTTTTTTATTAAATCTTGTGCATCGAGTTGTCTGACTGTAACTCCTTCCAGTCAATGTTCATGTGTTTAAAGACGTAAACACAAACGGCAAATATTAAAGTAAAATTTTGCCCTCTTTTTAATCTAGCAGATTTGTCCTCAATATCTTAAACAAACTTGAAGGACAGATATTCACAACGCAGCTGTACCTCCTTGAGGCCTCGGCAGAACCTCTCAAAGACTCTCTTCATGTTGCCTCCCTTCTCCATGGAAATAACTCTGGTGTGATCCTCCTCATTGACCCAAATCAAAAACGTCTTCTCATTGTTGTGCCTGAGCAAAGAAAAGATATTTTGTTAGCAGCTCTGAGGGTCATCTGGGTTCAACATTACTCAGGACCAGTGCAGAAAAACGGTAAGGCACATTTAAAGGCATTTATTCTGATTCATCAACCTCTAAGGTTAAACACAGAGCAAATATTCTTCTCACTACCAAACTTGGCCTGTTTTTGTACATATGCCAGGGCTTGTATCTGATACATGATTCTGACAGATGACTTAGTATATAAACTAGCAACCTCATTAAACAAAAACAGAAAGTAAAATATGTTCGGCATAAATCTTAGAACCAGGGTTTACAAAGTTCAAATGTTACCATAAAAATGACAAAAGTGTTTATTTTAAATTCATATTATTTATGTGAATTAAGGGATGACTGTAAACAATGATGGGTCTTAAAAACTCTAAAGATATGAACACTGGCATCACAGGAAGTTGAATCCTGGATGAAATGAAGCTATAACCAGAATTTCTACTTGCTCCACTCTTTAACATAAGAAAAGAAACAGTTAAAATCAGACTCCCACAAATAAACTACTAAACGTGCCTCTCCACATGCAATAAACCAACTGCAGCTACACTTCGTCTGGATGACGAATCTCCTGACATCTTCTCACACAACACGTATCAAATTTAAAAACAAACAAAACACTTTTGAACAACACTGACCCCGTTCTTTTTGTTTGGTATTTAATGGAGGGAGGACACTGAGAGAAAGAGAGGAGTATAAAAGAAATTACTGCACTAACCTACAAAAAGAAGAAGGAAAGAAGAAAGATAAGGGAGATAATGAATTAAAAAGCCAAAGTGGAGGAAAAAAAGAGCAAAACACAAGAAGAGTAGAAAATGTAAGATGGGAAAAAAAAAAAGCAACCAATACACTGGAAAGAAGAGCTGATGGATGGATGAAGTAAATGTGAATTATTAAGAGGTGGAGAGGTTGGCTGGTATGCCTGACGGAGGAAACAAGGATGGAGGCTGGTGATTGTTTCTGGCTGTGTGACAAACTGAACTGAGTCATTCCTGTGTACGTGCTGAAACTCAGTGCTGATGGAGCGTTACAGTGCAGCTGATGAATGTGCGTTAACCACAGCTCAGCTACAGAGAAATGACACAACTGGTGTTGACTCAAAGATAATGAAAAATACTTTTTACTTTTTCAAATTATAGATCATCTGTGTGGAAAAAATGTTGAACTTCTAAATATGAAACTGAAGATAGAAAAACAGAAGATTACAGACACCTAATTATTTTACAAAAACTTGCCAGTTTCCATCAATGGAAAACTTGAAGCACAAACAACAGATTTATTTATTTGCATAGCTAAAATTGCTATGAAAACATAGATATAATAATTTTCTTTGGATGCTTTAGAACTGAAACCATGTAGGTGTGCCAAAAATTCCTCTGCAGGAGAAGTTCTGACTTTATATCAATAACGCTACAAATAAGATTTACCTAATGGGCTGAAAATCTTAATGTCTGCTTACCAAATACCACGAGCATCTGGCCAGTCCCGAGCCATGCCTGCACACGTCAGGAGGGGGGACACGGGCTTGTCAAACAAGAAGTGGTCCTGATAAATATAAAGAAGAGGTGTTTTACACACAACGTGAACCAGACAGTTGGATGGTATTTGTTAGGTAGATCGGATGTGATCAAGATCTGACAACAAGGTATAAATGTAAAATAACTTACAGATACACAGACAAACCTATCTGTTAATTCTAAGTACTTTACATTTTATGATTTGATCAAACATTCTTTCTAAATTTCTATATGTGAGGTGCATAATACAAGATGACAAGAGCGAGGGGCAAATTTCAAATAATTTTATATTTTGGTAATTTTGGACTGTGGCACCAACAAGAACTCATTGTGTATATTGTCTTGTAGGCTGTTTGTACTCACATCCAGATAAGTCTTAAGTCTATTTTACAAACCCAAGAGTGTTCAAAGTTTTCAGAACAAGCATAATGTACTGAAAACTTGAGAAATGTATGAGGAATTTCAAAACAGCAACTGATTATTTCTTTTACTTTAAAACAAACCATGAAAAATGGTTGCAATTTGAGATTATTTAATGTAGGTAATTACTGTATAAAAAATAATTAGTATCAAACAAGTCCTTTAGTCAAAAAGGTTCAAGCAAGTCTTTGGCGCAACAAAGGAAATGGTTTCTTTCAGTATACAGCAGCATTTGTGCAGCACTCACATCAATGAGCTGTTGCTGCTCCTTGTCGGTCATTTGGGTGAGACTGTAGTATCTCCCAGTCAGGTCGCCCTTCAGGCCAGCGAGGGCATCCACCACCACTCTTTCCACTTCCCTGCGCTCTGCCCGGGTGCAGGCAGGGGGCAAGCTCAGCCCTCGGATGCTGCGGCCTGTCCTCACCCTGGACGACAGCACGTAACGCTCATCGAACTGGCCTGAATGAATCTGAAGCAAAAAATGGCAGAGAAACACATCACGTGTGAAATTATCTGGCAGCTGAGAAATATCCACCCCAAAGATAAATGACATCACATGTACGGGATCATATTTTTCCCTCAGACTTCCAATCTGAAAGCATGACTCTATTTTTCAGTCAAAGTTCTGCCCTCAGATTTAAAAAGATTTGTTTGGAAAAGTCTGCGTTATGATAAAAAGAAACTAAAACCTCGTTTATAGTTTTCACTGGGATTAAAAGGATAAATAGCTGCCGGAGGGAAAGTTTTAGCTATTTGCTGGTTTGGAACATTTAAATATGTGTTCACACGATGCCAAGACATCAGTAATAACCTCAGAGAAGAAACTGTTGCTGCCTATCAATCTGAAAAGGGTTACAAGACAATTTCCAAACTATATGGAGTCCATCATCCTGCAGAGAGAAATATTAGTCACAAGTGGAAAACAATTAAGACAGTAGCCAATCTTCCCAGGAGTGTTTTTTCCCAGCAAGCACATGCTGAGGTCAAATCATGGAATACTCAAAGAAATGACAACACACCCAAGAGATTCATGTTCGGCTCCAAGGAACTCAGCATGATAAATGTTCAAGTTTATGACAGCATGAACGGTCAAGTTTGGTTTCTTTTGATGGACTGTCACTAGAAAGTCCTTTCTCTTATGTCACCCTGGTGTGAAACTATAATACCTCTGAAACAATGTTTTTTTTTAAACGAGGGGCATTGATGTGAGTTTGATTGGTCCAAATGAGGTGACACATCTGGAGAAAACCAAACAGGATGTTAGCAAAACACACCCAAAACAAAACAAACAAACAGACCAACATCATAATTAATAAATAAATTAAACCACACAAACACAAGACTTCATATCAACTGTTAAGCACGGTGGTGGAGGGGTGATAATTTGGGCTTGTTTTGCAGCCAGAAGACTGGGAGCCTGCAATCACTGAGTCAACCATGAACTCCTCTGTTTACTAAGGGATCCTAGAGCCAAATATGGGGACATCTGTCCAACAGCTAAAGCTTGATAAATGAGGTCATGCAACAGAACAATGATCCCACAGCAGACTGCCTGGAAAGAAAAGAATCTCCACAGCTGGATTTTTTGCTTTTTGCTCCTGTTATAAAATGACTCAATCAAAATGTCACCAATAAACAAAAATTAGAATGGGAATATAAAATGAAATTCCCACTGCCTCTTTGAATCCCCTTCAGTTAACGGGCTTCAGTCCTTGCTGTCCTAGAGCTAATAATTCAAAATATACATTTTATCTAATAAACTAATAGCATAGACTGGCAGAGGGAATCACACCACCTCTGACAACCTCGAGCAAATCACTATAATATTGACGAGGAATTGCGCGGTCATTTAAGTGTTCAATGAAACAATTCTTTCAATTAATAGATTTTTTACATTCTTCTATTGCTTTCTTAGAGGGACATTAATTCAAATACTGGTGGTTCAACATATTCCTTCATAGGGTTGCAAAGGGGCGGAAAATTTCCGGTAAATTTCCGGAAAATTTCCATGGGAAGTTAAGGTGGAGAATTTTGGAAATATTTGAAACTGGAAACTTTAAATGGGAATTATGGAAATTATTGGGAATTTATTGAAATTAACTGGAAATTGGGGGTAATTTAAACAAACTATCATATACAAATAACTGTAAATATTTTTGTTTTGTCATAAGCAAAAATGTAAAATAATACAATTAAAAAAACATGATATTTCATCAGATTTATTTGAAATAAACTCTAGTTTTAATTATTGAACAATTAACAATTATTTTAATGAACAACTAAAACATGAACATGAACTCCCCCACCCAATCAAAAAGTAAAATGCCCCCCACCCCCACTAAAAAAGTCCCATTCAACATGCAAAAACAAAAGCCTCCCAAGCCTACATTCTGCTTGTTCTGCATTTTTGCCTAAATCCTTCATGCAATAGCCTCTTCCTGGGCCTGATCAATATCCTCCATGTTCACCTCCTCAACAGTGTCACTGTCCAGCCTCGCTGAAGATGGCTCTGTGTCAGACTCAAAGAGCCTTAGGTTTGCCGGACTGGCCACTAGTTTTTCCACCCTCACATTGGTGAGCCTGTTGCGAACCTTTGTGTGTGTGTGTTCCCAAACAGTGACCAGTTGCGCTCAGAGGCAGCTGATGATGGTGGGATTTGGAGGATGATGGAGGCTACAGGTGCAAGGGCCTCAGATCCATAAAGTCCCTTCTACCAGGTGGATACAGATATGTGATAGCATTACTGCCATATTCCATCCCCTTCCCAAAGGCCTTGCTTGGTTCGTAACTTTGCCAAACTGCCCAGAACTTTGCATTTATCAAGAGTCTTGTGGCCAGACATGGCTGTAATGATAGCATAAGCACCGTGCACAGTGCATGCTAAGGGCGTGGCCTTAATAGCCCTGCAGTAAGCAGTGCTGTGTGCATGTGATTGAGGAGTGTACTTCCATTAAATCTGGTTGGTTGTTTTAGCCAAGATTATGCTACAATATATTTCCCCCAACTACATTTAAGTTCCCTATTGAGGGCCAACCTTCAATTTTGTAAATTCCTTTTTTATTCCCATAAATTCCCATAAATTCCCGTTAATTCCCATGGAAAGTTTCCAACTTTGAAAATTCCCGGAATTTTGCAACCCTATTTCTTCATGACAATATTTCCAGGAATCATGACTCAATCTTTACTTTACAATAATACCTTGTAACACTTCAGTGGTTGGTTTAGAAACTGAAAATGAGCCGAATATATCCTCCCCTTACACCAGAATTACTAAATGGTAGTAAAACACCTGGCTGTATAAGACTTGTGGTACCTTGCCGGAGTCCAGGTCAGTGGGATGCTTCATTGTGCGGGCGTCGTAGCCGTTGTGCCTCTCTTTGATGACAGGATCCAACAGGTCTGCAAATACCTAAAAACAGAAAAATAGAGCGAGGAGTTCAAAGACGATGATGTGTATTTTTAAAATATCAACACAGCCTTCGTGGAGAGTCTTGCCCAATGATCAGTAGGAGCCATTTGGTTTGAATTTTATTCAGTAGTTTTTAAGAGCTTTAAAGCAAAATAACTGCAGACACTTTTTCACAAGATGAGATCCTGGGAAAGGTTTCTTTATATTTACATCTTCTTATTTAGTACAGATTGACAGAACTAATTAAAGTTTTGAATAAGGAACCCTAATTTGGATGTCAAGTCATTCATTTCAAAAGAAAATTAAGTTGTCAAGACATCTAGACTAAGTAGGCCAAATCAGTGTATGTAAAAAAAAAGTGGCACACACACAGTATTACTATGTTGCTGATGTGAAGATACACACGCACACACCAACAGTGACAAACATGCTGCATGACATTTTAAAGAAACTGTGTGCTGCAAACCTCAGATACTCAGAAAGGATGTATACTTCCTGAGTCGTGAGCTGAACCTGAAATCTTAACATTTATTCTTCGGTTCGTCTGATCTAAAGTTAATTTTAGATTGAAGAGAAGAAATATCCACTGACCTTAGGTACAGAAATAAAAAGGAAATGTACTTAGACCCTCATAATAATTTGCTACTCTGACATCCCAGAAGAGGTGTCCCAACTTCAAAACTCTCCTAAAACTCTGACAGTGAACTCCTTACTCTGAACTAGACAGAATAACAGATTATAGTTTACATATCATACATCACACAGGCACAAAATAACACAGAAACCAAAAATATTCAACAGTGTGCAGCAAACCATAATTTAATCTTGACTAAACTGTTGAATACTGCAAACAGCAAAAATATATATAAAAAAATAAAGCTTTTAAGTTGAAAGTATGTTTACTTTAATTCAGCTTTTAAAATGGCACAAAGAAACACCGGAAGAAACTGTAATGACAGGAGCAGCTCCACGGAAGAGTCATTTCTAGGCTTTTCCAAACTTATAGCAGCTTGCTCTGACGGACTTCATTTATGCCAACTAGATAAACAAAGTTAAACACGCTGAGAGTGAGTCATTTTCTCCAAGTCTCTCAATGGAAATTTAGGAGCCTTTTTTTTAAACAAGCAACAAATGCCAGGGTTTCTACCCATTTCCCTTTTTGAAACTCAAAACTTTTCCAGACTCACGTTTTCTACCAATTTTTGTCCCTTTGATTACTTTTAGCTGCAGAACCATCTTTAAATTTGCTGTGAATGTTTACACAGTGGTGGTTTTGTTAGCTGTACGCTTCAAAAATCAAAAAAAAAAAAGAAAAGAAAAACACAAACTGGGCATAAAAGATGGACAGCAGGGAACAATGCTTAATTGTCTTCTCTACAAAATGTGTTCATTTGGTAAAACCGTGTGTTTTATAATAAAGAAAAACCTTTGTATGTTTTAGAGCTGGGCCACTTTATGACTGAAAAGTTGCATACTGTATCAGTAGCATACGGTTAATGATCTCCAGTTATACAGCTGTGTTGCTGTCTTGTTTAAAGACACACCAACATACAGACGGACTCTGGACCACAAATCTCGTCATTAGAGAGCAGCCATTTTTATCACCTGTGACGCCAGGAAGGAGATGCCTTCTTCTTGTCTTGTTGAGTTTAACATTAGGACGGAAGAGCCATGGGGTGCTGAAGTTAACTCGCTGTTATTACATCTCTGAACCCCCAAACAAGGAAGTGACAGAGGTGTAATGGTTGATGCGTGAAGGTGTAAGATGGTACAACAAATCAAAGGTGTGATTTAGCTCCAAGATTTGTATGCGCAGCTCTCTGCATTAACGCTGCTGACTTTCTCCATGCCTTAATTGCTTCTATGATGCCGACTTCATTTACGAAAGGTCACAGTATTGTAAAATGTGGCCAGCTTGGTTGGGGATTTATGAACGGTCGGAGGCAGCTTAAACAGAGGACTCCATCTTTGTGGTTATATCGTGGAACTGGCTTTTAATGGTGCTAAACTCAAGGCCTGATGGGATGGATGAAACAAAAGTAAACATCACAATGATTACATCCATTTTTTATATGCAATCAATGTAAAAAAACTCAGCTTGTTTGAGCAATTTTTATTTTTTATAGAAAATTTGACTTGAATCTTTTAGATAATGCAATAAGAAATAGAGTGGAAACAAATCTTTTTCCATACTCTACTTCCGATTTTTCCCTCCAAAACATATCCAGACCTGCAAGATACTAAAATTATTCATAATGTTCCCTTTTTTACCCAAGACTGTGTAGGAACCCTGATGTGTCCTGAGCATTCTGACTCTAAATTTATCATTTTCAAACCAACAAATCAAAAGAAACATAACACGCTGTTATGTTAACACCATGCCACTCTTCTGACTATTTCTTACTAAAGCAAGATGTTGATGTAAGATCCAGACATATCCAAATCCTTTATAATGTGAATTTTGTTATGTGCATAATCCTTTCTACTGTTATAATTATATAATTCAGATCTAGAATAATATTATCGAAACACAAAACATCAAAAACACTTTAACCATGCCAGCTTAACTGAGGTTGGTGAAGCTTAAAAAGGGCCATCTTGCTGATACAGAGCATGTTTTATTATGTTGCCTTTCTTTTTTATGACAACAATAAGCACAAGACCTACAAAAAACTGTATAAAACCTTTAGTAGGAGCTCAACATGGGGACCTGTTACCTGAGCCATGTAATCTGAGCAGGGTAAAACTAAGCAGTGGCGGTTTTGCATGTTTGAGAAGATGCAGTGACGTCTGACCTCATAGGACTCCTCATCTCCTGCCACCATGCCGACGGTCTTGATGAAGGGGTGCCCGGGGTTGTCCACTCCCGTCTGGATGGCCTGATCCAACGTGTAGCCATTGGGAGTGACCTTATCGCACAGCTTGGAGTAGATGGCAGGCGTCAGGTTACTGGCCATGCAGTTGTTGTGTTTGCGCAGGTCAGGGTACTCCGCACTGCACAAAGGAGAAATGGGAATAAATGGGGTCTGCATTGATTTTTGAGAAAGGTTTTTTGTTTTAGAAGTGTTGGCAAAAAATAACACTAGCGCTGTGCTCTTGCGTTACTTAGGAACATGCATGTAGCTTATACAGAGGTAACAGATATTTAAGCCTGTGGCCTTCAACCACACCACACCCTATTGCAAACAAATCCATTTACTGTGGACGGACTGTGGCACGATGCCGTCCTGCAGCACAACAAGCAGCGCACATTAACTACTGAGTTTATTCAGTTTAAACCTACACAGGACACAAAAAGAGAAGCTATTATATGGCCAGTACGCAATCGTGTTTATTTTACTACAGTAAAATATCTCAAGCTGCATAATCAAAAAGGGGAAAGTCAAGAGTGTCTTTCAACAGAGGATTTGGAGTTTCAGGGTAGAAAGATAGTGCCAAAGAGACGCTTTTGTTCAAAATATATTATCTAAAGGCTCAGAATGGAAAATGATTTTGTTCGACCTGATAGAGTTACATAAAGCAGCACCTTTCCAGTTTGTCACGAAGACTAACACATATAATATTTCTTTCCCTTAGCCATGTTACAAAACGTTACTTATTGTACACAGATCTGCACACAGTGGCTTTGCAAAATAAATGCATTCAATCGCTGTCCTTTTTCCTATTTTGTCAGGACAGTGATTTTAGTAGGTTTTGTATCATTCGATCAACACAATGTGATTAAAGCTTTGAAGGTGCAAAATATGTGTAACAAAGAAACAAATTAAAACCAAACACATTTATTTCAAGATGTAAGAGTGACTTTAGGCACTAAACCAAAGTTGACATTTTATAGCGCCCCTCTTGTGGCAAGTATAGAGGCAGGTTTTTCAGGGTATGTCTGTATAAATCTGTCACGTTTAGCCACTGGGACTTTTGCCCAGTTTATACAGCAGATCCCGTGTAGGCGGGGTGCATCCTGCTGGTGTAGAGCAACCATTAAATCATTCAACAGATTCACAATTAGATCAACGGTCTGGGTTTCAGCTAGCTCACTCCAAAACATTTAAAAGTCTCCTGCGTTGCTTAAGCAGTAAGCTAAAGGTAATCACGCAGAAAAATACTTTCTATAGATCTTTGAATTTTGATTTTGTTACACCAGGTTGGACTATTTTTCATAGGTTTATTACATAAACGGTACCAAAATTATAAACTGTAACGCAACAAAACAGGAAAAAAATTCCTAGCAGTAAATGCTTTTGCAGGGCACTGTAAAGATCCTGATCTTGAGCAAATCCTGATAAAAATCTATTATAGTCGGTCAATAGGCTTAAACTGTCTGCACATGGAATTTGACTTACTTCCCTTGGCTGTTAATCAATAAACAAGTGTGTCTTGATGGCTGAGACCAGATAAGTCAGTCCGGAGGTCTTGATTTGAAAGCTTTCGTTAGGTAAGACAAATAAAGAGTTGACAAAAAATGCTGGAGGGCACAAAAAAAGGCTTCAGTCCTTAACTAGAAAGGCGCAACATTACAACATTTTAAGAGTAAGGGAAACAAAAAATGACCACTGACTTCCTGTTTACAGACATCTGTGCTAACATTTATAATCACAATTAATTTGCTACAGCACTATATGTCTCCTTTCACATTTGTAGGACTCATAACTCTTGAGCACACTCGTTCTAAAGGATCATCAGGTTGATGTAAATACTACATCAAAGCGAAGATTTGATTGTTTTGAAGCCTTTGTCAGGTCTACGCTGTTTGCACATCCTTTTTGTGTGATCGGTGAGGGATTGTTATAAGCCTGCAGGGTCTAATTACAAAGCAGCAGATACTGTTTTACTAATCTGCATACAGTAAAGCTGTTTTATGGTGCAATGCAAGTGTGTCACTGGGCACGTACACATCCCCCCTCAGCCTCTCATGAACTTTTAACCACAGCATGCAGCATTAATGTGCAGGTGTAGATATCCAGGATATCCCGTTTACGTCCACGTTTTGATCAGTAAGCTCTTCGCTCATTCCGTTATGTCTTCCACCTGCACAGTGCAAACAAAATAAGAGCCGTAGCAAGTGACTTTTCCTTTAATAAAGGGTTTTATATTATCACAGGTATGTTAGATTTGTGCATTGTACAGGCAACCACTTCATGTGCTGAACCGTAAATGTGGTGGAAGAACTGAAATACTCCAGTGCTACTCCTCCTCCTCACCACTTCCGTAGAAAGAAAAAGGCCTGTCTTTATGAAGTGTTGTAAAGTCATTTAGCTGTTCTCAGACCTGCCTGTGACATGTTGATGTGTAAAGTCACTCTGCATAGCTTTTAAAACGCCATATTAGTTGCTATATATAATATAATATAATATAATATAATATAATATAATATAATATAATATAATATAATATAATATAATATAACTGAGGTACAAGCAGGGCCCTTCTTAGGCCTGTACCCAACAGGTCCAGTAATCCCATAAATGCTGATTAGCTAATATTAATACCAGCGTCGTGTAAATAACTTTATTATATTATACATACATTATATTATATATTATATTTATTATAGGCTGTTCATTACTCAATAACAGGTCGGTTAAAATGACTTCCGGGACTCTTTCTTTTTTTAAAGCCAAGAAAGCGGTTCTTTATGTTACACGCTGTCCTTTATTAGCTTAAACTGCACTTGAGACCGTATTAATTTTTTTAAAGTTATGGAGACAATGTGCCGTTTTTATTTCAATAAAATAACGTCAAAATATTCCACGTCAACTAAGGCAATTGAATAATTTGTTTCAGAAAGTCGTGTAGCGGACCGACGAGCCGGAGGATACCGTTACCTGGCGGGATACCGCCGGCGCAGAGGCTCCCCGGCGCTGGCGTGCTCCCGGTGGAGCAGAAAGCCAGCAGCTACGGACCCTCCTACCAGCGACAAGATGCCGACGTTCCGCTTGGAGGAAAGGATTCTGGAGAAGCTGCTAGCCATGTTTGTCTGCCCTTTGTTGTTGTGTTTAAAATAGTAGTAAAAAAAAAGGTGTTACTTCCACGGTGGCACAGAGGTAGAAATGGACAGGAAGATGGGAGTGAGGGTGGTGAAGCGCCTCTGATGGAATTATAAGGAGAACCGTTGACGGAGGAGGTTAGTCAAGGTGGACGGAGGACGAGACCGGAAGCTCAGCTCTCGTTTCAAAATAAAAGCACCAGTTTTTGTTTTGTTTTTTAAGACAGGGACGTACTTCAGTTTAATGTGCAAATATCTTGCTTTTTTACAATAATGGCAAAACTACATATTTAGGCCAATGTTTACACCCAGTATTTTATTTTGAATATGAGATCAGATTGTCTTAGACACAACAAACAGTTAATCACAATTTTACTTAAGAAAACACCATATGACCCTTTTATCATTATTTATGAAAACAAATTTAATCATCTTGAACAAAATGAATGAATACAATAACAGAAACTGATATTTAAAACATAAATCCAGCACCTTGAGGTGAAAGAAGGTAAGCAGGTAAACCTAATTTTCTACTTAAGACAAGCCTTCAGCTCAGCATGATTAAATTATTGAACGATTTAAAAGCAAAAACATATGTTACACATAATAACCAACATTCTCTAAATTAATAATTACAGAAAATAGGGTAAGATTAAAATACTCTGCACATGCTATCTATAAATGGTAACAAACATTTAAAGAGTTTTCTCCTTAATTAGATTAAAACATGTATTTTAAGTCTCACATTTTCACTGCCGCATTGTGTGAAAAAAACAGATAACGGGTGAAATGGACAGGAAGTCACTGAACTTATTTCAGCTAACTTGACAGTAGTTTAAAGGTGCGTGGTGAGAATACTAAAGGACATCCGATAACACGGCTGCAGAATTAAAGGTTTCACATCCCACCGAGCCAGACCACAGCCTCCAGACACACTGCAGCCTCCTTTCTGCACATTTGACACAGACCAGGACAGAGAAGCACGTTTTTTTTTTTCTTTTTGTCTGCATTAAACCCACAAGGTTAATAAAAGTCATTCATACCATAAAACCTGCAGCAACTTCCTCGTTGCGTCAGAGCTGATTACAGGAATATTAGAGGTGGTGACTTAGTCAGCTTCCACGTGGTTCTTACTACTGAAGGAAATACAAAGTCACATTGTTCATGACCTCCCAACAACCTTCAGCTCTGACAGCATCTTTCAGTCCATGAGAATTGTTCCAAAACCTTAACAATGTACTCCTAAATTACACCTGAAAGCAAAATCAGAAAGTAAATTGATCACACATTACTATGTCTTAACTTTTCTTGCAAAAGTCAAACAAAACTGAGACATCTTACCAACAGATTAAGCATACGGGAAGTCTCGTTTGTTTCCAGATCCACAGCCAAGTGACTTTAAAAGCACAAAAATGGCTCCAACTGAGCTTTACAAGACACCGAGCCCAGTACCTGAAAGTCAGACACAATACATACTCCAAGCACAAACACATGGTGCAAGATCTTTGCTTAAAAGTTTACCTCTGACTGTAGAAATTAACCTCGTTTGTTAGCGATTCATCTCATGAACCAGTTAACTGATTTTAAAGAAATGTTTCCAAAGTAATCACTGGATGTGCATGTGCATCTACAACTGATTATGTTTGGAGTCTATCCAATTTACAATTCACAGTTAATCAACATTAGCCAACACAGAAATGTTGAAAACTCAGTGTATTTTACAAAAAAATAGCTAAGAGTTTGACGTGGTAGAAGCCAAATCATTCTAAACACTGAGCGTAACGTCATTTTAAAGATTTGACCAGACTGGCTCTAATTCTGTCATTTTTGTTGCGGTCTGTGGATAATTTCTTGCTCGAGCTCTAAACTGATAACCCTTCAACACAGGAACGTCAAACTGTGCAGACGAACACGTGATGGGTCTGGGATGATCCCTGTTGATTTCAAGAACACGAGTTGAACCTTGTATTTGCTCTAACGCTGCATCTGTGCAACGCGCGAATCTGTTCAAAGTTCTCGGTGCATTCATTGGGACAGAGTTCACAGCAGTAGAAAAGGTTTAAAGCAAACCCTTTAAGAGGCAAATATTACTATACCCTGAAGAAATTAGCCATGAATATAGACTATAAAAAAAAAAAAAATACTGAATTAAATAAGGTGTCTAAGAAATGTTTTCATCTCACTAATGCTTGTTTTTAATTTCACAGTAAATGTATCTTGGCTGGCCTTCTATAACATGTAAGTAATGTGATAAAAGCTGCAAATTAGAGGAATGGAATGTAGTTACAACCAAAGACAAGGGCCAGTACTGTTTTACTACATTTAATTTTGTGTGGCCAGGTATAATTATCACCCAAGTTCATTGATTAGATTATCTAAACCTAGGCTCTTTCCTTTGCTGGATCAATCTTCTGCAATAAATACCGAAGTTATAAACACCACATCCACAGAGATGAATGTTTTTAGACACGTCAACATCAAATGTGAGTGAAAAAACGAACTAAGTGGCCGACCATTGGTGGACAGCAGTTGCTTTTGTTTGCCAAACTATTCTGACCGATGAAAAATGAAAAAAAAAAAAAAAAGAAAAAAGGGCGTGTTGTGTTATCTGACTTTACTGCACCGACCTTTGAAAGGGCAGGTGAATAAACAGCATGAGTGCTCCGGTTCCTCGTACTTGTTTGGCAGCAGATAAACTCACTGAACTTAACGCTCACAAAAGCTTGGAAACCAGTGAAGTGCAGTTAGCGTTTTGATTTCAAACAATAAAAGACAAACTATAGATTTATTTACAAAACGTTTGGTAACATATTTACAAAATAACAGAAAAGAACAAACCAATAAATAAACACTGTTCATTAAATCAAATCCAAGCACCAATTTGATTGTAAAAAAAAAAAAAAATCACTTTTGAGAAAAAAACAAACAAAAAACATTAGATAATATTATTATTTTCAATGGTTTAAGTTTCCAACAGACCAAAACAAAAAACACGGCATCTTTAAAATGATGAAATAATTAAATAAAGTTTTAAACATCCTTGAAATGATTTTTAACCCAATCTACTTTAGGTCTTAAAAGATCCTGGATTAACATAAAAAAACAAACAAAAATCCAGTGATGGTTCTAAGAGCAGATTGAAGGGACATTTATTTAACTATAAAACCTTTCACGTGACGCCTGAAAGAAAGCTTTAACGGCTGAAGGCTCTTTTTTTCACAGTGCAAAACATGATGAATGGTCCGTGCTTGGCTTGCCTGCTGGTTTTTGATTGGCTCAGTGAAGCAGCCTCTTCCTGCTGTAGGTCCTCCCAGCACTCGAGCGTCTGATTGGCTGGCTGAAAGGCAAACACTCCACTTCATCTGCTTCTGATGCAGCGTCTTCTGAAACGTTCAGAAGGGGAAGACACAATTAGTTGACCCGCAGTGAGGTGCATGCAGTATATTTATTTAAATTATCTAAATTGATTTAAGCTAAAGCTCTAAATAAAAGACTCCTGTTATATTTATGCTACACAACAAACTCTAAAGACTTCAAACAGCTCAACATATACCTCTGTGAAACCAAGTTAATAACATTGTAGTTAAAAGAGAAATGCATCCAGGATTGGGTGATTGGATACATATAGGTCAAGCTGAATTTTTATTACTTTTAATAGGGGTGATTTTTTCCCCCCTGCTTTATTTTCCCTGTCAAGAATTATAATCTGTACAACTCCAATCTGAACAGGCTGTAATTCACCCTGATCAGCCCAGGTGCATCAAACTCATCCTTTTCCAGCAAGCAAAGCCTCCAACTTTCTTCAGGTGCTGACAGCTTTGCAGAGTGACTTCACATTTTATTGATAGGAAAGATTTGTGTAATTTATTTAAAACCAGCAGGAATGCTTCCACAATACCATAAAAAAGTAACAAATATTAAGTTGAAATAGCCTAAAATAATTATACGGAGAAATATTAGGGACTGTCCTTTTTAGTCTTTATGTTAATGATTTACCAAAAGTTTGTTCAAGTGTGAAAGTTCAGCACGGTACTGTATACACATGGTAAGACAACACAAGAAGCTGCTGCTGTGTTATCTGCAGCCATGGTACCTCGAACTCACTGGATTCAGTACTCCTATTTACATCTTAACACAATAAAAAAAAGAAAAAAAAGAGGAGAGTTTTTCCACACCAGCCAGCAGAGGGCCCAAGTGTTCACGTAAGTGGAGAGAGACATGATGTGGATCAGTTCCAGAAACTTGGTGCAGTCTTTCATTCAGATCTTACATTTAGGCAAAATAAACTTATATGCACACAATGATCTTTTCTCATAAGTAGTATTGTTTTATGACCTGGTTTAACACAACACCAAATGTGCTAAAACCTATCAAGTCTCTGTTCAAAAAGACAATTTAAAAAATTGGACCGAAAACCTTTTCATGCAAATTACCTGCAAGTATAATATTTTAGACTCTGAAAATTACCAAGGTTAAGGTTTTAAACAGACCATTAAGTTATTTTATTCAGAAGAATAAATACCAGATCCTAAACTAAGTAGACCATGTTGGGCGAAAGGCGGTGCCAAAAATATTAAAGCAGTATTAGAATAAATTAACCGGACATGTCAGAGACTGACTATTAATCAGTTTTTACAAAGAAATTTAAACTTTAGTTAAGATCAAACCAGATGTGTACTCACTCATATAATATGCCCAGCTAGTTTGTGTGTGATGTCCATTACACACCGTTTTACGAACAGTTTTATTAGTTTTTGTATTTGTTATATTTTTGCACTTTTTATTTGATTATGTTTTTTTCTTTTACCTGCCAAAGGACACCAGATGAAAATTAGCAATTGAGCTAATTCTGACATACTTATATTGGTATATAAGGATAATTTGCACTGTCCTTTTTAAATAAATAAATAAAAGATCACAAGTCACTAATGTAATGTAGTTTGTTGCCCAAATAAAATAAAAAAAAAAGGCTTAAAAGGCAGGCTTCTAAATTTGAAACTACAGACTCCTACAGGTATAATTTCAAGATGAACCAATACAACTAACAAAACAGATCACAAAATAATTATGCTGCTTCGACCTGTGGTTATGATGTGTTTTTAGATGAAGCCAAAACCACACGACAATTAACAGACAATAATAGTAATACTAATAACTATAATAATTTAAAAAACTACAATTTTCATAGCAATTACACAAATTGAAGCTGCTCAGTGGAGCTCAGTCACAATCAACACATTGTCCAGACTGCTGCAAGCTATTAAACACGGACTACTTGAGGAATGAAACAAATACGCTCATTTTATTTATATTAATGTTCTCAGTGAAAGCAGAATAGTTGTGCCGCGGAGCTCCAGTCACTTTTCCCTAAACACAAAAGCTCTGATGACTGAGTGGCTTGATGCAGAGCCACACAAATTCACGTTGGGTGTTTGCTTTTTCATTTTGAAAGAAAACATTTAATTCCACATTTAGATTCAGTTCAAAACAATTAAGCCCTGACCAGATAAGATTTCTATCTAAACTTGTTATGCTGCGCCCCCCTTCGGAGGAAGAAAAGTTTTCACAGACATAAAGGAGCTCAAAATTATAACAGTAATAAAGACTAAAATTTGTTTATTTCTCCTGTTTATCTTAAAAAAACAAAAGATGAACAATATAGTTCAGTCTCTTCCAAAATCAAAGTGCGTGTATTTACAGAAACAGTCCCTTTATTAGCGAAGGCTGATTTTATTTGATCAGTTTGGGGCTTAATGTTTTATTTTACTGATGTTTCTGAAAGTGATTTTTCAGTTTTATTTTAAATCACCACATTTTCTTGTGGCTTACATGACAGGTGTGTCACGTTTCAACGGGTAATATTTTAAAAAACTTTGTACTGTCAGCAATATGCTGCATTTTAAAATGAATGTGAAGATAAACACGTAGATCTTGGAAAAAGTTATTCTTACCTTTAAAGTTTGGTGTTCTCTTTTGAGCAGAACCAGTTTTCCCCTTAAACAGCAAAGGAGACTGAGTGAGAGCCAAAATACCGCTGGCAGTCACTGGTTTTCTCTTCTTTAAACTGGGAGGGGTCACCACTGCCAAGATACAGATCAAACATTTTAAGAAATTACTGAAATTTCATCTTAAGATTCTTATTATTTATTATTAACTGCCTAGAATGTATTGTAAAAAAAAAAAAAAGATAAAAAGCTTTTTCTCGCTCCTTTATTAACAACATATCACTGTTGAGCTGAAACACTGTTATCATAATATTTTTTTGCCAATTAAAGGGCTGCTGTGGCTCAGTGGTTAGAGCAGGAGTCCCCCAATAAGACAGTTGGAGGTTCGATGCCACCAGTCTGCCACATGTCGAAGTGTTCCTGGGCAAGACACTGAACCCCTCGTTGCCTCCGATGTGCCCCATTGGTGTATGAATGTGATCTAAAACACCGATTAGCATGAATGATTTATTCAGGTTGGCTTTGTAGAGATCTAGTAGAGTGCTGTATGAATGTGTGTGTGGATGGGTAAATGAGGCCACAGATTGTGTTGTAAAGTGCTTTGAGTGGCCTGGTTGGCTAGAAAGATGTTATAAAAGTACAGTCCATTTACTATTAACCAATTATAAAGTAAAAATACATTATTTTTACTTTATACATGTGTCAAACATTCGTCAAACTGTTGACGAAACCTTATGACCACAGTGATAAAGCTTGTTAAGCCCCCACAAAGCTGTTTACTGTTGTAATTTTCCTGACAAAAATACAAAACCCTTTCACATCTTATTCAGCTTTTAAGTCACAAATGAGGACTGAAACCAATCCCAACTGCAATAAGACTAGAGGCAAGGAACAGACACACACAACTTGTTAGCTCACACTTGTACCTACGATCACTTTAGATTTATTTGTTAAGTCTCCAACCTCAAAAACCATAATGTCTGAACCGTGGAAGGAAACTGCACAACCAAAAGAAAATGCACAGTCACTGGGAGAACATGTAAACTCCACAGAGCTGGGATTAAAATCAAAAATCTGCTTTGAGACTATGGTACAAAAAATGTTGCTCAGTTACTAAATCCTCCAGACCACAAAGCAACAATGGAAAAAAATGTAAACATGTTTAATTTATAACACAAACTTTTAATTGTCGAAAATCTAAAACTTGTACTGTGGTGTTGCTTACCTGACTTGACACCTCCAATGTCAGAGGCCCAGATGAATTCTTCTTCTGCTCTCTGAGGATCTGCACAGCTGTTCTGTTCAGCCAGCTTTTCCATCCAGAACAAACCCTCCAGTGGTGAGAGAGGAGAAACGGCAGCCGCAGCTGTGGGTGACTGTTTGGAAGTCAAAGCTATTTGTTCTGCTTTGGTACTCAAGGGCTCGTCGGTGTCCTCAAAGTCCTGCAACCTTCTAACTCCGAGCTCAGCCTCCTCCAGCAACTCCTCCAGCTGCGGCTCCCCCTTAAGATCCCGATCTTTGCCTCCGAACACTCCAATGTGAGCTCTTTTCCTGCGAGGCCAGCTGTTGAGGTTTTCTGGGGTCACTTTCCCCACACTCTGAGGTGAAGGGGTAAGAGGGATGTCTGCAACTGCCACTGGAGACATTGTTGCTGCAGGATGGCGTGTAGGCGTGTACGACTGGCAGATGTAAGTCTGGACACTACCACCTTTCCCAGGGGTGCTCTTGGCTGGAGTGACATGAGCGCAGAGAGATGGAGAGTAACACGCAGGATCTCTGGGCTTGGACAATAAAGCCACTGGACTTTCCACGTGAGGTTTCACACCCACTGAAGTGCTCTGAGCTCCTGATTGAGGACCTCTATCTGAAGTAGAGTCATCTGCATTCACCGGATCTGTGCGTTTAATTTTGAGCTTGGGAAGACCTGATGTCTGCATTTCCAGTTCAACCTGGTAGGTAGGAGGATTTGTGCTTCCTTGTAGTTTAGACCTCGCCAGACTTCTAGGGGTTGAAAATCGAGGGAAATCGTTTCCATATCCCAAACGAGCAGCAGCCTCTCTCTGTTGGCGGTCGGGGGTTTGTCGGAAGCCATAACTCCGACTAGGTGTGCTTTGTGATGGTAAATGTTGTTTCGGAGAAATTGTGTTTGACCGACAGGTTTCACCAGACACCGAAGACTTTCTTGAGTAGCTAATGTTCATTTTAAGGCATTTGTTAAACTGTGTCTTTACAACTGTAGCATCAACTATATCTAAACTATCATCAGTGGTAGCAGAATTACCATAAGAAGACTCAGATTCCTGTGACTCTGTATGGAGACTAGAATTAGTTTCAGAGGACGGAGGGCTTTTAGCCTCCTCCTCCTTTTTAAATGAATGCACACTCTTTTCCACAAGGTTCTCAGCAGATGCTGAGGTTGGTTCAGAGCCAAAACTCTCAAACTTTAGGTTTAAGTTATGTCTACTTGTTCTACTACTTTGACCAGACTTTCTGTTTGTTAGGACCTTTGCTGGAGACTTCATTAAGGAATCTGATCCCTCTGAAAGTTTAGTGACTCCAAGTTGTGAAGCTGTTGGATCACATGGGGAGGCAGTCTCCGAACTTCTCGTTGGGGTACGTCCAGAGCGAGTGATCATCTGGTGGGTAGGACTGGGGGTCTTCTCTTGAGTTCTGCTGTTGAGCTGAGGGGAGATCGCCTGGTCTGAGGGTGGTGTGGATAGCAAAGGAGCATCGCCCACTTTAGGAGTTTCATTCCTGTTACATTTTTCAGATGACTTCGGATTTTTTTCTCGAGTCAAGAAATTCTGTTCAGATAGTTTTACCAGGCTTACATGACAGATCTTGTTTGGAGACTTAAAAATGTCTCTTTTAGCGTTTGTGGTTTGAACAGGACTTTTGATTTTACTGGGGGTTCTGATGTGTCTGGGAGAACTGAAAGAAGAAGTATTAGGTGACTTAGGTACTTTAAAAGTAGCACAGTCTTCCACAACGCTACACTGAGGAGAAGGTGACCACGTGACACTCTTCTTGGGAGTTTCTGAAAGTGGGCTGTTGAGTAGCTGTAATCCAAAGGAGGCTTTAACGGGAGTCTTAAGAATACCTTTTAAAGGGCTCCTAATGGGACTTTGCTTGGTAGGCGTTTCTACAACAAGAGGCTCTCCACCTGAAGGTCTGTAAGGACTCTTAATAAACCCAGAGCAGCCCGCTACAGGACTGTCTGTGACAGAAGAAGGAAGCGTCCTGTGTGATGGAGTTTTGGAGGTTCCTGTATTCCAAGGTGTCCTAGGTGTCCTCCGTGTCCTCTGAGACAAATTTCCGATAATGGCGCTCCCAAATTCGCTGGATGACTTTGTTGGCGATTTGTTTGGACTCTAAAAACAAGCAGAAACAATTTTATTTTAGACATAAAGTTGGAGTTTCTGCTTAAAAGGTCTGTCCTGGTAATATATTTAATGAACATTTAAAAGGAGATTTCAAAACCTTTTCTGCTGAGGCTTTTTGCTTTGTGAAGAACTTTATTCTCAGCATTTAACTTCACAGGTGATGACTTAGTAATGCTGGTCCACTGCTTTATTTAATTTTTATAATTCTAACTAGAAAATGCAAATCCCTGTTGTCCTTCTTCACTTATTTCTCCCGAGTCATAAAGAGCAATTCTATTTACCATCTGTACTTGAACGCGCCTTTGGCAGCACAGCACACCCACAATAAAAAAAACAAACAAACTTGCACAGTACAAATTGTTTTTTTAACACTGGCCTCTAAAGATTTAGATAAACAGACTTGACTAGCAGAAGAGAAGGGAGTCGAGTGTCTTTACAATCGATAAAATCAGTTTCTATGAATGTAGCTGTAAAAACTGAGCTGACGAGGGCAGCCGTCACACTATCTGTGCTGTTATTTTCATAAACATGTCAGACAATTGTAGCCCAGGGTAAAGCCTGCCCTTGGGTGTGCCTTGTTGCTCTGGATGCATCACCATTGGTTGGCATGACAGTCCCAGTCACATGATGCATTTAGCCAATCACATTGTCTGGGAGTGGTAAAATGGGCCACCCCCAGCTTTCCCCAGTCAGGTGTGAGGGGGAGAGCTGGAGACAAATTTACTACCGATTCTACTACCAGTGACCTTTGGGTCATGAAGTTGTCATGCAGTCCACTGTGAATGGAATCGGCCAGGTGACCCTTTTGGGTGAAGGATGACGAGCTAATGGAATTTGGTTGGAAACCAGGAGTAGCCGAAAAAGCCTCCATATTGGCCTGGTAGGAGGCTGTGATGGTCTGTTCTCTCCCTCCATCTCATCATACTGACACACAAATCATTATTTGTCTCTTTCCTGTGAGGACAAATTGCACTTGGACATTTCCCCTCATAGTTGGACCAATAAAATCATGGACTCTTTTCTTTCATGTGTGTCAGATGGACATGATGCTGACTGGTGCCATTTAGAGGGGAAAATTTGAGACTGTTCTTTGTGTTATTGAGAAATCTGGTGCACATTTATTTTGAAAGTTAACTGCAGTATTGTGTATATATTTGTATTTATTTTTGGGGTTATTCTATGCATGTTCTGTTTGGTGTTCACTTTAAATTCTTTCTGAATACATGGTACTGAAAGCAATCCTTCTCTGTATCGTTTTTTAAATTAGTGACGTCTGCTCCAGTAGTCGTTCCTAGTCTTCTGATTTATCTAGTTTTGGTACCCTAATCAGTGCTACACATGACTTAAACAAATAGGTCAAATCTCATTTTATAAACAAAAGAAAGTTTTAGGAACATCTGCTTTTGCATGTGATATTTATGGTGAGCACAATAAATGGATGCATTACCTCAAAGACACTAGAGTCTGTCGACAGCCGCGACCTGGTGGTCCTGGTTTCACTGGACTCAGAGGTTCGAATGGGAGAATCAGCAGCAGCCCCAAAAAGAAGCCAAAAGGGAGACTGAACCGTTTTCACATTAACCTCACAGATTTTGGTGTCGCTGGGGCTGAGCTGGGATGCAGAAAGAGCCCTCTCAAGGTTTCTGGAATGAGGCTGAGAGCTTGAGTAGAAAACGCTGGAGTGTCTTCGAGCAAACTTCTTTATTCTTGGGCTCCTTCTTAGAACTGAAGCAAAAGCAAATCACAAATTAAAAAATACACTTATGGCTTTAGGATGAGCAAACAAAATAGGAGTCACAAAATTTATTCTAAAATTAAATAATTTGGTCATGATCAAATGCCATCTCTCAGATTAGGTTGTTTTAAGATGTGCCCAGTTGAGATTAGTTTAAATAACTGTATAGATAAGTTTTCTTTTCCAAAATGTTCAAACGTAATCATGTCCTTGATTCTTTTTGCATTTTGATGTGTTATATATATACTTAAAATACCTTCAGCAGGTTTTTCTGGTGATTCTTCCACAATGCACTCCTCTGCGAGGTTCGATTTCCTGTGCGGGGAAACAAAAAGAATTAGGCTGAAGATTATTAGTAGCTACTGCTGTTTCAACATACATTTATTACATTTTAACGCAACAGTAATGAAAGGATATTGACTGAAATATACCTTCCCATTTTCTGCCGGTGCAGAAGGCGGCGTGATACTTGCTTGTGGACGGGTGTTTCACACACTTTCTTTGTAAGAAGCTTGTGTCTCTCTAAAAAAAAGAAACATTTCCTATTAATATGCAAAATTTATTACAAGCAATTCTTTAAAAAAAAAAAACACCCAGTCTTAAAGAAACACAAATGTCAAGTCGCTCAATTAAACACTGGAAAACATTGTTTTTTTCCTACTATTTAACAAGTGTGATTGTTTTATCAAAATAAATGTATAAACTAGCTTTTTACCTTCAGATTCAGGAGAGCGCTTGCGTTTCAGTCCCTCCACAGCAGAAACAGATTGACTCCTTGGTAGTTTGGCTTTCTTTGAAGGGGAAATAATCTGATTGAACAGGTTTCTTCTCACTTTGGTCACCTCTGTGGATCAGTATATGTGTGTTTAAAAACTCGAACAACAACATAGGGATATTTTCTTCAGTTATCTATTTCCATATACATACATACATATACATATATACATACACATATACATATATATACATACACATATACATATACATATATATATATATATATATATATATACACACACAGTTTAAATATAGGTGTCCTATATTTAAACTGTAAAATATGAGATGCCACGTCAGCCTGAGAGGAGGCTTTTTTCAGAGATCTTCAGTCAGGCCTAACAGTTTATCAGGCAAATAGCAAACTAAAAGAAGAGGAGTGAATTATTTCAGTTTTAGTAAAAACAGAGTTTGTTTTAGCATAGAGCTAAATACAACTGACTCCTGTTCACCCCAGTGTTTGTAAAAAATAAATTAAAAAGAAGATTTATGGACATTGTGGGCCCAGTTTAAAAAGGTTTGCTTTACGACTAATAAACTACTAGGTACTGCAACCGAGCAGCAGGATCTCAATCAACAACATACAGGGCAAATCTACTCAAAGCTGTTTGTACAGCTTATAATCTTAAAAAAACAGAGTAATATGGCCTCCTCTCATGTATTGTTTAGTGGGAGGTGTTTCATCCAAACAGCTGCAAGGTTCAGAAAAAAGTACATCTGAAGGTTCACTTAGACCACAATATTCAACAATAAACATTTTACATTCAATAGCAAGTCACAAAAGTTCCCTCTAATATCCTGCACATACCTTGGGTTTCTTGTTTCGGAGGTTTAGGATCTTTCACAGATTTCTCGAAAGCAATAGAAACCGTTGTTTTGGACTAATAAAAACAAAAACAAGCATACAAACCAGATATTTAAACAACATCTTACATGTCAGAAAAGAAACTTATTACAGTTTCAGGTGAAGTAAATAAGGACATTTTTAAAAAGTCATCTTACAGCTCTTGTCCTCTTCTTGGGCAGTTCTATTTGACGCAGACTCTGTGTTGATTCAGTCATACTGCGATGACGAGTCAACCTGCCACTCCTTTGAAGACCACAAATTACAAAATTAAAGTCCATAACTCAATAAATACCCCCCAAATCCTCAAATTTCTATTCTGAGACACTAAAACATGTATATCATCTAAACTCAAATGTCTTCATTTTATTTTAATATTCAAGATTTTTGGATTTTAGCTCATTCTTGGTCTTTCTCAATAAACTTCAACAGTGACGATTCCTTTCCAGCAGACGTGCATCCCCACCTCCTTTTATTGGCTGAACGATTTCGCAGGTCCTGCAAGTCATGTTTGCCATCTGAAACCTGGCTGTGTGTTGAGACGGGAGGCGAGGAGGCAAACGGAGAAATGCTTTCTTTGGCAACTGATTCGTCGCTGAAGAAGTCTGCCGGCAGAGCAGAAACTAAAGCGTCTGGCAGCTGAATACCCAGACTGTGGTAGATGTCTCCAAGCACGTTGGGAACAGCAGTCAGAAACCTGCCGTGATGGAGAAGGGCAAATTCTTCACATTCTTAAGAAATATGAGAAATATAAGAAATAATTGTCTCCTTAAAACGTGTTCCTAAATTACAACATATTTGAGGCAGCATGCCGAGCTGAAACAAAACATGATATTAGTTGTTTTAAAAAAAAAAAAAAAACATTTGTGCAAGATTTAGCCCCACACACTCACCCTGGAAGGACTTCATCTTGAAGGAACCTAGCTAGGTATACTGGATCTTTTGTTAGTGAGATTATTCTGAGCATTTCAGCAGCCTGAGGAAAATAAAATGGTACAACTTACTTTATCAATTCAGAACAGACTTTATTCTATGTTTTATAATTCTGATGATTATTTTTCAGCGTTTCACCTTCTAGTCAAAGATGTTTACAACAAACTTGTACTCTGAAGTGTTGACCCACTCACCTCCTCTGCCATCTGATCAGCATCCACAGAGTCAGACTGGGTTGAAGAGAAAAGTCTGCACAACTCCAGCCGTAACACCACCTGCAGCTGGCACCTGAATTAGACGGTCTGTGTTATTCTGAATTTTACTGACTGGAATCAGGAACAAGCTCACTTTCATTTAAAAGACAATGGAAAATGCTATCTTTTTGTATAGATTTAAAAACAAGTTAAAACTAGGGGTGATAAACCACTCACTCTCTGACTTTTTTATCAGCATCAGCAGAGACTCCATAAAGCTGTCGGATTGATTTGCTGGGCTTCAGAAGGTGCTGTTGGACAAATAAGGTTGCCTTTACCTATAACACAAAACAACAAACAAATAAATAAATACTCATCGCTAGCACATTAGCTTTCTTAACTTTACCTAAAGTAAATAAAGCTACCCACTTTTTAAACAAGGTTGCATTTTCATCAGCAAACTTTTAAACAAGCAATACAATTATGTAATAAAGTTTAATTTTAGCAAAATGCAAACTTTAAATTAAAAGAGGAGATCATTTTATAATGATGAGGGATGGGGTTATTGAAGTGTGTGTTGTGAATGACTCTCAGCTACTACTACACAAGATTTTAGCTCAGTATCTGTGAAACTGACTGAGTTCAAGTCAGTTTTGTATTTGCTAAGGTTGGTTAGCTGTGGTGGCCATCTTAAACTGGGGTGACTCCAAAATTTTATCAGCTGTAGATGTACATTTAACGATAATTTTCTGATAGTTTCATTAAAATCTGTTCAGTGGTTTATGAGACAAACACACAGAGAGACAGGTAACAACATTATAGCTCTTTCCCCCATCAACAGCAAGCGGTAACAAATAAAATACAAACTTAGGGGGCAGAGAAATCAAAATGAATGCTTTCCTACAATTAAGCACCTAAAAACTGAATAACTAATAAAAGCATTACTTTCCTGATTATATTAAAAAGAACCAACAAAGATGTTACACAGACAAACTTCTAAACATATTTAAAGGACATCACAAGTCTCACCTCCCAGCCTGATTCAGCCATAAGAAAAGTTTTTACATCAGTCAGAAGCTGCTGAACACTTGTTAGGAGAGACTGGTCCCTCTCTGCTACATTCTTGTCATAAATGGCCGTCAGATGAGACAGCAGTTCTTCCTCACTGCTGAAACCTGAGCAAACAAAGTAGATCCATTACTTCAAGTCTCCATATCAAAATAAGTTATTTATTTGAAATTATTAGGCTAAAAAGTGACTGTTGTGTGATAAACATTTAGTTTACGTCTGAACGGGGGCACTCACTGATTGTCCTCGTTCCTTCAGATTTGCTCCTGTCACGTCTCCTCCCTGGTCTGTCTGATCCCCTACACTCTGGCCCGAGCTGATCAGAATCTGCCTGGTTTTTCTGGGCTTTGACATTCAGACGTGCCACATTCAGCATTTGCAAAGAGCGGCTCATTGTCTTCATTTTCTGCTTCACTGGTGTACAGTGAGCGCCACCTGCAGGTCAGGGCATGAACGGAAAATTAAAAAATAAATATAAAATCTTTCATAAAGATGTTTAAAGTGTAGGACAAGAAAATGAACAGTTAAATTAAATGAATGTTTAAATTTCTAAATAAAATTTTACAGTGTTGATTATCGAAATGAAAAGTCAATTTCAGACAAAAATTAGAACACAAAAATAAATGTTTGCTTACGTTTCTTGCCCCTCTTCTTGACTGAGTCCTGTGATCCCTGGTACAGTTCAGACAGACCACAGATCAGTTCCTGCTGAGGGGCAGAAAACTCCTCATCCGCTTCTTGCTCTGGAACCGCATGAAGCAATCTGGAACAGTGTTAAACAGACATCAGGATATTTTTGATTGGTCTTGTTATTTTTTAAATTTATACTAACTTATCAAAAAAACAACGACAAAAAAAAAACATTATTCTGTCAACAAGACATTTATGAAATTTTAGGTATTTTACTTCATTGATTCCATCAACTGAGTGCTCACACCGGCTTGGTCCGACTGGGGGAACCAAGTCTCCAACATGTCTGCTGTCTGTGGGTTCTGGGTGAACTCCTGCTGAGCCCACTCAGGTACTGGATGATCATCTACATCATCTGTTGATTCAACAAAAGCAAATGTGTACACTTCAATGACACACACATCTAAAGTAGAATAATGTTGCTATTATGAAACATATTTCTGTTTTTAGTATTTCCAGTTTCTAGAAAGCGTTCTCAAATCACACAAAATTCAATACAAGATTATCTGGACCACAGAGAAGAATAATTTCAAAACAGTGGGTGTAAAAGGAGCAAGTGGACTATAATAAATATACTATATATTACAAATTCATAGTTTAAATCTATGGCAATAATAACTTAAAGTTTTTGAGCTATTAAAACAAAGTTTTTGTACAAGATAACTCAAAAAGCAATGAATGGATTTTCGTGAAATTTTCAGGAAATATCAAACATGGTGCAAGGAACAAGTGATTAGATTTTGGTGGTGATCCAGAGAAAGTTCAAGGTCAAAGGTCAAGATCATGGATCAGCCCGTGCTCTAACATTGCAGCTGTATAAAATGGATGTTAAACTCCACAGATTGACACCTCGTGGGTCAAGGGTGATCACTGCTGATTTCAACAATCTTTTGCTGTCTGTTTCTGCCCCAAAATTTCATAGTGTTATTAGAGACATCTTAAGCTAAATTCAGTTTGATGATGATTTACCACATTTTCCAAGAGGAATAGGAAAAAAAAGACTGACGAGACAGGAATTTATACAACTGAACAATTAGCAAAGACAGCCGATTCTTACCTACCAAAAACATAACACTGACCTGTTTCTGTTTTACATGTTTTTTGAATGGATGTTCAGTTTTAGATTTAAGAGATTTTCAAACATGTTTTCACTTGTTCATCATCAATGAAACTGCAGGTTTCATCAATTTATAATGAGTCTACAATACAACCACAATACTATTTCATTTGTATTTTGTTTAAAAGAAGAGATGTTAAAGCAAAACTATCTAACAATACCTTCTGACAGAAAATAATTTAATTCTGACAAAGGCTGAATCCCATTTCACTCTTTCTTGTACCCTTTAGTTGCATGTTGATAAAGCAGGGTAGAAGTGTCTAAATCAAAGAGGTAGGGCTATTTTGTCCTTCAAACTAAATTAGTTTGAGGGAGACAATTCAAACAAATGGGTAGGAACTGTGCTAGCAAAAAAAACTCAAATCTATTTTACTGTCACACCAATTGTTGTAATGTACAGTTTGATGCAGTCCAACCTATTTTGTTTGGTATCAATGTTTGGTATCATTTTAAAATCTGAATATTTTAACCATTACTTCTTGGACTTTTGAAATAAGGGCAAAGGAGTAAGAGTAGATGTAACAAAAAGGGACCTGATTTATATCTATAACCAAGATTAGGTTTAGAAAATCTGAGTTGTGACTTTTTAGGAAATGCATGCACTGACACGCTAATACCAGCTTTGCTTTAATTCCTACCATTGATCTCATCTCCATCTTTGTTCATGATGTCATAAATTACTCCCAGGACACTGTTGACTACATCTGGTAGATCAGGAGACGTTTCAGCTGTGATCGGGTTAATCATCTCAGTCTTTAAAAAGTGGTCACACTGAGTTACTGGATGAAGAACGGTCAGCAGAGCTGTGGAGAATGACAGTGGGGAGAAGACAGCCGAGTACCACAGTCCATTATCTTTGACCTCTGCAAGCTGTGGGAACAAGTAAAACATGGAAAGGAAGGAGATTACATGTGAGTCATTAATTGCATACAGGAGAAATAAAACATTCGGATATTTGCTGCAAACATTGCACCCATTTGCAAATATGGACTCATCATCACTATCGGGGGATATTTATTTATTTCAAATACGGATATGACCCAATGCTGTGTTATTAATCATGTGAACATTTGCTTTAAATGAAAGGCAGTAAAATGCATCTAAAAACAAACGACTCTGCTGCAATTGAAGATTGGTAGTGCTTTTAAATTTTTGAAAGACAATTTTATGAGATTGTACCTAATAAAATTTACATTGCACTTTTCAATACACCAGTCTGATCCGCAGCACTTACATTAACAAGAAAAAACAGCTTTTCTAAAAAAAAACAAACAAAAAAAAAAGTCATTTTGTGACATTGTTGCAGCTACACTTGTGACACTTAAATGTGAGTATGACATCATATTTTTCTTTTTTTAAACAGCCAATGTTCGGTAAGATAATTACACAGGAGAAGAAATGTTTTCAGCTGCTTTCGTCCACCCCTCCTACACAGTCAAATCATTTTCTGGATGCTAATTTGAACTGTTACAGCAAGATGAGAAGCTGCTGTGAGAAAATTGTGACGCTGCAATGTCTGAATGCAGTTGCTTTAAAAGACTGAAGTTAAAACAATGCTACACATCCGAAAGGGCCTAATTTGGATTTTTGAACAACAACATGTACATTTTCATTACTTATTTTGCCAAAACAGTTTAAAAGTGTAGTTCGAAAAGCGAGCATTTTATCACAGAATAAGCCCATAAACTCCTGTCCTGTGACAAACTGCACTGCTGTGTTTGGATGTCTCACCATGTGAAGAGAAAGACCGGACAGTTTCTGTAAGAGTTGGTGGCAGGCAGCAGCTCCCTGCTCGTTGCTACTGGAGGCCTGAAGCACCCAGGTCTCTGTGGGTGTTTGTGTGAGTGATGAAGCATCCCAGCCCTGCAGCACTCCCTTCAGACACATTTCTACAGACTCCTGGAGAAGCTTCTGTCTGCGAGAAACTGGCTCCACCATGACACCACAACTCAGAGTCACACTCCCTGGTTTAGTGAAAAATAAAACAATACAAATTAATGACTACAAGACAGAAGAACACGTCATTACGACCTCTATCACTCATCACTGCAGCTGGGATACTGTTTATGTTTAGTCAACTTTATACAACTATTGTTTGCATCTGATGCTTGCATGTTAAAAGTAATCTTATTTCTGACAACAAACCTTGGTCCCAGCGCAGAAGACCAGTGATGGCAGGAAAAGCTAGGCGGTACAGACTTTCAGAAGACAGGAGATAGTTGAAGCTGGGCCTGAATGGAAAAGCCTCTTTCGTGAAGCCTGAGTCTGCTTGGCGATCGCAGCAGAGGTTCATCAGAGCAACCGCCGAGATCACTCTGCCACCCACTTGAGCTAGGACCTCAGATAGCTTTTCAGAGCCAGGGCAGTCCTCGCAGCTCATAACCTGCAAGATAAATAATCCTAAGTTCTTTCGTCTGCTCCCTTCTTCATGGGTTGCCACAGCGAGCAAATTTGGTAATTGTTTTATGCAACAGCAATTGTTGCGCAATTGTTTTACACACAACCACAACCTGGGTTTGAACCTGCAACCTCAGGATTACAAGAACACGGCACTGACCCCCTGCAGCCCTGCAAGATAAATAATCCTAAAGGTTGTAATTATGTAGTGGGGACTTAAGCTCTTTTTGTTGTTGTGAAATAACAATCAAGTGTTTATATAGTGAATATGGGGTTATGTATTGATTACATAACTATATTAAAACATCTGCCCATGTTAAACTACAGAGAAAGTAAACTTTTCAGACCATGGACAGTAAAATATTGTCAAAAAAGTATTATTTGGAAAAAAATGTTATTAGTTATCAAATTCAAAATTAAATGTGTTTTTCTAGTTTCTAAAACTATTTGAGCATAATAATGCAGTAATTTCAAGCTACTAATTGCATCAGTAATTTAATTGTCATTTATAACAGTATCTCCAAAACACTACATCTTTAAGTTAACATTTGCTGTGAAACATGTTATTATTAGCCAGTTAGCCTAGCATTCCTTGAAGATTTGCATATTACCTGCCACCTTTCATTCTAGGGTTTTAAATTGAAATCACTTTATGATGAGAAATGAATAAGTCATAGCCGTTACGGTTAAATCTTGAAAATTGTGCACAATCTCAAGTAATATGGCAAGATGCTGCGCTCAGAGTTTGTGTTGTGAATCATTCTCAGCTACTACCACATCATCAAATTTTAGAGCAATCTCTAAAAAAATCTGAGTTACAGACATTTTTGTATTTCCTCAGGTCAATTAGCTGTGGCAGCCGTCTTGAATTAGACTGACTCCAAAAGTTAATCAGTTGTAGATCTACAATGGTTTCTTTTTCATACAGTTTCATTAAAACCTGACCATTGATTCATGAGATATTCTGCTAACAGTCAGACAGAGTTGACTTCACATAGCTAAAGGTATTTTTTTTAAAACAGGTCTCGTTAGTCTGGTTTCTGTACTCACCTGATTATATGATCTACAGTCGATCCAGTGCAGGACAACTTGTTTCTGAGCCAACATGTGGTTCAGGCTCTTCGGTAGGATATATTCTGTCACATCTGCTGGCAGCTCATCGTCTTTTAAAGACAGATAGTCCACAAGCTGCGTCTTTGATCGCGGACACTGAGAGACAATAAACACCACATTTCTCCCTCTGATGGAAGCGTCCCCTTCATGTAACAGGTCGGGGTTTCCTGCTCGACTAGACTTCCTGGGCCTCAGGGACGGTTTGGTGGGAGAGGTGATGTCTGGTCTGTCCCACTGGAAGTCCAGCAGAGTCTCTTTAAGAGCGTTTTGGACTGAACCCGACTTACTGGACCGCTGCTTCTGCTGAGAACAGCCCACTCTGTCCTTCCCGTCCAACCTCGAGTCAAACTCTTGCTCGAAGTCCTCAAATGTCTTGTGTCGAAGCTCCTTGAAGTCGGAAACTCGGGATATGACGCTGGCGTTGTTACGACCACTTTTGGACTGGAAGAACTTATAACCCCAGCGCACTTTCTCGAACCCATATTTGTAGCCGAAGTGCAGCAGGATGTATAATATGCCCCGTTTAACGAAATGGTTCTGGACATCCAGTCGATCGTCTGACCTGTCGCCATCATTATCAACGTCAATAACAAAAACTAAGTTGTGCAAAGCCATAACGTTAACAACGACGGCGGAAAGGCCGTTTCCAAATCTCCAAGTTATGCCATGAAAACACGCTAGTCTCGGTCAAATAAAGGACAACTCCCCTCCAGTTTAAGATTTTTGACCCAACTGCTTTGCCGTTGAATGTAGAAACTTTGACTTAGCCATAGGTCGGCTAACTACAACCTGCTAGCAAACTACACCAAATCATTTTTTAGCAGAAGTTACGCTACAGCTAAATCTTTCTCTCTAATTATTAGGTATATTAAATGACGTCGTACCTGCGGAATAAACACAACGCGCCCGAACTTTAAAACAGTTATTAAGAGTGTTTAGCGAGTCCACGCAACATTTCTGGCATACTTCGCCAACATAATCGCCATTTTCTCATAACAATCCTCAACTGTTCGCGCTCCTTGAACTAGAGCCCACCTCAAACTCTGATTGGTTAAATCGCCAACAACGCTCACGCGATTGGTCTAAAAAAAGGTTCAAAAGTACGTCACAAGTCCATGTAAGCGTTTTCATTGGACACAATTTTAGTCAGTTAAACGTAGACGTCTGTGTTTTATGAATAAGAAATAAGAAGGGGCGGGGTTAAAAGATTGACAGGCACTGCCTGCATTTAACTTTTAAAACGGCTGGCCACTTGCAAACCGAATTTTTTTCTTCTTACAACATAGCACAAATACACGTGCAACCATATTTGAATTTAGACAGTGTAACTCTAGCAAAAATACAGAAATATTTGTTCAGAATTGTTGACATACTATAAGTAGTTTTTGAATTTGCTAACAAAACTGGTCTCAGGGTTGCAAAATTAGTCTGCAACATTTAACTATTTAAAGCACAATGAATAATACTGCATTTTTTAAGCCTTGGAAACGGTTTGAATTATCCTCTTGTGCACTCATATTTTACATGAAATGGACTTAACATTTTTGGGGCACATATGCCCTCTTATGTTTGAGTAAGGAGGACAAACACTACAGGAGATTTAATCAGAACAGAACACAGACCTCAGTTTTATAAGTACTTCCATTCTGCAGCATCAGGGGGAGACAAGAGCTTAGAAATAAAAGATGTGCTAAATGCACACAGTTTGTGCTAAATGCACACAGTTTGTGCTCCGCTTACTTTGTCCCTTCAGACTTCTCCAAGTAAGGAGACCAGATGGTAAAGATACAAATACTTCTGGGTACATGCATCTGGTAAGATAAAGTGTACACAACATGTGGTGCATGTATGTACAAGTATTGGTAGTCATGCTACACTTTTAATTATATTTAGATCCAATCAAACTTAAACACATTTAAATCTTTTTTTTCCTGGAACTGAATAATTGCTTTTAGTGTGCAGACAGTGTTTAAACATATTATTCACCATTCATCTGTTCATCTAATCATCCAGCTCTGATTTAAATGCCACATGAAATTTGAAAGCAGCGTTCACTGATCTAGAGGTAAAATCTCATAATTCTGAAATGTCTTAAAAACATCTTGTTGGAATTGCTTTAGAAAACTAAAAGCTGAAGATGAATTTATGACCAGCAGAGGACACCATGATGACCATATTCTGACCTGTAAACAATGTTCCTGTTAAAATGTAAGTTGTAAAAAATATCTTCAGAATTAGATGTTAACATTAAACAGAATGTGTAAAGGCCTAAATAAATCAACACATACTGTAGACTAATGAGTAATATAATCATGTATAGTTGCGGTCAGATGTTTACATCCACTTACTATGGACATAAAGGATATATTTATCTTGAACTTTTAATGATTTATTTGAATCTTTGAGTGGAATTATTATACCGCATTTTTATCACTTGCTGCTGAAGGTGAAGCAGCAATAATGTTTAGCCCATGTGTGTGTGTGTGTGAGTGTGTCTGTGTCTGTGTCTGTGTTTGTTGTCTGTCTGTTAGCAAAATATCTCTTGAACCACAGAACAAATTTTAATGGAACTTTCAGAAAGTATTTATTGACTGTACATTTACAACTGTTCAACTTTTGGAGTCAATCCCTTTTAAGATGATCACCACAGCTAAGCAACCTTATTAGCAACAAACATGACTGTAACTCAGCTAATTTAACGAATATTGAGTTCAAATTTGGTGTAATTGTAGCTACAAAAAATTTTTCAACACATACTTTGATCACTAACTGAGTGCACAAGATTAACGATTAGAGTCAACTGTGTCTGCCTGTAAAATATCTCATGAACAATTGGACAGAATGGGCTGAAACTCAAAGAAAGTAATCACTGGATCATTGGATTGAATCATCGGATGTACATCTACAATTTATTAACTTTTAGAGTCAATTGAAGATGGCTGCTACAGCCCACTAACCTTAGAAAACACTAAATAAGCCAGTTCTGATGCACGTTCAGGATCATTGTCCACTTTGAACACCCAGCTGTGTCCAAGTTTCAACCATCTAGCAACAATTTGGAGGTAGTCCTCTATTTTCATTATTCTATCCACTTTGTGCAATGCGCCAGTACCACAGTATGATGCTACTACCATCATGTTTGACAGCTGGTTCAGTGTTTTTAGGTTTGAAAGCCTTACCTTCACTCCTCCAGACATGCTTCTTGTCATTGTGGCCAAATAACGTTTTGTCTTGTCTGACCATAAAATCTTTCTCCAGAAGCCATTTGGCTTGTCCACGTGAGTTAGGATTGACCATTTTTAGATCAAAACCAAAACAATGGAGCCCGTGTAAAATAAAACAAACATGATTTTGCTGTGAAATAATTTTAGAATTAGAATTTTAGGATGTAGTTCTTTACACATTACAACTGTTGTTTTTCACACAAGATGTTGCTTTTAAGTATTTTCCGCTAAATAAAACAGCCAAAAATTTAATTCCCCATATGCACACACTAGATGAGAAAGATAATGTAAAGGAATATGTGATTACATTTGTTTTTTAAATTTCATCCCAATGAAATACTTTTATGTTATCTGTACAATATTTGACGTCTCAACATGTTTAGCTGCTTATTTTGAGTTTGTTGTGTCCCTAAGCTCATCAAGCAGGGAATTGCCCAGGAGACAGCCACCACGATAAATGTCAACAGATTCATAAAAATGTAATTAGGGCAAGATTAAAACAATACGAACACACAATACCACAAACAGGGTGCTTAGCATAATGTTCTCCAGGCTGTGGGTGGAATCACTGAACAGATGCTTTATACATGCAGGAGAGGACTCTTGTTCCCGAGCAATCGTTGTACCAGATATTAGTCATGCTGTTCATCCTGTGAGAGCTCAACACTTGAGTTGGCTAAACTGGATGTAAATTAAGTCATTTTTACATCACTGGAGTGGGACAGTCTCCATTCACTGCTGTCTTTGAACCCTTTCTGGTCTCAGCTACCTTAAAAATACAACCTCCCAGTCCCCACAGGGGCCAATCTGCTGCCTTCTGTTTGCATTAAAAACACCAGAACAGACGAGCTTGCTTTGGAGACCATTTCTGCTTGTTTTGGGGACATTTTGTTGTTTTGTGTTCCTCTCTAAAAGAACCATATCTGCAAATAGTTGACAAAAAATGTCAAAATAAATCAAAATATGTTGGAATGAATAAATTTAACATACAGTGGGTTGCAAAGGTTTTTAGCTTTTCCTCCTTTTTACTCATTAGTCTGGACTATTTAGTGTAAATTGTAAGGCCACACGATAGAAAGAATATGGGTGTGAATACTTTGCAGCACACTGTATTATTCTATGAACGTTTTGAAAGTGCAGATTGGTTGCAGGCACTAAAAGAAATAATATAAAAAAGATAGTAAAAACAAGCTTTAGGAAATTTATTACTGTTTATTAACAGACAGCCCCACAGTAAAATGTTTAAACAAGACCTCTATGTCATTTATAACCAAAACTAAACAATTAAGAGATTTCTTTACTTGAAACTGCAACAACGTTGTTTTTACATGTCCCATCTTAAAGCACATATATCATTCATAAAAAAAAGACAATTCTTGGACAAGGATTACATAATAAACCTTAAACTTTGAGCATTAATTTGAAGTTTTAAAACAACAAAACAAGAAATATATAAAATTTTATTTGAATTAATTAAGTTTGAAATAATCTTTGCAGCAGGAATGTCATCTGTTAACCAGTCATGCTACGTTTGAAGGTACTTGACACTTTATTTCAAGGATAATTAACAAAAATGTGAATTTTAAACTTGTTTTCAGTCAGCTGGCCAAATATAACTTCTGTACAATTTGTTTTATGTGCTGCCCTTTAATGTTACAGCCCTAATTCCAACAAAGTTGGCAAAGTTGTCTAAAATGTAAATAAAAACAGAATGCAATGATTTACAAATCTCAGGAACCCATGTTTAATTCACAAAAAAACATTGTAAACATATCAAATGTTAAGACAAAAACAGTAGTAGCATTTTTTGTGAAAAAATAAATCTAATTTTGAATTTAAAGGCAGCACAACATCTCAAACTAGAAACACAAACTAGAAGAATCTCCGCCAAGGTCACAGAATGATTAAAAACACTACTGCAATAGTTTGGTCACAGACAGACACACGCACACACACACACAAGCTAAAACATTATCACCCACCACAAAAAACAAAAATTGAAAGGCGGGTGGTAAAAATGCTAATCTCTGATTTATTTCTCAGAGATTTACTCTCTTTGTCACACAATAATTAGTGTGCAGCATTAAAGCCATTATTCCTCATTAAATCCCCTAAAATTTGCCTAATCAGAATGTATTTTTCCTTTAGTTGTATGCAACTTAAGCAAATTCTTAATTAAGACCCTTAAACATCATTTCTCTGTCAGCCACATTCTTCTGAGTTGTTCTCAGATGGAAGTTACTGTGGCTCACCTGACACCAGGTGGATTAGGAGNGGGGGGGGGGGGGGGAGGAGGAGCTGCAGCAGCTGTCTGTAAGGCCTGTTATACAACAGGCGGGAGGTTGTTGTGGCTGAGGTGACTGATGGAAACCTGACATTACTGAAAGTGCGTCACGGGCCAAGCAGCAGATGCAGGTCGAGCACTGACTGTAAACATGGGTCAGAAATCAGTTTATCAGAACAACAACACTGGTGATGAATGGCCATCTGAACCTATTTATCACTTCCTGTCTTTGTAATTCGGATGTTATTATTAAACTCATCTCACTCATTATGTTGAGTGAGAAAAAAGAACACCAGCACTATCATTTCATTATGATTATTTGTTTGACAGAAAACAAAGTGGCAAGTCACTGTCTAAAATCTTTTGTTTAAACCCATAGACTTCAAAAAGACATTTAGAAAACAGAAAATTACTTCATATATTTGAAAATATTTATTAAAGTACATTCATCAAACATAAAACAGATATAAAGTTAAATAACCATGAAGTATAAAGGTTATCAGTTGCTTTAAATGTCATTGTGTGAAGAAGTCAAAAAGTGAAATAATATATTACATCTATAAAGCTTCACTTCGTTATGAACAACATAATAAAACAAAAATAAATACATACAAAATAAAGACATTTGGAAAGGCAATATGTGTTCAGAAGTTACAGCAGGAGCTCAGATTTCTTCGAAAACGAAAGTCGAGACATTTGACAAAGCTTTGTCGTGGTACAGCTTCAGTGACGGCCAGGCCACTTTAAGTGCACAGTGTTTTTCTTTCTCAGTGTATTTACAGACAATGCTCACACTTTTAACAGTTCTTTCAGTCATTAGTGGTCAAATAGAAAAATCTGGGTTGAAACAAATAAGCCATACATCTTCGAATTGGAAAAATATCTGTGATATTTAAACATCTACTGTAGAAAAGGAATACATTTGGAGGGAACACTGCGTCATCTACCTTCACACACATCAGATCTGTACAGCAGTGAAACCAGCCTGTGGCAGAAAGTCTTAGCCTGTGTACATGAAGAGCATCTTCAAGCTGGATGTTAGTGAACTAAATGCAGCAGCAGCAGCAGCAGCAGCAGCAGCAGCTTACAGGCAGGCCGGTGGGTATAGGCCACTTTAGTTCAGTTCAGTTGGCCTCCGTTTGAAATGTCAGTAAGGTAAAGTGAGGAACATTAGAGCCAGGAGACAGGTGTGCTGAACCTCTCCTCACTGGGTGGAGTCGGAGTCACTGGAGTCCAGGCTGGTCTGTGTAGGGGTGCAGCTGCGATGGGCACCCGGAGGGCAGTGGAGGGTCTGGGTGCTCCGCCGCAGGTTCTCCAAAGACTGCAAGAAGGAGCGACGGGCCCTTTCCTCTTCCAGGGGGGACGAACCTTCCTCCTCCACCTCTGCGATCTCGGCAAAGGTGACGGGCTGGGTTTTGAAGCGGGCCTCACGGGGCCGGTGGGAGCGGCTCTTGCCCTTTGCTAGGCCCTTGGGGATGGGCAGCTGCTGGGGGAACTCCTCCATGGCAGCGGCCATGAGATGAGCTGGAAGGACGTGGAAACTTGAGGCCTCCATGGTCATCTGGCGCACAGCAGCCATGGCAGAACAGAAGTAAGATGAAATTTAATTTTAATAAAATGTAGGAAGGCTTTTGTTCTTCTCTACAGTCACAAACTTGATTTTCAAAGCTCTTTTAGGAGCCTTGTCTTATGTGAAGGAAAAATATCTCAGGAGCCACAAAACAAGAGTCCATCCAAAGTCTAACCCAAAAACCAGGACAGAAAATCTCTGAGCCCTCAGGCACACTGAAGAAAATCAGCCTGGAAAAAGAGACCTTCAAGCTCCCCTGGCAGGCTCTTCTCCCCTCAGCTTGTTTTTTAACTCTGCAGTCTGTCGTCTCCTCTCTGTCTCTCGTTTTGTGTCAGTCTCAGTCTGCTTGAGCTTATGCCACACACAGCTCCAGCCTTCTCTTTTATAGCAGCTCAGCACCCACCCCGTTTCTCTCTCCTGCCAGGTCCCTCCCAGAACCCCCCCACCACCCCTTTGCCTTCTCAGTCGTGGTTCCGGCCCCTGTTACAGTCAGTCCCTCAAAACAAACATGTGAAAAAGCAAAGTCTGTGCGTATGCAGGCTTTAAATGAGCTGTGTTGGAGAACGCACATGTAGAAACATTGACAGAAGGAAAATGGAGGCAGAAAGAAAAAATAATAAGTATAATAAACAAAACAAAGTGGGCAATTTAGGTCAAATTTGTTTTGCTTATTCAAACAAATTATGAGCCTAAGGAACGTTTTTAATGTCTTTCCTTCGTGCCTAGAGGGGAACGAGTCTTTGAGGTGGACTTACAGTGTTAATACTGTCAATATGTAAGCATGACTGCAGGAGAGAAAATAGTGGAAGTAATAACAGTCTCTGTGTTGATACAACACCAATCTGATGTCTTCCCAGCAGGTCAGTTGCACTCACTTGCACTCACAGACCAGAGAAACCTTCGCAGACACGACAGAAAGAAAATGCGAATGTAAAGCTGTAGCACTGTAGCAGGATTATCATAATATACTGTAAAGATTTATAAAAATAAATAAAACTTTTGAGCCTTGAGTTGTTTAAAGGCAGCAGTAATCCACTTTGACTACGTTTTTAGCTCGTCAATCTGGCCAGAAGTAAAAATTGTTTCTCCAAATTGAGGCAGTTCAAAAAGCTATGTCCAACAGGTAAGATATTAATTATTCATTCCTTCCCAAATAGCTCCTCTTAAAAAGATCGAAAAATTCCCTTTAAAACAGATGCAAAGATAATTTGAACATTTTCAAGAAGGTTATTGCCAATTTCTAAATCATTTTCAGTGATGCGAGTTCTCACAAAAACATGCAAAATCTAAAAATAATTACGAAAATATTTGTATGATCAAAATAATATTCTACCTTAAAGCTTTATTGAGTGTTAAGTCATTCAGTGATTGCTTTACATTTTAATGTTCGGCAAAATCTAATTACCTACTTGACTGAGAGTAAAGCATTTAACAGAATTTACATAATATGTTTTTATCTCAGTGTATTATTTTAAAGACGTTATGATTCCTGAAACTCCTGTTAGTAGATGTGTTTGAAGGAAAAAATAGTCACAGACAGTCATATAAGTCTGGCCTCATACAGCAGCCTCGAGTCAACAGGTCGCGTCATCTAAACTGTTACTGTAATGACTATATTTATCAGTGTCAGTGCTGACGATGGGCATGTCAGGGCTGCTGTCGATTGGCTGGTTCAGATCGCACTGCAGTTGAATTTATCTTTTCTTTTTTATATTTTTTATGCACGTGTGATGTCTGATCAGACTATTTGTGTCTAGATGGGTTTTATAAATCTTGATAGGAGATGTCAAATCTAACAATCAATAATTAAAATTTTCATGTCAAAAGATAAAAAAGACGAGACTGATGAGTTGTTTTTAATTTTTAAATGTTTTTAATTTCTTCTGAACCTGTGTGGAAGACAGAGGTAAACCAAGCAAACAAACAAAGAAGAATAAAAGATACAGATGAAAATAAAAAAGAGGCACCTCAGTAAAAGCACAAGTTGGAAAAGCAAAGCACATCCCATTTAAATGCAAGGTGTTAATAAGAATCACAACAACTCAAAACAGAATCTTTTACATCTGTTTCTTCCAGATCTATGTTTGTGAAATGAACAACTAGAAAATGTTGTATATGTAAATGTTGTATAGTATTTTAATCATCATCAACATGTGACCAGATACAGTACACAACCAGTTACCCCCCCCCCTCCCCCCTCCCCCCTACACACACACACAAAAACAAAAAAATGATAGATAGTTGTTGGTGCTCTTTGCAACTTCACATATACTCCTACAACACAATAAGTACGCAGCAGCAACTACTTGACATTGTGAACAATGTTGTATTTATCAACTAGATCGGCCAAGAAAACAAAGGAATACATCACTGAAACACAGCTCTAAAAAGTCAAATAAGATGAGCAACAACAACTGTTACACACATTAAAAACTGCTGGGTTATGTTGATAACTCAGTTGCTGGGTTAAAGCTGAATCTTAGGTTTGGCTGGTTTGAAAAAAGTCAGGAGATGCCTGCCATTTTAAGCCACAAGTTGACCAAATTGGACCTGTCTGGATCTCTGCTTTAGGATGTAATAAGGAAAGCGAAGTCAGTAAAAACAACTAGTAAGATTTTTAATCTGGTTGGCTTTGTTAATACATGTAGTTTGCACCAGACAAAGAGTTTGGTTTCCTAAAGTAACATTCGTTGGTGCTGGCTAGCGGACATCCACCCAAGTTGTCACATTAACCCAGATTTTGGGTTGCTCTTTTAAACTCAAAATTTGAGTAGTTCTAACTCAAGAAATTAGTAATTTAACTCACATTGAAACCCATAACCCAACCCTATGGAGTTACCCTGGGTTGGCTTGGTCCTAATTTGACCCAGTTCTGGGTTACAAACTTGGCGTAGGCATATGTGATGTTTCAAAGTTGCAACATTGGTGCTATGTTTTTTTATTTTGTTCATTTACATTACCAATAAATCTGTGGCTACCTATTGATCACAATGCCTGTGTTAGAGACAATGTTGTCACATTATATTCTTACAGCCTCAAATATCAATATGCCAAAAGTGACATATACCACTCATGTATCTGTGGTCACGGTAAAGTCTTTCCATGGAGAAAGCTGCTGAAAGTGAAAACCTACGACTTTCCAGGTCATAGGCAATCAAGGAATGATAAATAATGACTAGATGGTTCATTGACAGAGCAACACTTACCACTGTCTTAATGATAACAAACAAAAAAATGTTTCAAATATTACAAATTTAAACTCCCAATGCACAGATCAAATACCAATAATTAAAATTTTCAAGGTACATTAAAAAGAACAGATGAGTCAATGGATTTTTACTTCAAGCACTGGGCAACATGAAACAAACAGCCAGAGCTCAGATTTAAACCTGAATGTCATAATTACACACTGATGTTAACTTGTAGTAACACCAACTGTGAGTCCGACTGAGGTGAGAACGTTTTTAGTTTTTCAAAGTATGACCTCAGGGGTTTTTCCTTCGCTGTGGTTTCAGGGTTCTCAGGCGTGACATTACAGCTCAAAAAGATTCCCTGGTTTCATCACGCATGCCTTTGATGACACCTCAGTGGAGTTCAGACAGTGAGCAGGTCATCCTGTTTCTTGTCACTCACATGCAGCCTTGCCAGTGCAAATATAAACTCAGCAGACGTTTAAGTTACAGAGGGGAACTGGAAACAATACTTTGCTCTGTTTTGAGAGGACCCAAGCGAGCAGAGATCAGGACGGTCATTCCCAGTTGACAGATAAAACTTGCCTGTATATGTATGAGAAGGCTGCACATGTGCTGAGGAGGTGTCATCCACACACATGATGCATGACTGATATTTCAAGGTTTTTTTTCTCTCATCACATGTGTTTACTGTACATGTTTTATGGCACAATAATGGGAAATCGTAACTGTATTGCGCAGGAGGCTCCAATGCTTTGTGTTTGTGTCTTTTGGGATTACTTGTTTTTCTCACAGACAGTGTCGAGGCTGAATGTGCTGCACACAAGGACATGGCTAGCAAAAACAAGCGTCAGAAAACCCTTTGCTTCATCATTTCTGGTTCAAAACAAACTGTGTAAAGAGTAACACAAATGTCTCCAAACAGTTCAGGACAGACAGGATATTTGTGCTTCTGTCTTCAATTAGCTTGAAAATCAAGACGTGTTTTATGTTTCCTCATAATTTTGAAATTTTAATTAGTACAAATTAAAAAAAAAAAAAAAAGAAAATGACATGAATTGCAGACTGCTGTGGTGTTTCATTTTTTTGATACACAATCATAAGAGTCCATTTTTAACTAACAAACCAGGACCAAGATTAAAAAAAAAAAATGGTCAAAATAAGCTAAAATGCAAAAACTCTACTTGTTCATTTGTGTCTTTTAATAGAAACCCCGTAATTCAGTGGTGGATGTGAATGCATTACTGCTTTGTGTCGTGTTCCTGTTGCCTGACAGAAAGCTGGAGGACGGACTACATAATATAAATAGACATCTTTGCAAACACTGATCATCATACTGCGACAACATCGTGACATTTTTTTGTTTACTGTTGAACTTTGACACTGTTACACTGGGTTATCCAGGCTCCTGCTTCTCAGTGTTTCCTGTATCCAGCAGCCGATGACCTTTTGAGGGGAATATTTCCAGAAGGGAGAGAAAACAGAAGCAGCTGAGAAATAACCCCCTCCAGTCCTTCCCAACACGCTAAACCCACCCCAAACATCAGCACACTCTTACGACACACAACTATAAGCTTCTAAGGGTGGTATTTAAAAAAAAAGACTTTTTGTCTTAGCTTTGAAGCTCCTTTTACCCATATGTTTTGCAAAGAAATAATAAAAAAATATACTAAGTACAATTGTTTTGCTTTTTTGACACTGATAGACAGAAGAAAGCTGTGCTGCAGCAGCCAAAGGACCAAACTTATCTAAGTAATTTATTTCTGTCATATATAAATATGTTATTTACTTCTCAAGGATAAACTTCAATGCTCATTTTTTAGCATTTCTTAAAATATGTTTTATTAAAGACATTTTGTATAAATGCAACCATCTTGGATATGACTTTCATAAGATTTAACGTTGCTGTTGTGTGGGCATCTATCTATGTAAATACATTGTTCAGCCATAATATTATGTTCCGGGAGAGCTTTAAATAGTAACAATACTCATCTTGTTATGAAGCAACGTTTTACTCATCCTGGCACTCTCATGAACGTTACTTTGACACAAACCACCTACGTAAGCATTTCTGCAATGCAATCACCCGTCCAGCATGACAACAGCAGCGCCTTCAGAAGCAGTCATCCTCAGCAGGAAAGCCCTGGATTCTGCTTAAATTGCAGAAAACCACAAAATAAAAAGGATGACCAGAAGATGTTTACTTGGTTTTCAAACACTAATCTGAGGGATTGCATTTGTCTGAAGCAATTCCAGTCCACGCAAAACACAGCAGGACACTTCTAGGTGTTTTTTATGTCATAACTTTGTTCCCCCCCAATCTCACTGTATACAAGCCACACAGTGAGAAAATGTATGATTCTATTGTACAGCTGTTTTATGTGCAATAGAGATACCTACTCAATATTAGAAAGACGGTCACAATATTAAAGTAATAGTACAGATCTTTTGAAGCAGGGTTCTGTAGAAAGGTTATGAACAATTAATATCTTACCTGCTGTAGATAGCTCTTTGAATAACCTCAGTTTGGAGAAATAGTTTAAATCTGACCATACAAACAAGAGACCAGAAGACAGAAGTGGATTGCTGCTGTCACGGAACAACTCCAGTCTAATTTTTATTTTATTACAGCAGTTCATGCAAACACTGTTGTTGTTTTTCTTTTGACTTCTCCCTTGTGCAGGGGTTGCCTACAGTGAGTGATCTCACACAAAATATTTAACAATTGTTTCATGCTGTATGTGCTGCCTGACACAATCTGGGGCTCGAAACTTCAGCCTTAGGTTTAGTTAACTGCGCGCTGACCACAGAGCCACTGCAGCTCCTAGGTCATGCAAACATGATACTATAAATATTTACATCGCTATTTATTTTACATTATATGGTTATTCTGACAACTCGAAATTGTCCCTAGGTGTGAATGAGAGTGTGAATGGCTGTTTGTCTCTATGTGTCCCTGTGATGGACTTGCGACCTGTCCAGGGTGTCCCCCGTCTCTCGCACAGTGACTGCTGGACGTAGGCACCAGCTCTCTGCGACCATGAAAGGAAAAAATTAGTAAAGAAGATGGATGGATGGATGGATATTCTGACTGACACATTATGATATTTCTATTGGAAGTGCCCCAGGCTGCACTGGAAGCGTTAGCTACAATTCCTACTAAATACTGTACACTTGGAAACAACTATAAAATTCTACGTAAATAAACAATTACGGTGGTATAAGGCTTTATAAAATAGTGTTTGCATGAATCTATATGAATGTCTGTGGTCTGGAGTAGTTCAACTGAATTCAATTCAACTTTATTTACACATATAGCCCTTTTCAAACTCAAAGTGCTTAACACGTAAGGTAGACAGAATTAAGCATAGGCAAATAAAATAAAAGTATAAAAACACCTTAAATCATCCATCCATCTATTTTCTCTACCAGTTTTTCCATGCCAGGTCACGACAGAGCTGGTGCCTGTCTCCAGCAGTGATTGTGGAAGAAGCGGGGTGCACCCTCTTCTTCTTGTTGCTTTGTTTATATTTCTCACCCAGCATAAAAGCTTTATGCTCCAAGCCTTGTTTCCTGTTTTTGGTGTATTTTCATAGAAGTCTTTCAGCAGTACATACAGGTCTGACATAGTTACTATAATTACCTAGTTTTCACTGATTCCATGGAGATGAAGACTTTTCTTGATACACTGCTGTGTTTACAAGGATAGTTTGAAATTCATCCATCCATTTTTTTTACCTGCTTATCCTTTCCAGGTTAGCTGGTGCCTATCTCCAGCAGTCACTACGTGAGAGGCAGGGACACTCTGGACAGGTCGCAAGTCCATCACAGGGACATAGAGACAAGCATTCACACTCTCACTCACACCTAGGGACAATTTAGAGTTACCAATTACCCTAACATGCTTGTTTTTGGTCTGTGGTCGGAAACTGGAGAACCTGGAGTAAACCCATGCATGCACGGGGTAAACATGTAAACTCCACCCAGAAAGGCCCCCGGCTGGGAGGTGACAGCTCTAACAACTGTGCTACCATGACACCCTAGTTTAAGAAATGACAAAGAAAAAAGACTGCTGTGGAATCACTGTGTTTCCGTGTGGACAAGACCAAAAATTTGAGGCACTGGTGAAGGCATTAATAGCACCACCACTCAGAAGGAGAATAGGATTGATATGAATAATATGCTGAAGAACTAGACTAAAAAAGTTTAACCATCTGGATGAAACAGAAAGACTACTACCATCTGATAACCGCAAAAAAAAATTGTGCATACATTCTCTGGAGGATGAATGCAATTGACTTTGATGTGACTTTTTATTTCAGTTTTCAGGTTTTTGATTTATTCTGCAGAGCTAATGACATTCCCCTCAAACTCAGCTGGACTTTGTGTTTAGCTCTAATTAGCTACTTGATATGTTCTCAGTGTGATGAAGCTAACACATCGATGTAAGCACTAAGCAGCGTTCATTTTGTCCATGAGCACGACCACTAAGCTGGAGCCGCAGCATCTTTTGGTCTTGTTTATTTCTGTCTGCACTCCCGCCGTGTGTCACACTACTCAAACAATTTAAAATAGCTTTGTGGTATATTTAAGTCACCCTGCCCTATATCTCTGGCAGGTTGTTCTGCTCCCACAGCCGCAGGAGACAGACTGATGAAAGGATTATTTGTCTGTGGTCACTGCTAACGGGAATGGTGTGTTGAAAATAGAAGATAGAAGAAGACTGACAATTCTCAAAGGGGGCGGCGGGAAACAAGGTAAACATTTAAAAGAATATTATTTGGTCTATTTGTGTGTCTTGGATCTATTTATGACTGCAATTTGTGCCTTTTTGCCCCATTTGACTACAGTTTAGTTACCTTGGAAGCAGTCACTGAGTCATTTGCTCACTGAGTAATTCGACAAAGAGCAGATCTTTAAATTACAGTGCATTTAATTGTGATGTTTATGAGGCAGAGAACAGAACAAAGAAACATGGACCCACCACTCAGCATGACCCTCCGACTGAAGTGCCTGGAACATTTTTAATTAATTTGTCCACAGCGCTAAGAAATCTAAACTCCTCTGTTCAATTTGTGTATAAAAAGAGGAAAATGTGGAAAATAAGAAAGAGAGGTAAGTGAGGGGAACCCCTCAAACCAGGTTTGAAGGGTCAAAGGGTAAGGCATAGATCATAGAACTCGTTCCCAGACCAACAAATCTCCCCGTGCTCATTGTGACTAGACCCTTCTGTTACCACGGCAACCTAAATGTCAGCAGCCTGCAGAAAAGAGGAGAGTCGAAGTTGTTGTCACATGGCACATCTTCTCTCCCCAACAACAATGACTGTGCAGATGTACTGCCCGGGTCAATAAAAACACGTTTCTTAAAAAGGACACCAGATTTGGTAAAATCACGTGAAAGCAACTGAGAGCAAAAGTAAAAAGCTGTGAATGCTTTGTGACAAAAAAATTCATATCATATAAAATTCATAAAAATTTTATATGAGATCAATCTAAGTAAAAGTATTGTTTAAAAGTTAATGTTGTACACGCCCCCAGGCAAGTTTTTGAACTTTGGACAGACTAACCATCCTAATTCCAGTTGCCTCCAGTTTTATTGTCTCCTGCCACCATAAAAGGTGGGTGATCATGTAATTGTGGGTGTTGGCAAATTGTTGTATTAATCATAGGGCAGATTGTAATGAAAACATCTGAAAATAGACATTGAATGCACATCTACAACTGATTATCTTTTAGAGTCAGCCCAATTCAAGATGTCCGTCCAACAGAATAGAATAGAATATAAAGATACTTCATTGATCCCCTGAGGGAAATTGGTTTGTTAGTTAATCAAACTTAGCCAAAGCAATTCTCCACTTTACAGATAATGAGCTAAAATTGGGTTTGGTAGTAGCTGAGAGTCATCCTCAACACATACTCTAAGTGCTAACAGTTTACCTAAGATGTTTGTTTAAAACTTTGGCATGCGAGGCAGTGGGAAACACATATTCCTTCAAAGAATGTTACTTTTTCATTTAAAGTCAGACTTTGAGAGTCATCTTGTAGTTTATTGGAACTTTTACCTATCTATGGCCTACAGTGGGGTTATAAGTGTAATGTAGAGCATGTGGGATTCTGGTAAGTTCCTTAATTATTTGAATCCTGCAATCAGTCTAACGTTTCCAAACAAGTGTCCTGCCACATTTGTTGATTACACTTCTTTCACACTGGCTGCATGACAACCCCACACTACAATGTAAAAAGTGGATGATCTTTGCAGGGTCTTGGTGAGGTCTTCAGGTGGAATTAAGAAAGCAGTGCTCCTCATTAGATGTGACAGCATGAAGGGTCATGAAGGGTTATAAACATACACGAAACTCCAGAACTGTGGTAGTTTATCGTCACGGTGGCACCATAGTTTGCATTTGCCCACTGCCTTGCGTGTCAAAGTTTCATCTGTTTGCACTTGGAGTATATATTGGGGATCAGTCTCAGCTACTACCACACTACATTTTAGCTCAATAGCTTTAAAACTGACTGATTTATAGCCATTTTTATTTTTGATGCGGTTGATTAGCTGTATCGGCGATCTTGATCTCCAGCTGCAGATGTACATTCAATAATTACCCTCAGAGAGTTTCATTAGAATCTGTCCAGTGATTCATGAGATATTTTGCTAAAAACAGGCAAACACACACACTTTCACAAACACAGGCATTCTGATGAAAACACAGCTAGCTGATGGACTTTTATAAAGAGTCAGGGTTCATTACGATAACCTACCGGATAAATTTCCATCACAAACCATCTGGGAATGAGTTGGAAGTTTCAAAGAATATTCAGCAGGAGATAGGATAAAGTCTCTGCCTATTACTGTTCACCACAACAAAACTTTAAATTATTTAGTCAAAAAAGTGACTCAAGCATACCAAAGCAGTAGATAGGGGTATAGAAGATATAATTAATTGGAATGAGGTGATGGCTACCACTGTGAGATGCTGATTGGTTCAAAGGTTGGGTTTTAGATAGATGGAGTTTCCCATGGCTGTGATCTGGTAAATTACAATCATTTTGAAGTTTTTCATTAAATAGTAAACTCATTTCAAAAATACATTCATAAATTGGCAGAAGATGCACGTAAAAATCAATAAAGTAAACAAAACCAAAAAAAAAAGTGGAACTGGCCTGATTCCTCGACCCTTCCTTTCTTGAATACACTTAGTTAGACAACATTTGGACAAGTTATTTATAGACTGAGACTTGGAGACTGGGCTACATTCCCATACAGGAACACTGTGTCTGTTTATGTTGCAGGCCCACACAGACGCTCACATTAAAGTGATATTTTAAAAATCTGATTAATATTTTTTTTAGGTGATATTCTATTTTTCTGCTGTAATTTAGGAAGAATGAACATGAGATGTGTCTTTGATCATACTTTTAAAAAGATATTCAGAAATTTTAAAGAGGGGTTGGTGTACTTGCTGATGTACTCAGTATCTCACCTGCAGTAGACAGCACTCATGCAATCTCAGCTTGGAGAATCAAAGAGAAATTCTCATAGAAGACTTAAGCTAACTCAGATGAAGCTGTTACCTTGATTCATCTGGGGTTGATAGCAAAAAGACTTATAAGCATAAAAATACTTCTTTATTTTGTCTTTCTTTAATACATACTTAGCTTCCATTGTCCTTCATCTCAATATATTGTTTTATTCAGAGTAATTACTTCATATTTTGATACCTAAATATAATTTCCATGATAAATCAATCAATCAGTCATCCTTGTGTCATGAAGTTACTAGAATTATTTTCCCATAACTCATTTGGTGATTTATTTTTCAAAAATATGGGAATAAATGCTCTTAACCAATAGTTAACACCAAAGTTTTAAGGAAAAATATTCCACAATGTGTACTGCTCAGAGTATGTGTTGAAGATGCCTCTGAGAGTCTACTACACCACATTTTACCTCAATATATGTAAAATTGAACAAGTTAATTTTTGTGTTTTCTAAGGTCATTGAATAAGACGGCCATCTTAAATTAGGTTGATGATTTTATGAAAGTTTCATTAAAATCAGTTCAGTGGTTCAAGAGGTTTAATGCTAACTCCAACGATTAATGGCAAAGTTTTAAGCAAAGAGCTTGTGCAATCTGTTGGGTATGCATACACGTTACAGATTATATGGATTTTTACTCATTTTTCATGACTACAGATGTACAGAGAAAGTCTTATGGATTTTTCAAAAACGAAGCTTCAAATTTATTTTACGTCTAATGGTCTTGTTTTCAAAAAACATTGTTGCTTGATAAATTCACAGAAAGAACCAGATGTCTGATTTTATATTTATCCCTGACTCTTGGGTGAAATTGTGAGACTTGTTCAGAACAAAGTTTTGCGATTTCATGCACCAAAGGTTGTTGTTTGAATGGTTTTACAACTATGCACAGTGATTGTACATGAGATATTTTCCATGGAGCAGTCATGTGGTGAGAAAGAATGGGAACTCCTGAAAAGGGAATGGAGTATGGTGGGAGGTATCTTCCTGTATGGAAGGAGACGTAATGGAATAAGTGTGTATTTGAAGACATCTCGAGATATTATTTAATTTCTATAGAATTTATTTTTAACCATTTATTAATGTTGGTGAGTGATTTACAGGCTTTTCCCACTCAACAGTAATAAAACAATTCAAACATTTAACTTTGGGTTTTTTAACGATCTTTTTAATCAATTTAGCTTCATGCTTTTTTTTTACTTATGAATTTTTATTTCTTTTCTTAGAAAATAAACTGTACATTGCACCATTGTCAAAAATAAAAGGACAGCAAGATGTTTTCTGGATTGTGCTGTGTATATTTCAGTTGTATATATCTACATTCAATATAATATTAATGTTGTGGTAAATAAAATTTGTGATGTTTGTGAGAGTACTAAGGATGTTTTGTGAATTTTACAGATTTCTGAAGGTGATTGTACAGGTACAGGACTTCTGAAGGGGTTGACATGTATGGATATTATTCTCAGCTACAACAAAATAAAATTTTAGTTTCAGGCATTTTTGTTTGCTAATATGGATGAGTTGCAGTAACTATTCTGATTTAAAAATTAAACAACTTAAGTTGAATGATTACGATGATTACTTTGTGAGAGCTCCATTGAAATCTGTCCACTGGTTTATGAGATATTTTGCTAACAGAAAAAAACAAACACACACAGAGACAAAAACATTATTTTGCCACACTTTGCCTTTCGGCGCCGAGTTATAAAATCAACTCTGTCAACAACACAACAATGTTAAAGAGGGTTAGTTCCAGTCCAACACTGCAAAGATCGGAGCTTACGTTTCTGTGACTGTGAAGCAAAAACAACTTGCTTTGTTCATAAGCTGGACGTAGGTCATCTACTAATATTTACGGTGAAATACACTTCTCCATGTCTTCATAAAAATGATCTACGTCCAAAATCTCGTGGCATGTGATCTGTTTATAAGAGCGGCCTCTCAGTGGATCAACACTCTCTCAGTTTACACACCGTGTGAGCAGCACTCAAACTTCTATTAACATGTATATCTGCGTGTTTCCTCATTGGTGATTCATTGCAGTTTGAATGTTCTCTAGACGCAACTAATGACGTGCTGGTTAACGTGAGGTTAGTGCCAGCTGCTAACACTCACACAGGAAAGACGTGGCTTCAGAGGGCAGGGGGCGGGTAGAGAAAACAGTGGGGGGAGAAGCATTAAGATTAGGTTCGGTCATGTTTTCCATGATTTCATATTGAAAACAACCCTCTAAAATAAAGATATGAAGGAATGGGAAATGAAATGCTATGCAGTGTTTTAACCAAATTAACTGAAAGGTTGGTTATTTCTTAGGATTTTTGCTTAGTGTTCAGTGAAACAAATGAACAGTCGGCACAAACATTACAACTGCACACGTGTAAAAACAATAATATTTCAATGCCACGTTATATTTCTTTCTCATCTTCTTATTTCATGAATAATAATGTTTACAATAATGTTATGTTGAAACAGTGATTATTCAATCTCAAGAGTGACAGATTTTGATAAAAACATTTTTGTCTGACCGGGAGTAATAATTACACCTTAACTCATAGTTGTCTGAAATTTAAACATTTTGTGATACAATGAAGACAAAGCTTTATTCAATATTTCTGATTCAAATCGAATACCTGCAATTTAAATACTAATTTTATATTTTAATTATTTAATAATTTATTAACCCATAGACGTACACCAAGTGTCCCTGCCTTTTCTCATTTTTTTGAATTGAAGCCAGTAGGAAGTGTTTTACAAGAGCAGCCATGTTGTATTTTTGGTGTCAGAGTGTGCTCTAGGGACGGGAGCTTTAAGTTTCCCACACACAGTCATGGTGTTTCATGACCTTTCTTTTGAGCATGAAATAATTAATTACAGCTAAACATATTAGAAAAAAATATATTTGATAATGCAGCAGCAAAGTAAGAACTACATGAATCAACAAGAGGCGAAACATGAAAAAAATATCTGAGGTGTATTTCTTTATTTTACCAACAGCAATGTCTTACTCGTTAACATGGAGGAGGAGGGATTTAAAACTTGTACTGGAACCAGCTGAAAAGGAAGGTTGGTCCTGTTCTGTCTTTATGTCAGAGATTTATCAATATACACTTTATTATTTAACCTTTATTTAACCAGGAAGTTCATTGTGACTAACATCTGTTTAACAAAGAAGACCTGGTCAAGATGGCACAAAGTTACCAGCTAAAAATGAAAATTACCATCAAAATACATAAACAAATTGAAGGCTTTGCATTCCTTGAACGAATGAATATCACCCGCTGCCTTTCACACTGGAAATATAAACTGAGATTATCTTCTATTGTGTAAAAACAAAGTTATAGCTCTTTCGCCCTTGGTACCAGGCAATAATAAAAAACATACAAATACTATGCTACCCGGAGCAGCCATGACACCAGGCTGGTTGGGTGATGGATCAGAGTAAGCATGGTGCTAAGGCTAAGCACCCAGTTCACCACTGACCCTTTCATGTTTCAAACTGATTTTCCTCATTCAGTGATACACTCCCTGAGAAGCCAACCCTGGTAATTGGCAGCTTCAGAGTCCAAACTGTGGAACTAGGGACTGCAGTGACCATAGTCAAATGCATCCCAGGAGTCAGACCGGGCGACATTGAATCCTACCTGAAACTGCTGACTAAGGCAAAGGTTAAATACAGCAAGATTGTTATTAATGTTGCTTTGGTGTGGAACTTTGCAAAATCTAACTTTGTAGTTTTCTCTGGTCCCCTCCCCAACCTGACCAGTGATGACATGTTTAGTTGTATGTCGTCAATCAACCTCTGGCTGTCCAGGTGGTGTCCTGAAAACAACTTGGGCTACATAGATAATTGGAGTGTTTTGGGGGGAAAACCTGGTCTGATGCAAAAAGATGGCCTCTATCAATTAATTGTCCACAAATCTACTTATTCTTTTCATCATACTCTTGATCTGGTTCTGACATATGGCATAGAGAGTAAAGACTTAATAATACATCCTCGCAATCCTGTTCTGTCTGATCATTTTTAACAACCTTTGAGTTTACATTGACTGACTAAACAGCCACTGAGAGTAAATTTCATTATAGTAGATGTTTATTAAAGAGGCTGTAATCAAATTTAAAGAATCTCTCCCATTATTATTTTACTCTGTTTTACAGAGTAATGCAACAGAGAGGAGCAACTTAGATGATCTTGTTGATAACATTACAACTTCAATACAAACATCACTTGATGAAATTGCTCCTCTGATAAAGAAAGTCATCAGTCAGAGGAAGCTGGCTTCTTGGTTTGATTAAGAATTACTTAATTTAAAACAGGCATCTAGAAAGTTGGAAAGAAAATGGCACTCCACTAACTTGGAAGAATTATATTCAACCTGGAAAGATAGCCTGCTTACACACAAGAAAGCCCTTCATGAAGCTAAAACTGTATATTATTAATCTTTAACAGAAAAGAATAAGAACAACCCCAGGTTTCTGTTTAGCCTATGTCTGCTGCATCCCACCCCAACCAGACTGTTCAAAGAGGTGTTTTCCCTAATTAATATTCCCATTTTGAATCTGCTTCATTTGTTTCTAATGACTGGTTATGTACCACAGGGCTTTAAGGTTGCTGTTATTAAACCATTACTTAAGAAACTTGTACTTGATTTGGGAGTTCTGGCCAACCGTATACCTATATCTAATCTCCCATTTATCTAAAAAATTCTTGAGAAAATAGTTGCGAATCAATTGTGTGAACATCTGGACAGAAGTAATCTGTTTGAGGAGTTTCTTCTTCATCATAGCAGCACTGGTGAACGTTACCAGTGATATCCTCGTGACCTCAGACAGGGGACTTGTTTCCATACTTGTCCTGTTTGATCTCAGAGCTGCATTTGACACAATTGATCACATTAATCTATTACAGAGGGTTGAACACAATATTGGGATTATAGGAACTGCTCTAAAATTGTTTAAATCATTTTTATTTGATAGATTCCAGTTTGTAAATGGTTATAACGAATCTTCTTGATAAACAAAAATTTGTCATGGAGTTCCTCGGGGTTCAGTGCTTGGACCAATACTCTTAACTTTATATATTCTTTAATTAGGTAAATTTATTAGACAGCATGGGATATATTATCATTGTGGTGGTGATGATACTCAGTTATATTTATTCATGAAACCCAATGAATCCAGTCAGTTACTTAGATTACAAGCATGTCTTAAAGACCAAAAAAAAACCTGGATGACTTAATTTTCTGCTTATTTCATTTCCTCTGGATGGCATTAATTTGGCCTTTAATGTAAAGAACCGTGGTGTTATTTTTGATCAGGATATGTCTTTTAATCCCACAGTAAAAATGTTACCTGGTGTGCTTTTCTCCACCTATGTAATATCACTAAAATTAGAAACATCTTGTCTCAAAATGATGCAGAAAAACTGGTCCATGCATTTATCACATCTAGGCTGGACTATTGTAATTCTTTATGTGGGTGTCCTAAATACTTTTTAAAAAGTCTTCAGTCGATTCACATTGTTGCTGCCAGATTTCTGATGAGAGTTAGGAGAGATCAGTGACTCCCTGTCAAATTCAGAATAGAGTTTAAAATCTTACCTCAAACATACAGAGCTCTCAACAGCCAAGCTCCATCTTATATTAAAGATCTTATTATTCCATATTTTCCTAACAGAGCATTTCACTCTCAGACTGCAGGTTTACTTGTGGTTCCTAGAGTTTCTAAAAGTAGAACAGGAGGCAGAGCTTTCAGTTCTCAGGCTCCTCTCTTCCAGTTTCTGTCCGTGAGGCTGACACCCTGTCTATTTTTAAGACCAGGCTTAAGACTTTCCTTTTTGATAAATCCTATAGTTAGAGTTGGCTTGGGTTTCCTGAGCTATTCCTTAGTTATTCTGCTATCGGCTCAGACTGCTGGAGGACAAACTGACCACATTTCCTCTCTCTGCTGCTGTCTTTACTCGCTCTAATGTAATTATTTCTATCATTAAGATGTTTTTCTTTGTCTTTCATCCAATAGAAACTCCACCTGGACCAGTCATTCTGTGTCTCTTTCCTGTCCTCCATTGTTGGCCACTCATACTGAGCCTGGTTCTGGTTCTGCTGGAGGTTTCTTCCTGTTAAAAGAGAGTTTTTCTTTTTGACCGTTGCCAATGTGTTTGCTCAGAATAGAAGACTGACACAAAGTGAGGGTTCAACACAATCTGTTCTCTTCCTTAGATAGATAACCTTTAATAATTGGCTTTTTGTACAGTGCCCTGAGACTTTTTGTCGTCACTTGGCATTATATAAAAAAAACCTGAACTGAATTGAATTGAATTGAATTATTGTCATGGGGGAGCACAGATAAATGAAAGAAGAAGATATAATGTCAAAAAAGCTTGTCAAAATGTGATTAATAAAACATGCAAGTGGTGTAAATATTATTGCAACACTGTTGTGATCCTTCAGCAGCAATAGTGAACCCAAACTAAAATTAGCATGGGAGATACCAACAGATTCATATTTCTGAGGTCAGTCACTGCGAGGCAGCTGCAATATGATACCCACAAGACAAAACAGAAAAAAAAAACAGACAGATGAAAGTGGAGGGCAGCAGGTGTAAAACATAGTAAATTATCAGGGTCATAGGAGAAAGAAGAGAAGATGAGGTCAGAATAACTTTAATGTGAACCAAAGACTTGAAGGAAGAGAGGAGAGAAAAAAAACAAGTCAAGAGTGGAGAGGTTGGGTCAGATTGTTCCCAGAGTAGTTTCCCAGTTTCCCAGCAAATCACAGCAAGATGTCAGACTGCACTCACAACTATATGTCTGAGGCAAACAGAAACACACACAGACAACACAAAAATATTCAATTCCTTTGTGTTTTTGTGTATGTGGACTGTTGACTGTGATAGTAACCCGTTTTCCAACATAAAAACATGTTACTAACATTCTGCCTACACAAGGAGAGGTTTACTGACTGTCCTCTTCTAAACTGACACTTTGTTATTAAAGTTAACAGCAGGAATTTTAAGTTAGATTTAGCAATAACAAGAATTAGTTTGATCAACAGTTCTTCAGGCTTTTAACGGTCTGTTCTTTGTAGATTTTGTCTGCTTTTTCACCTATCTTCAGTCCAATACTCGATCATTTTTTGATGAATGTGTCTTTATTTGTTTAGCCTCTTAACTTTGACCAATGAATAATTCAAGTATGAAAACTCATTAAACTAGAGAACTGAACCAGCATTGTGTCCACACATAACAGACAACTAGGCAAAGAATCCATTGAAATGAGGCATTAAGGCATTTTATGGTTTACAACTTCACTTCACAAAGACACAATTTGCTTCTATTTTTTTTTTGATTCAGTAAAAAACACCAAAGATAACAATTTGACAGACAGAAAATATGATTTTTGCAACAAGAAGGTGATTGCTAAAGAGCTATTGGCCAAAAACTCGATATACAGCAAATGGTCAACTGAAGATGCATCTCTCAGGTCTTGTGTCAGATTTACTTTCTATTTTAAGACACTGCATTCAGACTAGTACTAGGACTTGCATGTCCAAATAGATAGTTAATGAATTAATTAAAACATGTCAGTATTTCTGCATTTTCACTTTGTGTTTTCCATTAATCTCCTTATTTGCAGGTTGAGCTACTGAAGTGGTTATTGGATGGTGCTGATCCTGCCAGCACCCGTGTGGCTGTAGGTAATCATCCTGATTACAATCAACCAAGCTTTAGGCTGAGTTGGACCAAGATTTTTTGTCTCCTTACAGAGCCTCCTGAACTCCTCTGTAGACACGCCAACTCGATTAAGATCTTTGTGCTTTTCATAAAACTCTGAAGTCGTATTCCCACAAAGTGACAGCGATTCCAGCATTTATAATCTACAGCAGCACAGGTGGAATTATAAGGCTTTACTGAGGCTCAATAGTTGGGTATTACCTAATATTTATTATATAAATCTGTTTGTTAGCTTCTTAATTATAACGTAATATAACTGGGGCATCTGAATGTTTATATATTACACTGTGTGGATATATTTCAGAGAGCCAGTGGATCGGGACTCTGTAACATACCACAAAATCTATATCAAGTCTAACAATCAAGAATGGCTTAGCAGTTTATTAACTGTCTGATCAAGCGCCACTGGTCCCTGGAATTCAAGTAGCCACAGTAAACACCATGGACAGGAAAGTCTCTGGGCTGGAACCTAATTGAATGTGATCCATCCAGTGGCTCCACTGGGAGATAAAAAGAGTTAGGAGAAACTGCAGCTCTAAAGCACCTCCCGCAACACATGTCGCTTCCAGATCTGCACAGCAGGGGCCAGGACCGGGAACAAGCAAACAGTGCTTAGCCAAGGATTTCTGGGATGCTTCATTAGTAATCAATGTCACATTCCTTGCTTCTTTCCAGGCAACACGACACGTGTCAGCAATAACAAGGCACAGCAAGGACAGCGCAGGAACAAAAGAAGCAGCACGTTTAACTAGAGAAACAACATTTTCTGCAAAAATACAGTATGGATGCTGATCGCTGAATGACTTTGCTAAAATTTCTTTGAAGAATTAAATTTTATGTAAATTGTGAAAGGTAAAAAAAGCAGAACAAAAACTAAAGTCAGCAAAACAGAAGTTAAAAGCTAACTGTAGCAAAAAACAGCAGCTAAAAGGAGCATAAAAAACCCAAAAACAAAGCAAGTATGCTGAAGCAGATTTCAGCGTACAATGTTTTTGAAGGAATTGGAGAGATCTCACTGTTTTTCTATGGGAAAAATGTTTGTAAATGAAGTTAAATAATTCAAAAGTTGTAAAAGTTATAAATACTAATAGTCATAGCACACTATTATCAATCGAGCCAAATGTTTAGTTAAAACATCAGAAAGTATGCAGACGGAGTTTGATTACAAAAATGTACAAAATAAATTTTGAACAGGAAAACAATTGCATGAATGCTGATTCAGCATTTACGCAATCATTTTCACAGTGATCATGTTGTGAGAATCCTTTAATTAAGGGTGCCAATGCATAGGCGTTGTAGCACTCATTACTTGTCATCTGTCATCTTCTATTTCTGTCATAATTTTGGATTTGCATCTCTTCCTGCAGCTTTGGAAAAACCCAAGCAAAAAATACATCAAAACACGTGGCTCAATCGGGAACAATGTGTTATAGCGTTTGGTGTTAGTACATCATATAGTGTAGAAGAAATCTGGGGGGAAAAAAAGAACCCTGAAAAATTTTCCCCAATAGACAAAAAATGGATTTTGGTAAAACAAGTGCGAAAACTATCATTATTTGAAATTCCAGGACTCCACATTAGAAACATTATTCAAATTGGTCTCGGAAAGTTGGACTTTAAACTTCTTATGCAGTTTATACCTCTAAATGCAGACATTTTGATCTTACATCCAGTGTATCGCTCACTGCTGCAGGCACTGTGGTTTTCTCTTAAATTCCCCAAAAAGCAAAGTGCGCACATCCGAATTCCCATTGACCTCCACTGTATCTGAGCTCGGAATTCACTCTTCAGAAAGAGGAAATGATGGGTCTTTTTATTGTGCCATATCTCCTGTTTAAAACATTGTAGGAAAATAAAAAATTGACTTGAGGTGACCAGACCAGACATTTGTGTTTATTTTGATCTTGGTTCTTTTTCCACTTAGACAGTTTATACATCAAGCCTAAATTATTAAAAAAAGTCCCAAAATACTATTATTATCACTATTGCATTTTGCTCATAAGACATTTTGCAACTGCAACTAAACTGGAATAAGAAAAATTTTAATCGCATTACCATAAATTATAAAAAAATATAATACTGGTTAGAATACTTTTAAAGATATTACATATAAACTAAAGTTCATCAAACAAAAGAAATACATGATAAATAAACACGAGCATAATAAAAATTCCCGGATAGGAGAAAAAAAAAAACACATAGTTTAACACTTCTTTCTCTTCGTGCTTTGATTCAAGTGTTATTGCTGTGAATCTTAATGCCGACCAGAACAATCAGTGATCAGGAACATGCACTGTTCTCTGGAACATTAAGGCACTGTGCCAGAATTAAATCTAATGTTCAGCTCAAATCAGTTTCATCGGTGTGATGTTCCTTTTTCGTACAAAATGTACCACTTTGCGCCTCTGGAGGGCCCAAATCAAGCAGCCGGTAAAAGCTCTGCACAGCATGGCACATTTCTCACCTGTACTGCCACAACAAAACACCAGAACTCATTACACTATCTGCTGCAGTCACTGTGCAATCTCCACATCAACTCCGTCTCTTCACATTTTTATGTATATTGCAGAAAAATCTGCCACTCTACAATGAGTTACAGAAGTCATTCGCTCAACATTACAAGACAGGTGTGTGGCCTCAAGAAAATATTTGATTTAGGATGTTTTCGCCATTTCATAAAATAATGAAAGGCCTTATCTACAATTGTTCTGAAGAAAGAGCAAGGCATAGCCAAAAAAATATGCTGGAGTTGTGGAAATTAAACAGTATGTGTTGAAATGCCTTATGACTGTATAGCAATAATTACAATATCACATAAAATGAATAACTGAGTTGGCAGAACAAGCACACTGTAGGGTGTGACATCCCCTCGGGCCTGGATATAAACAGCAATTTGTTGCAGAACAGAGTATTACAGCTGCTGTGGCCTATCCTGCAGCAGGTTGGTCCACAGTTGTTCCCGGCCCTCGAGAACCTGTGAATCGGGTTGGAGTTCACGTTTGAGCTGATCTCTCAGGCTTGATTGGAGAAAGATCGAGGGACCTCCCTAGCCTTGAGAGGACATCAGCATAATGCAAGCAGTGCATAGAAACGTGTGTGCACAGGCATTGTCTCATTTAAAAATGGATCCAGGATGTCACTCGTGTAGCACTGTGCTGTCAGGGTCCGTTGAATCACTACCAGAGGCGACCTGAAGTCACACCCTGTGGCTCCTCACCCCATGATGCCAGGAGGAACATCGGTGTGCCTCTCTATAACATTGACAAGGATAGTCCTCTTCCCTCATGCACACACAGAACAGTCGCCCATGTTAATACAGAACCACGATTCATTGCTGAACATATGATATCACTGATCATCAGTTCAAGCCTCTTTGGTATGGGACTCCTCCAAATACACCCATCTCTGCTCTGACGTTAATAGCAACCTTCACATGAGGTGGTAAACTCATAATCCAACTGATGTCAGTCATTAAGACATAGCGAAGGATGACACAGAGTGTTGTGAAAAGTCTAATACATGTGTCTGGTTGATAGGCACAGATGCCATGGGGTTCTGTAATGCTTGCTGTACAGTACAACAATCATCCCTTAGTGTGGCCTGTCTTAGGTGGCTGAAACCTTTATAACGTGTGGGTGCCCTTAAAGACCCACTGGTTCTAACATTTGGACCACTGTGACATCTGTACACCCCGAATGTAGGACAATAGCACAATACAACCACCTGACATCACGCAAATTCAAAATATGACCCCTACCAAACTCCATCAGGTGCTGGTAATGCTCTTTAATGCATCTTTGAGGCATCCTCTGTGCCTGGCGACCTTTGCTCACTGTTTGATTGACTGTCAGATGCTCTAGCAACTACCTGATAACACTATACCTCCCCTCGTCATGCCATCACTTCATCTCATTGGTGCCCATTGTAAAAAAAAAAAAAAAAAAAAAAATGCAGCTCTTTACAAATCAAAGAGCTGCGCTGGCCTGCATGAGGACCAAAGTACATCCAAATCAGACAATTCTTAGGGGGGGCGCTGAGCATTTTTTGTCAGTGAGTGCACTTTCCTGTGCCTCAGTTGGCAAGCAGTCAGCAGAGACTCAGTGTTTGTCTATATTAGCAAAAAACAAACAAAAAAAAGACCCACTTGATGCAAGCTATTGAGTAGCCAGTGAAAACAAGCAAAAAGAAGTTAGTACACACTGATGGGTCAAGAACAGCAGTAACTTATTTTACTGTCAACCTCTCTTCAAAGCTTATCATTATCCTAAACTGACATTCCTTGTATTTTTCATTTTCATTTGGCGTGTATGAGAAAATCTTTTATACATACGTTTTGCAAGCTGAAATTCAAAATGTTTCGCCCTAAAACATATTTGCTCTTTGAGACAGAAATCAAAATTTGTCTGTACACTAAATGGCATTTGAAGACATTTCTCTTCTGCGACTTAATGGGTTCTGCTGACTGGAACAGACTGACACTCCGCTTTGTGTGGGGCAGGAAGATTACATAACCATGTAATTATCTTTGGTCTTTAACCCACTTGAGTTAAATCATCTTTCTTAATGCTTTCTTTTTTACCAGTTCTGGGTATACAGACTACAATCAAACAGCATGACAGCTTGCTTAAACCAGCTTTTCTGTTCAGAGATAACAGTATAAAACTGACAATAAAATCTTCCCATTTTCAAGCAGTTAGAAATGGTACGTTTGCTCATACTGGAATAAACAGTTTAGCTAATGCAAATGTTTAGATAAAAGTTATTTTAATCACACAAACAACTATATATAAACTGCAGAGAGTGAATGGTATGACTGGATCTCTACAAGTAACTTGAGGTTATTCAGACGGTGACCTAATGTCCAAATATACAAACATATAATGTAACACCAGGAATCACCCTGAGGCATGGGGGAAAAATTACAGCTGACTAAACATCTAATGCGTGCTAATTTTTTTGTATTTTATGCTTGTGTTGATGAAAAACTACAGTTGACATAAATAAGTTGTGCCATTAATGATGGCGTTAGCTAGAATATTTCCTGTTTTAACCTTTTTTTGTACTGATATTTCATCAAAGTAATCAGGTATAAATGGTCAAAAAGTTGAGCTTTTATAAGAAAAGATGGCGAGGGGTTCATAACTATGTGAGAGGCAGAGAATAAGTAGTTCAACAGTTTTTTAAATTATGTTTTAGCTATGTAAGATCATCTTTATCCTGTACAGGACATAGTAACATGTTAAACCAGCCTGCCTGCAGCTCTGTCACTGAAATCCTTTGGTGTCTTATGCATCAAAAATATAGATGACAAGTACGCTTAAAATGGTTTAGTAGTTAAAAATCAAAAAAGAAATGTGAGCAAATCTTGAATAGATGAGAGTGGCTTGGATATCTCAACATAAAAATAAAAGTAGTGATTCTTATTTACAGTGAATACAAAAAGTGTACACACACCTGTTAATAAGGCCAGGATTTTGTGATGTAAAAAAAAAAGAAACTATGATAAATCCTTTCAAAACTCTTCCCACCTTTAATTTGACGTATCTTGTAGAATTCAACAGTTTTTCTTCCCGTTGTCCTCCTGCTAGGAGGAAAAAACACAAAAATAAAAAGGGTGCAATAAGCTGGTTGCATGAGTGTGCACACTCTTTAAATAATAATTCCTTTGAAGCACCTTTTGATTTAACTTCAGCCTTCATGTTCTCCCATCAGCAGCCACACCTTGACCTGTTAATATCTGTCCACTCTTCCTCCTAAAAGGGCTCCAGATCTGTCAGACTGCAGGGGCCTCTTCAGGTCACCCCATAGATTTAGGTCTAGTCTCTGGTTAGGACATTCCAAAGCATTTCTTTGCTTCTGGTAAAAGACAAAAGCCATTTTTTAGTGGAGTTGGATGCATGAATGGCATCATTGTCACTTTGAAACATGAAACTCTTCGTCATCTACAGCTTTCTAGCAAACACTTGAAGGGTTGCGTCATAATTCCATTCACCTTGACTAAAACTCCCGTTCCTGCTGAAAAACAAAACAAAAAAACAAACAAAAAAAACCCCCACAGCATGATGCTGCCACCACCATGTTTTATTGTGGGTATGGTGTTCTTTTGATGAGGCACAGGCATACAGGAACTTGTTGCCACATGTAACACACAACCAACACTTGTAAGAAATTTCAGTGTTCAGTGTTGTTCTTCTTTAAATTCTGTTGAATCTATTTTACACAACCTTTACTGGATCGTCTTTGAGACAATTCATTGACAAACATATTCTTCTTGTTATTGCACAAAATGTTACATCATTTCTGGGCTCTCAGAGGTTGCTGGAAGTGCCATATTTTGCAAACAGTGAAATCAGATTTTAGTCTATTGACATAATAAACTCCATAATACACCCTGGTACGCTTAGATTTATCTGTCCCAAAAGTTAAATTTTGACTCTTAAGATACAGTACGGTGAAAATTGTATTTTTTATATTATTTGCATGTAAGCATGTTTGACAAGTTAAACTAGACTTGGACATGTACAATTACGGTCAGGTTTCATACATCCATGATGGCATGAATTTGGGGCTTTTAATGATTCATTTGAACTATTTTTTTTTGTTTGTTTTCCCCCAAGGATTTGGTGCTCAAGTTTGGGTCAGAATTAAACTTTATACATACAGCCCCTCTAATATTTGGTAAATAGTCCCTGAGGAAGTTGCACTTCAGCCACACAGCTTTTATGGCCATCAACAAGCTTAATTCTGTCTGATATTTGCCCACTCTTCTTGGCAGAATTGGTAGAGTTTATTTAAATTGGTCGGTTTTCTGACACAGAGCTGGCCTTTAAGCAGAGGCTACAAATTGTCAATAGGGTTGAGGTCGGGGCTTTGGGAAGGCCATTAAAGAAGCTTAATGTTAGCTTAATGATGCCTCACGGCATCCGAGGGTGACAGAGGAGCATTGTTCAATCCAATAAGTGCTGACAAACAAAGAAACAAACAAATTTTAAGCTGGCAAAGAGAAACTACCACCTGCAATCAACCATGATCAGCAATGAGAAGTTAATTTGGCCTTGTCAAGTTAGAAGATGAAGATTCAGTACTATTTACTGAAAGATTTAGATAAAGGTAGGTGTACATTTAAGCCTGCATGTGTGGATTAAAGAAAATTCACAATAACATTTAAACTTCTTTTCTTTTTTTAAAGAAATCCCTTATGTTTTATGCTGTCTAATTATTCCACCCCAGAAAAAGAACAGCTCAAAGCAATCATTAAAACCCTAAATTAATAAATTAATATGAACTTGGTGCCCATTATGCTTGTAAGTAAACTTCTGACTGCAAATAGAAAACACAAAATGCATGAGGCCAAGTTTACTTTGTCTTCATTAGTTTAAGGAATGTCTTACAAATAATCAGTTAGTAACTTCATAAAGATATGATATTGGACAAAAGAAAACAACAAAGAGGATGTGAACTGAACCAAGTTTACTGACTTTTAAAACAAACATGCAAGGACACAAATAAACCCTTTGGGTAGAAGTGTTTCACAAAAAGGTTTATATTTTAACTAAAGAAAACTACTGATGCAAGTCATAGAACTGCTGCTCATTTAAAAAAAAACACCTTCAGGCTTATAAAACCTTTTAGACCCAAAAACTCCACATTGAGAGGGTTCAAATAAACAAAACAAAAACACTTTCAGCTATTATTGTAACAAAAAGTGTTTGCAAATCATGCTGAGTGCTCAAGTAACTTTCCAAAGATATGTAGTGTACTATTTACTTGCCTTTCACATTTTTTTATTGTACAGTGCAAAAAAGTCTCTTTTTATACGAATTGTGTTTAAATTAACAAAAAATCCAGTTTAGCCACCATCACTTACTGCCTTGCTTTTAATAGCAGCTCCTCATAATGTCCACTAAATGGCACACACAAAAAGAAAATCTGCACATTCTGTTTACTCGGCTGTCATTTTACCACCTTTCATTTGGAAACACTGTCCAATCACATACAATTATTGATACTGAATGTAAACATTTGCTTCTGTCATTTAACATCCAAACAATAACTGCTCAAATCAAAGTTTGGCAAAAACATCAAATATATGACAGGAGCTCATCAAGGCAATATTTAGCATCAGGACATGTGTGTAGTTCATAACATCTCACCCCGTTGAATGTGGAAGCTTCCTAATAAAAATACAGATCAAAACTAAACCACTGGCTTGAACTCCGTCATCTGAGTCTGGACTAAAACACCTACCAGGGTTTTATGACCGGCTCTGGACTAAAGCACCAAAAACTGAAGTAAACCAAGAGGTTTTAGGTGCGACATGAGAAAGCTGAAAGATTTTTCTGCTTACAAGCAAAGTGAGAGATGTGAAGACATTGTCTTTGAATTACAGATTGTTTTGTCTTCTTCACACCACAGCAGCTGTTTCCGTGTGTGTTTGAACCACTGCAGTCCTGAGGAGCCTTCAGTACCTGACCTGGAGGGGACTCTACGATTGCTTGGCTGTGAATCGCATCTTGGTGCCCGGCCTGTGGCCCTCCGGCTCTGGGTGGATCGTTCTGAAGGTTAAGTTGATGCGTGGGCCCCTGTCATGGTACTCTTTCGCCACTTGATGCTGGTGAGGATAACAAAGAGACTGATGAGCAAGACATTTCAGATGTAGACGTCACATGCTGGGCTTTTATTTAAACGCTGGAGGTTTAGAGTTTTCCATAAAGGAGGCTTATTTTGGATTGATGTGTTCTAATAAATTAAAACAAATCTACTTTTAGCTTACCAACTTCTTATTAAATACATCTTTTCACAAGTTTGGAAATAATGTATGAAAAAATGAACAGTTTTATTTTGAAATGAACAAACGTGTGACCACAAAATAAAATGAATTAATTTGTACTAAAAGAATCAAAATTCTGCCAGCCACAAGCATAATTTGTCTTATTTTGAATGAGATCTTTGCACTCCACAGACAGGTACAATAACAATGTGTGACAACATACACTAAACTTTGTTTTATAAAGTAAAAAGAAATTTTAGATTCCCTTGCAAAAGCTTTCATGTTATTAAACAGCACATAGTTCCTTTCCTCAAATGAGTTCAGCTCATTTACTGTATGTCTGGATGTTTGCGCAGGAGAGTTGTTGCTTGGGTTTGTTCGTGCAACTTCTGCCCTCAAACATGTGCTTTTTGACTCCTTAATCTGATGCTAAGAAACAGATGAAACTTTTGCATAGTCACTTTGGTGTCTTGAACAAAAATGTGGTAAAAAGGCAGAAATAAACTATTATTCAACTTTAGTGTCATTACTTGTGAAATAAAAATGATGTCAAAATGGAAAAACGTTTTTGCTTCCATATGATTTAAGAGGTTCGGTTACAGCCAGGTGAGGCTGATCAAATGTATTGATTAACTGATCATCATCAGTGTGATCACCTCTATAAAAGCAGGACAGTTTGCTGCTCTGGAGCAGACAGGTGTGTGTGTGTGTGAACACAACGTCAAGAGGGAAAGACATCAGCAATGACCTCAGAGAAGCACCTGTTACTGCTCACCAGTCTGGGAAGGGTTAAAGGTCATTTTGGCTTGTTTTTGTTTAATAAATCATCACATGGCGGAATCTGTTTTGTGTTTTTGTATGCTTGAGTTTACATTTGAATAATTTCATTTCTGTTATGCCCTGATATATAAAAGCCTAGAGCTAAAAGATGGTGGACTTTCTTTTCCCCGTGACTGTAGCCACTTTAGCTGGACTTGTGGCTTTAGCTAAATATCTTATGTCCACTTCCAAAGCATTCTCCCTGAGCCGGATGATTTTTGTTAGACTGACTCTGACTTCAGTAACAAAGGGAGGATTAATGTCTCATGTGATGTTCTTTCTCTGGACAGGTCTTAAAGGAGCAACAGATCCTTTGTTGTGATTCTCAGGGAGGTGTCACCATAAAACACCTGTGACCTTAATCTGTTTTTTTTTTTTCTTTAAGGCTCAAACCTTTTTCACTGCCTCTTCTTTATTTTCCACTTGCTTTATCCCCCTGACCTTTAAGCTGTGACTCTACCACTTCACGTACCTTTTACTAAATGAAAACGGTGGACTTCAGGGTAGAGGAAAGTTCTGGCAAAACATATGTGGGCATTTCTTTTTGTAGGATTATGTGACATATGCTTAAAAAAAGAGCTATAAACCACTGATGATGCTCGAGCTACAAACATTGATTTCCACACAGATCTATTTCTGGGCCACTGTTATTTCGTATCAGAGATGCTTTTAATCATTTTCAACATTTTATCATCATTGTCCACTTGTTTTATTGTGAACAGATCTCACTTGTTGTTCTAATATTTTAACATACCACAAACATGCTTGCATTTCTCCACTGAGCAACACTCACAATTCTTCTGGTATTTTCATAGAATCTGAATAATTCCCATTTGGATCAATTTTTTAGATTTATTTATGACAAGCTGTGCAAATGACTTCATTATGAGGGGCAAAGTAAACATTAATAATATCACATATCATTACAAGTGTTGATTTTATCAGCCCTCCCAACATCTAATTATTGTGAAATTAAATTATAATAATTTAGGATGTATTTATTGCTGAATGTGACAACTAGTCTCAATAGAAACTAGACACACACTCAGTTTCTCCACTCACATAAGGCTGGTTTGTGTTTCTGATGATAAAATAAATGACTCTCATTAAGTTGAATCTCTGTTCAGCTCTTCAGGACATTTCATCCATCATGGCTGCGTGTTTCTCGGTGTGTGTGTGTGTGTGTGTGTGTGGGGGGGGGGTTCCAGACGTCTTTAAGAGAGTTTAATTCTCTCACGTGTGCTCAGTGAGAAATGGGAACATTTGCAGTTTATGACACAGGGAACAGAGCTAGGTCTTTTAGTTTAGTTAGTTTTAGTTTTAGTGCCACACCAACATGATGTAACTGTGTGAGGAAATAAACCTCCTTTGGTAATTGATCAGAAACAGCTGATTAAAGGCCTAACGTTCCTTTTATGTCAGAGTTTTAGACTGATATCATCTCATGTTGAGAAGAGCAGCTTTGGTCAAACCTTGTAAATGACATGAGTTATATGTTATGTTTGCTAATGTTGATTAGCTGCGGCAGCCATGTTAGACTGGGCTAACTCCAAAAGTTGACTCTAAAAGTTGTACTGCGATGTTTTTCTTTGAAGCAAACAAACAAAAAACAACCAAAACCTAATGAAAAACAGCAAGTCATTCTCCTTCATCTAACTCTGTCCTCTGCCTCCTCTGTCCTCACTCCAACTACCTCCATGTCCTTTCTAACCGCCTCCATATATCTCCATATATCTCTAACATCTTTCTACCAATATACCCACTGTCCCTCCTCTGCACATGTCCAAACCATCTCAGTCTGTCCTCTCTAACTTTATCTCCAAGTCGTTCAACCTGTGCTGTACCTCTGATGACCTCATTCCTAATACTGTCCATCCTCTTCCCTCCCAAGGAGAACCTCAACATCTTCAGCTCTGCCACTTCCTGTTCTGTCTCCTGTCTTTTTGTCCGTCCCACTGTCTCCAAATCATACAACATAGCTGCTCTCACCACTGTCTTGTAATCACAAAAGAAAACAACTAAATTTAATGTTTTTACGATTAGAACTACCTGGCGGGGATTTATACATGGCATGACTGATGCAGTGGTGGTGTTGTATACTGGGTTAAATTATTGTAACACACCTGCCAGTCATCCTGAGTGGCTCCTTCCATCAGCAGAAGAGTCCCGTGACTCAGAGGGACCCGTATTCGCTCTACGTAGGTGTAGTCACCGCAGTCCTCCTAGCATGTTTGCACAGAAGGCCATAAAATGCAGTTTAATGGCAGACAAAATGGCTAAAACTACAGCGAATAGGGACATTTTTCTACTTAGATCACATTTAGGCCTCACCTAAATATGCAGAAAACATTACATTACTTTCTACTACTGCAACTAAACAACTGATAAGTGACAGAAAAAGTCTGCAGATTTTAAAGGGGACAGTCAAAAAAATTATGAACTCCCTTTAATAAATAAGAGATAAAGGTAAAGAAGTATAGGGGAAAAATGTTTTCAGTGTTAGCACAGTGAGGCAAGGTTTGACATGTTTAAAACATTAACATTAAGACAATAAGGTAGAGGCTTACAGAATATAATTGGCCCTAAGTGCTCAGAATTATAATACACACAGTGTATTTGAAGCCAGGTTAACATTTTCACCATCATCTCACCGGTGGAGGCTGCTTGCGGAGGCTGAACACTCTGGTGTCTCCCAGACTGAGGGAAGCAATGGTAGGTTTGGGACCCAAAGAAGCCTCATCATCACTGTGCCAGCCGATGCTGTCGTGTCCATTGCGATACAAGTTACACAGCAGGGAGTTAAATGAGCACCCGCTTGCCTGCTCGACGGCCTTGCGAAGGGTCACCAGCAGCGGGTGCCACTATGAGAAACAAAACAGCAAGAAAATGAAAGAAAGTTCAACAAATATTAAGTGAACACCTAAACATAAAAGATTAACCAAATGAGAGAAATAATCAATTTCTTTTAAGCTGGAACGGTGATTTTCAGAGTGACCAGTGATCAGCTAATCAAACACTCAAAAATTTGATTTTTTTTCCCCTTGTCTATAATGCACCACAGACAAGCATTAGCTCTTGCTGGTAATGGTTTATAAATAATGTCTTGTGATATGGTGTGCATAGTATGACATATGAAGAAAATAAACTGGTTATTTTTCAGCTGGATTATAATTTGTACAAATACAATCTGTCCAATAACCTGGAGGATATCGTTTCTAGATTTCTAGTGGCAGACAGAGAAAGCTCTGTATCTTGGTACTTTTCTGGAGAAAGTATGTTGTTTTTTATAACTGTAAACATTTCATTATGAACACAGTCAAATTTTCAATTCAACTATAAATTAAGAAAAAATACATTGTATGCTACTGACTAGATGTCAATTTCACCCCCAAAAGTAGGTCTATATGTTGTGAATGACTCTCACATTACATTTTGGTTTAATATCAGTAAAATACAGCTATTTTTTTGTCCTGGCTACTGTCAACTAGATGTGGGAACCTTAATGAATTGGATTGAGTCCAAAGGTTAATCAGTTGTAGATGTGCATCCAATAAATACTTCAGTGTTAAAAAAACAAAATAAAAAAACTTGTATGTCTGATTCTGATGATTTATGCTGTAGTTACCTGTGTGTTGGCTGACATGGTGGAGCGAGCGTATGTATATGACAGCTCTCCATACCAACAGGTTAGCCTGGGCTCTTCATATGCTTCACCTTCACCCACACACACCCACACACACACACACATGCACGCACACACGCGCACACAAAGCCAACACATTAAAAAACAAAATCTTGTGAGGGATCAGAAAGAGCTGCTTATTTTAACCAGGGCTTGGTATTGTGAAAAAAACCTAATTAAAAATCACTGACATCACATTTAAGTTTGAGTACAAAGCATAAAATATTGTTGTTTTTCTTTATATTCTCAGGAAAACTGTTTTTTTTTATTTCAATGCAGCACCAGTTGCAGATATTTTCTGCCAAACTAAAAACAAACATTCATTCAATCGATCACTACAGCTGCAGCAGCAAATGGACACATTTGTTTTTCATGTTTTGTTTCCCCTCCAATAATCATCTGTTTTGTCCCCAGAGTTTATTTCTAGGGAAGGTAAAAATTTCTCTCTTTCTGGGCTACTCTGTGGCTCCGGGTGTACTTCTTTTCTTCTGGCTACAACCTGCTGCTCCTTTCAAAGAACCATTTCTCTGCCATTAGTGTATTTTGGCTGGCCCTTCGGTTTGGGAACACAGTGAAACCCAAACAAACTGCCTGACCAGCCATCACTTTTAAAGAGAGCTGAATTATTCAGGCCCACAGGAGGAAGTATTTATAAACATGTGCAGTCGTTACGATCTCTGAGAAAGCTTTACTCCTTCCATAAAAAGATGTCATCAGGGGGAAAAGGCTTACGAAACCTTACACGGCTGACTCCTGAGAGCAGAAGGCTGGAAAAAGTAACTCCCTGTAACAAAAGGGCGCTTTAAAACATGGCATGATAAATGAAACAAGACGGGGGGGACAAGTTAAAGATTAAAAGGCTGTTGTCCGCTTCTGTATCAGCTTTTTCTTTTTCCAAACTGTCACGTGAGCTTGTTGACGGACTGAGGAATGAAATAGGATTACACAACCTGTCCCCGTGAGCAGAGTTGAGACACTGTCGCCCCTCGTCTACATCACGCTGCCCGTCTGCTACAGAGCAGCACACAAGATGGACGAGAGCCAACTGAGAGAAAAGGCCGAGTGTGAGACAAAGTAAAGCTTCATCTCAACATGCTCCCTGCATACAGGCTGAGAACAATGTGTCAGTTTCCCTTTAACTGATGTCCACTGTTCTGCTAAATTAATGCACAAATCACCACAGCGGAACAAGGAAAGAATCGGTTCCTTCTGGAGCATTTTGAAATTGTTTATAGATGGGGACTTTGCTATACAAATCTGGCAGGTGCCTAAAACAACTAACTAATCAAATGTGTTGTAGGGAAATCTGGAATATGTCTGCTTTAAATAATTAAAGGGATAGTTCAGATTTTTTTTTAAAAGTGAGTTTCTGTTAAAAAGTTGTTAACAGTTATTATCTTACCTGTTTAAGACAGGACAGACGAGCTCACGGCTAGTTGGGACGCAGCTAAGACCAAAGTGGATTGCTGTTGTCTAAACTCAACTTCAACGTCCAAGGTTTTCACAATGGTCCATGCGAACACTTTATATAAATCTTAATACTGCAATCAGTTTCAAATTACGCGGTTATTCCAGCAGAAATATCATGATATTCTTGCAGGAAGTGCTCCAGACGCTACTGGAAGTGCTAGCTTCAGCTGCTGCTCTTTATGCTTGCAAATAACCTTAGACTTATGTTAATGTAATGCAACATTAAAGGTGGAGTAAAGGGTTCTAAAAATAGAATTCGTAAAAACCTCTATGAAATTTTGGAGACTGGTGTTGTTTTAAGATGGCAGATAGTCTTAGCTGTTAGCATGTCAGTCCTGTCAGACTTAAACTCTATTTTTCTAAACTGAAGTTGTTTAAAGAGGTATCTACAAGAGGTAAGATATTAACTGTTCATAACTTTTTTACAGAAACCCACTACATAAAGTCTGCACGATCTATTCAATCATATAAATAAATAGTTTACCACCTCAGTTTAATGAAACAGCAAATAAGCTGAAGTGGGGATTAAATTATCCTTCAGTTTATGCACCAAAAAGCCCCCATTTCACCTTTTTACACAGTATTTATAGGTACAGTTCTGGTCCCCACCCTGTCTGTAGTTAGTCTTCTGGGACCAGGGCAGCTCCGCCAGCAGTTTGCTGAACATCCAGTCAGCCTCCTCTGAGTGAAGAAACCCGGGTCGCAGACGTAGTCTGGACGGAAAAAAACAAAAACACGCAGACATACAACGTTTCTGATAAGAGTAAACTTATACTAAAGTTCCAAGCTTTACTTTATTTGTCATAAATAAATAAACTGTCTATAACAATGTATAAATCAGGGCTGCGTGATGTTAGGAAAACATTGTTATACTGGTGTCAGATATTGCATTTACAATATTAGTTGCAATAAACACACATTTTCCTTCTCCTTTTCTTTTCTGTTGTCATCACGGTCACAACCATCTACACCAAGGGTGGACATCTCCATCTGATTGACTCTTAGAATATAAAAAATCTATGATTTCATGCACCCAGACAGTCCTTTGAAACATTCATATTGTGCACAATATTGTGATAAAAATAACTTTTTGCTATATTGTACAGCCCAAGTATAAATTGTTAAGAAACACAAAGTTGTAATAAAAGATGATGATATGTTTGGAGCTCATGTCATGTTAAAAAAATCCCAAATGAGGGATATTAGTAGTTTAAAGCTTTATGGCACCAGTTAATTCTCTGGTTCATGTCACAACATGGATCTTATTCTTCATTAAAAATAAAAGCAGCTTGTAAGCCAACTGAGATCTTTTGATAACAAAAATATTTTCTTTCAGGCACCAGGCTCAGAGTCAGAGAGCTGACACCGTCTGTTTAAACCAATCAGAATCTCATATTAGCAACTAACGGTGAGTTTAAACATATTTATTTGTCATCTTCCTGTGGTGAGTAATTGCAACTTACTTTCAGGAGTTAGTCTTATACTAAATATATAGATATATATTCAATAGAGGACTCAGTTGCTAACTAAAATATAAAATCATGCAACACCAGAAACATAGTCATCACAAATATGTCTTTCCTGTCATGACCCAAAACTTAAAATCAGAATTTGCAATTAAAGTTCAACTCAAAATCAGAAATAAGTTGATGAAATACTGAAAATGCAAAAAAACCAACAAAAAAAAACCCAACAACAAACAAACAAAATGCAATTATTTACTTTAACTTTTATTCCTTTGAGAACCAAAGATGATTTATGTTTTGTCATCATCATTTCTGTTATTATTACACTCTGATTTCTGAATCTTAATAGATTTTAAAACCTAATAAAGTTGGAATGGAGGCTGTAAATATAAAGTATAATACAGTTTTAAAACATGTATTAAAACATTGAACATGTGATTGTGATTAAAATTTTATACAAAATTAGTACTTTGAGGAGCAAAGATGAGCTGAGTATCTCCAAGTTGGCAACACGTGTGTGAGAAAACAAATAAACCTATTTAAACACAATGTTCCTCTAAAATAGCAGAAATGGCTTTTTGTATTTCCATACAATTTTCTCTCCTTTGTTCACCTACAGTGCAGACTGGCAAACTATTAAGTATCTGGAAGACTCAGTGTGTTTGAAACATCAGGCGACACCGCATCAAGAATCATTATTTGTCAATAGCTGATAAAACCAATTTATTTAGATACTAAATAAGCAAACATATTTTTTGCTGTCCATTATGCTTTATATACAACCACACACAAGTTAGGCAAGTGTTATCTTACTTGACCCAAACAATGATGAAGTGAACATAGGAGTACAGTAGATGTTTCAATTATTTCTTGAGTGATTGCTGCCCCCTACTGGAGTTAAAACTCAACTACAACTTTGATTTATCTTCAATAAACATGATGGTTTGGTGCTACACTACTTTAGTAATCACAAGATCACTGTTCATTCTCCTCTTTTTATTTAATCAGAATTACCATAATTTATTCATGATTATAAAAACATATATTTAATATTATTTCCTCTTAACTAAACTGTACTCACCGAGATATCCCAGACGGCTCATGACTGATCTCATAATCACCTGCCTGCCTGAGTAAAATCATGGACATTTGTTAACTTTTGGGTAGCAAAGAAAACAGAAAACACATTAAAAGCACAAAAACATTAATTCAAGAGCTGGCCTGTGAAAACATTGTTGTGTAACTTACTCTATAACCCTTTCAGGTGGAACATCTCTAACCGGCTGCCATAAAGAAAACAGAAAATAATGAGACAGAGTTAACAGCATGATCTAATTTATTTTGTTTAATTTTTAAAATACACATATAATGTAATGGTCCACAGTTTACTTTTGTGGGCTGGTGAAACTCAAAATTTGTGGAGGCTTTCTGGTTGCCAAAACCCCAGGAACCTGAGGCTGTGTTAACATTCTTGGGTTGATTGTTCAAGACTCCTCCTGTTTGAAAAAAACAAAAATAAAAAAATACAACAATTCATTCATATCGTCCAGAATTACAGGACTTGGTTCTATACGTCAGATCCTTTGAAGTCAAGTTCTGTGGAAAGGTGTAAGTACTGTGGTTCTTTAAATGACCTCAGCTCATCAGTCTAGTCAGAATTAAACTTAGTTTCTTCAAACTAATGGCTAGTTTGAGCAAAACCAAGACCAAAGTAGATTACTGCTATCTTAAAACAGCTTCCCGCTGCCATCAGTTTTTACTTTTTACAGTAATTCTGTCAGAAACATGATGATGTTCTTGTTGGAAGTGCTACAGCTAGCTGCACTTAAAAACCTTTACCATACCATTAATTTCACACTACACGGTTGTTTACACTGATTTCTGTGGTTATTTTCAACTGCAAACTGCAACAACAGCAGCGAGCTGGAGTTGTTTTAAGATGAAAGCAATCCACTTAGATCTTGGCCCGCTTGGACCAGCCATTAGCTTGTGAACAGGGAATGGACTCCAGGTAGCTACACAACATGAGTTTGGGGCTACATTCAAATTGGTTAGAGTTGCCTACTTGTTTGACTCCTTATTTAATCACTTGCTATATATGGGATGAAATTGTAAAGGAGAGGAAAATTTGAACACAGTAAGTTAACAAGGAGCTGTGGTCAAAGAGAAAAGACATCTTCTGAAAGAAGAGAAGATTTAGACAGTAAATGTGTAGAGACAGCATAGCAAAAAGATAATATTCCTTAATAATATGAATTATCATGACACATTATCATAGACCAGAGCCTGTTATCCTGAGAAGATGAGGCTTTAAATCAGCTTGGATCTATAAAGTTCTAGACAACGAGTGGGCAGGAAATCAGCAACATGCATCTCAACAGGTGGAGCCTAACTGGTCAGAATTAAACTTTATTTCTCTAAACTTAATTATTTCAAAGCACTATCTACAACAGCTAAAATATTAATTGTTCATAACCTTTCCAAGACCCCCCTGCCCACACACATACACACACACACACTTCAGATTGATTTCCACATCAATTAGGAGTTAAACCAGGGAAAACAGAATTGCAATATCTACTTCCAAACAATGAATGGATTAAAATCACTCATTCAACAAAAATGTTGCAGGTTTCACCACAGGAAAAAAAAAAGACCTGTTTGGCCGGATTGCTTTGGTGGTTGTTTGGCCCAGGACCCCTGCACTCTCGCACGCTGGCGTTTATCGGACATCACATCAAACCTGCTGGTCAGAAACAAACACTGACAAACTAATCCAAAAACAAACATGTCTCTGTTTTGAATATCTCCCATGACACAGCCTAAATCAACAATTACTGGCTCAGTGACCCAGATTATGAGATTTCTACAAATAACGGTGCAAGCTGTTTTTAAATAATGTGACATTTTCACAAACACAGTTTTTGGTCCTAATGATTTATTGCATTCAATTATTGTGATGTGTTACTCTTAGAGTTATTCAGGTTGTGAGTTTTTACATTTTAAAAAAACGATCAACATATGAATTCAGTTCGTCTCTTATTTTTAACTTCTACAGTTTCAAAAATAAAACGCGTTGTGAACATTACAATATATTTACAAATTACGTACCTGTGTAATTCCTAAAGCTTTGAGGTAAAAGGCTTTCCAAACTAAAAATCCTTGGCTATGGTAAATGTGAAGTGAGGCTAAAAAAGTTAATTGGGCTAAAATATCGACTTTATACGTAGAAAATACAGCTGAAAACAAACAAACAACAACAACAATTAAAAAAAAGAAACACAATTTACAAAACTTACGAAGGTTGAAGCAAAGCCCCACAAAAAAGTGGATAATTGTACTGTAATCTAAACAGCTCGGTGGTTGACAGCCATGGCTACAGCGTGTCACATAAAAACATGCTCTACCGCAAACTCAGATGTAGAACGATAGTTCCGGTTGTCTTATTATTATTATTATTATTATTTTGTTTGTTTGTGTTTTGAGCCAAATATGTTAATGATTCATTATTTAGCTCAGTGCTTCCCAGATCTTTTAGCTTCCAACCCACAAACTAACACTTACAGAGACTCTAAATATTACCAGTATGTTTGCAAACTTTGCTAATAATACTAATAACAAGTGTATAATGACATTACAAACAACATTTACTATGATACTATTTTTAATAATTGTTCCATTTCTTATTTGAAATTAAGGCAAAAATATTCCATTAGTAATCTTTTTACATTTAGTTTATTTTCTGGAGATCGCCTGGTGACCATTACCCAATGTTTCATGACCCAAAGACTTTGGAAAACATTTTTTTTAAATAGATAATTCATGATTTCTTCAGTTCTATGTGTGTGCTGTATATAAATATGTTTCATATTTGACATTGTACAATTTGTGTTCTAAATAAAGTACAGTATTTTTTAGTTTTTTTTGTTTTTTTGTCTTTTGCAATTTATGAACATCTAAAAGCTGTATTCACTTTGGAAATATTTTTTTTTTATTTAACAATTTGACTTTCTTTTCTCACCAAAAAGCAACTTTAGAAGACTACAGCAGACAATGAACCTGCAGAAGATCAGGTTTGGTTGTAATGGGCTGGTCAAACTTTAATATTTTTTGGCATGCAAAAGAACATCATTTTTATTTATTTATTCCCTTCCACAAACTCTACAGTCTTTGATTTGTTTCTAACTTGTTTGCTGTGCATTAAAATCCACTTGTCTGCATGATGATGGCCATATTCTGTCAAATGTGTTGTCTTGATATCAACTCAACTAAAAAGGAAATAGTTGACTTTACGATGAACCTCTCTGATGACAACTACATTTACTGCAGAACCCTGAATACACAGATAGACAGATAGACCGATAGATAGATGTGGCATATTTGTTTTAGAACATGAAAGATTGTCATCACAGTGTTGACAGATGTGTCCCAAACCTCTCCACAAGCCAAAATGTACTGAAGAGCTCACTGATCTACAAGTTTATGTCAGCAGTCGTACCTTTTATAAATGTGCATATGAGAACCAAAAGATTAAAGAAGGCCTGACTACAGTTTACCAGAATTTTGATGAGTTCTTTACACACAAAGCAGCGCACAGCTTTTCTGCCAAAGCTTTTATTAACAATAGAAGTTATCAGAATAAATGCAAAGCATTTTACATTTTATTTTCAAGCATTGATAAAAAGACTAGAAAAAACAAAACATTCACAAGACTGTTAAGTCAGACCACATCATATGGGGTACTGTATTGAAATAAACTACAAAAAAAAGTTACCTTAAAAAAAAAATACAGTAAATATTTGGTGATATGTGAACTATTCTTCCAACGGAAGCATTGCTAGTGATGTTATATTATTACAAGTTTGATGCTAAAATTATAAATAGAAGAAAACATTGTGAGTAAGAGGAAGAAACTAGTTCACATGGACAGTGGATAAAAACCTGTCACAAGAAATACAACCACCAAACTCCCCGTCACTGAATCCAACTTTGTTGTTCAGAAAAAGGCACAGTAGAGTTAGAATAAACTTCGTCTTAGAATGAGTGATAAGGTAACCCCACCACAAAGTGACATTTTAAACAGCAAACATGCAATATTAGGAAAATAAAAGAAGGTGAAAGCTCAGTGAAGCAGACAAACTGGGATATTAAAAGAAGCAGATTCTGCCATTTTAAAGATCTAACATAATTAAGTTCTTATCTAGTTTTAAAGTTCTGGGTTTGGCACACATTTTTATACAAATATATAATAAATAACAATATATATAAAAAAAAGATACCCATCACCATTTCCCACTGCTTACAACAGCAGGGGGAACACATCACTTGTTTGGCTTTATTATTCCCATCATGAGTGACAAAAACACATTAAGATCTTTGCCGAGAGCAACAGTTTTTTTAATCCTTTCACTCTGACTTCTTTGGCTGTTTCTCCCCAGGCAAAACTCAGGGCAGAGGGTTGCAGTTTCAAAACTCAAGGTCACACGGGTTCAGATGTGCGTTTCGACTGAAAGGCACAAATTGGTTAAATCTCAGGCAGCTTTGGAGGACTGATCATTACTTCCTTAAATATCGAAAGGGATCGAAAAGGAGCAGCTGCCTGCGTCGTCTTCCTATTCACTCTTCAGGCTCGAGCCGTTCTTCTGCTGTCGCATCTTCCTCCTGTTGAGATAACCCGTGCGCTGCAGGCGGTTCATTCTGGCTCCCAGGAAGATAACAATGCTGCTTGGTACCAGCCTGGTGGTCACCCAGCCCTGCGATCAAGGAAACAGTCCAGATAAATACATGCAGGGAATTTACAACAAACATTTTTGTGATGGAAAGATTAAATTTAGAGACATGCCTTCACTGGGCACAGCAGGATTCTCATGTCATAAGTATGCGTTTCATTCGGGTGCCAGATCAAACTGCTCTAACAAAGACAAGATCTGTGAACTTTTACAAATACATTCTCCCACCATCTTAAAGAGATAGTCTGGTCATTTCTGTAGTGATGTTCTATCATATAGTTAGTACCTAGCCATGACATCATTCATACAGCACAGAGTGTGGAGAAAAGGGCAGCTGAGAAAACTTGCTGACTCGACATGTTGATCGGGTGAACAGATACATTTGTGGCTCAGCACCACCAGCATACACATGTCTGTCCTCAGCACATATATTCATGTAGTAACACTTATGTTGTTCCATTAGGAAAGCAATGATAAGCTAAACAAAAAGGTGTCATGCTAAAGTGTAGAGGTTTAATATTAGCTAATGTAGAGTTCTTTCAAAGTGGAAGGCTTTTAAGAGTTGTTTTATAAGCTTGAAAAGCAGTAAAGAATGGGCCCTAGTTTGATTAGCCATTAGCCTAGCCTGAACAAAGACTTCTATACCAATTTAACAGAACATAACTTAAAAAATGACCAGACTATTCCTTTAAGGAAAACATATTCTGCCACCCAGAATTGTCTTTAACGCTGGGATTTTCTGCTTGACATTTATTTTTTATTAAACTGAAAAATAATGAGACTGACAACTTTTTTTTCCTACCATGTCAACTTTTGTTAGCTTTTTTAAATTATTATTTTTATTATTATAATTTAAAAAAAGGACATATTTTATTAGAAAACTTTTTGTAAAGATTAGAAGGTTAGAAGTCAGCCAGGTTGTATCACGGATATCTACCATAACTGAATGTTAAACTTTGCTAAACTTAAGGATAGTTCAGCCATTTTCAATCAATAACGGAAAAAAGTGAAAAATTACCTTACTTGTCGTAGATAGCTCTTTAAATTTTGGAAGAATGGAGTTGAGTGAAACAGGTCTGACAAGCTGCCGGCTAGTCTGAACACAGCTAAGACTGAAGTGGATCACTGCCGTCTTAAATCAATGCGGATCTTTAGCATTTCACAGCACTTCACCATTTTATAAACCTTTAAATCACCGTCTCATGTTGTTATTTCAGCAGAAATCTGAATTTTTTGCATCAAATGTTCCCAGTCTGCACAGGAAGTGCTACACCTAGCTGCTGCTGCCATTTACCTTTGGAAATATCTGTAAAATTCAGTGTTAAATCCATGTAATCAAATACTGATGGTAGTGTAAAAGGTCTACAAATGTGGTCTTGACTGTTAGCCCTGCTGGACATTTCTCCAAATTGAGGCCATTCAAAAAGCATCTAAACAAGTGAGATACTCATTTGTTCACATTTCTCTTTTAAAAACAGAGACCAACTTCAAAGTGGCTCAACTATCCCATTAAAAAAAGGTGTATTGCCCCCACAAAAAAAAGCAGTTCATTTACCAGTGTCATTAAAAAAAATTAAGTGCAGAGGGTGGGGGGAATAAAAGTCCTTTCTTACCATGACAGCGTGAGGGAAGTAGCCGTTGGTCTGAGTCTGCAGACCCACGGTGTTGAGCTCAGCTGCCACATAACGCTCTGGGGTGGGCTTATCCAGGGTGGGCTTCCTGATACGAGTCATTTTGGTGGCAACAAAGAAGGGCAATACGCTCTGCATAAAGAAAATGTGATTAGCTTTAACAAAAAAATGCACCTTACCCAATATCTTTGCTGTATTTTTTAATGCCCATTATCATAAGGTGAAAATATATTAAAGTTGAAACAACATCTACACACTTTAACCACAAGGTGGCACATGAGTGAATGTACATTCAGATCAGCCAGGGCTTATTTAAAATGACATTAAGTGCCTATGCTTCAAATTGTGGTCTCAGTTTTCAGACTGAAGTTATTTTGTGGATTATATCCATTCAAAAGGATAAAGTTAAAAAGCTCAGCAATAGACCTTTAAACACTTTGATTTATTTTGAGAGACTGACATAATACTGTAAAAAATAAACAAGATGCAGTTTGTGGATGATGCTACACAGAAAACTTCAATGCCAGCTACTCCTAGGAATCTTTGGTTTCAACATTTAAAATGTAAACAAGCTTAAAAAAAAACAAAAAAACAAAGGGTTAACATCATCCTAAAAAGTCCTTTTCACGATGAAAGAAGATTTAATCTTTAAACTCACCTGGATAATGATGCCCTGACGCCTGTACTCCTCCTGGAGGCCACGAGAGAAGAAATCTATAAAGGCCTGCAGACAAAAGGACAAAACACGGTCAAACTTAACAGGCCGCTCTGCTAGCACTGCTGTTTAGTTGAAAGAAATGGGTTAAAAGGAATAGAAAATAAAATGTGTTGTCATAATACAAATTACTAGCCACCACCATGAAAGGTAGGCGATAATGTGGTTGTCTCTGTCTGTGCTCATTGCTAATTTGTTAGTCTGTCTTTTATAAAAATATCTAATGAACCACTGGATGAACTTTAATGAAACTCTCAGAAAGTAATGACTGAATGTACATCTATAACTGATTCAAGATGGCTGCCACAGCTAATCAATCTTACAAAAAAAAAAAACCCCAAACAAATGGAAATAACTGTCAATTTTGCAAATACAGAGCTAAACGTTTGACATGGTAGTAGCTGGAAGTAATCAACTACACATTTTGTGAGCGCTAACAAATTGCACACAATATTGGTTTAAAATACTGGCACAGTAGATGGCAGGCGCTATGCAATGAGTCAAGGAATGCTAGGCCTTTCATTAAGACCAGTCTCTAGAAAGATTTGTCATTTAGAGGGGTCACAAACCCAGATTAAAACACAAACCTTGGTTGCAGAGTAAACTGTAAGCAGCGGGACAGGGTACATGCCGCTGGCAGACGAGATGTTGAGGATAACACCTTTGGACCTAAAGGGGGAAAAAAAAAACCACTTAAAAATAATTTTGTTAAGATAAAATAAGTTTTAAACCACAAGTCAACTTTTTCTAGTTATTTTTTCCCCTCACATTCACAGACTAACTTTTAACCCAATGGGAACTTTATGTCTATAAACATTTACCACACTGACAAATTCACACAAAAGTGGTATTGGAGTGGCACACACACTAAACACAGTGTGGTAGTGGTCGTGTACGTTGCCATGGCAGCCTGTTGCTGCAGTGATGTAGTGAAGATGCTCCAGCCTCACACGGCACCAAATGTGCCTCTGCTGCTATTGGCTGGCGGGAATCACATGGGAAAAGAGGAGCCAATCAGGAGGGAAGAGCACTTTGTGTGAATTGAAAGCTTGTCAGCATTGCGAACAAAGAAGGAGAAGAGATGCAGCGATGGAAACGAGCTCAATGAGGATTTCTTGTCCCACTTCACAGTGAGAAGTGCCAGCTTTATGAAGCAGCATTTCCCCCAGATGCTCTTATTTTAAAAAAATAAACTCAAATGATTTTCTAATTAGAGGATTCTTTTGTTTCGCTCTGTGCCACATCATTCATGACACTGATATTTGACTGCAGTCATGTCGCAAAACATGGAAGCCTGTCATTTGAACTCACCTCCCAACCATTCTGGGCAGCACAAGTCGGGTCATCTACAAAAAGACATCACATTAACAACAGTTCATAAACAACTCAAGAAAAAGAAAAGAAAACAAGGGATGATGGAAACAAGAGGGCAGGAAAAAATAGCTAAAAGTAGAAGGGCTAAAGAGAGAGAGACAAGCAGAAAGCAGCAGAGAGAAAGAGTTGTGTGGGTGGAGAGTACAGACAGCGTTGGTGTAGTCCACCGTTGCTTTGGGAACAACGGAGACTGCAGGTACCACAGCAGGAACAACAGAAAAGGAGGAAAAAGAAAGATACCACAAAACAGGAGAAGATGACTTCCGTAGATTGGCTTCAAAAAACACATTTGGATTGTGCTAATGGTGGCTAGTTTTGGCAGAAAGTGAGCAGAATCCCTCCAACTTACTTGGCACAGTGAGGTCATGTTGACGTTGATCATATTTGTTATGAACTGAAACACACAGATCAACAGTCAGATGAATGAACAGAACTGCACTGATATTCTAAACCCAAGAAGACCAGATTTTTTATTACACATTCAGAATTACACTCTCTGCCAAGGAGGACTTGAGGATTTTCATCCACAAATACAGATCACTCACGTTTTCCAGATCAGGAATGTGGAGGTAGTACTCCGGGTAGGGATAAGACACACCAACATTGTTAACTGTGGAAGAAAAAAAAAAAAAAAAAAAAAAAGAAAAAAAAGAAAAAAAAAAAAAAGGGGAATTACTTCAGTTTTTTTTTTTGTTTTTTGTTTTTTTAAATAAAAACACCATGAGCTTAAATTGTCCTAAAAATTTACCAGAAGGTGGCAGCAAAAGCAAACAAGCTACAGATATGCAGTTACTAAAGACTCAGCCACACCTTGCAACCAGTAGAGCACAACTGGTATCAGAAAAAAAGAACAAAGAGTTCCTTAAATGCTCTGCTCAAAAGGCACAACGTGAACCACGGAACCCAAACCTCTACACATGGCAAACATTTAGAGCTTCTGCATGTCTGTAAACTAAGATATCCAACACAAAATGCATATGGGTAAATTTGATTTGAAATCAAGTTATATAAATGTGGGCATTTACCTGATTAATGATTTATCAAGTTAGCATAATGTGTGAAGGACTTAAAAGAGCCACAATATTTTGCACTTTCACAACATGAGCAACACAGTTTGCACAAAAATGCAAGATGCTTTAAATGTAAGGTAAAAACTTAAGAAAACCTGTCATCAGTTCAATTAAGGCCAAACTGTTCTTGTGAAAGACTGAATATCTCCACACATAAGGAGAAAAGCTCTTTAAAGCTGCCTGACAAAGGTTGTATTTATTTGTTTCCCTCTGTGGGAAAATTCATTACGAAATTACTTTGTTCAGTTGATTCACAGAAAACAAAACAATGAAAATATGCACAAGTTCAATCATCAGGGAGGAAAAGAAGCAACAATCAGCTCTTACCTAGAACCCCGATCTCCAGACCGTCCAGTCCTGCTTCAATCTTGGGATAAATGTCGGTTTTCCCAAAATCGACAGCAACTGTCCTGGTCTCCACTTTGAACTGCTCCTCTGTGAGAGATAAGATTTCATTAGTTATACTGTCGCAGTGAGGCAGAAACTTTGAAAAGTTAAAAGTTACGCTGAACAAATGAAGTTTCTATAAAACAGACAAAAATGACTGAATACAAGATCATTCAGCCTGCTCAATCACACCATGTGTCACAAATGCAGCCAAAACAGATCATTCCTGTTTCCAAAAACTTCAGAGAAAAAGGAGAATTTTTTTGAAAACGGGTCACTGTCAGAGCAGAACTGAAGAGGGCGCTGTGCACCAACAAACCACCCCAGTGGTCTTCCTCGACCCCTCTACCTCATGTTTGACGTGCCTGCTGCAATTAGAATCCATTGTCCAAAGTCTTGTTCAGCAGATAGATGGCAAAAGGGAGAGGAACACCATTACTGGATTTTAGATGTTGAAGCCTCCATAAAGATCTATATCTAGTTTAGAAAGTCAGAACTACAACGAGACATTCTGTTTATCAAACATCATAAAGATGTGATGACTGAAGCAGCACTGTTAGCCATCAAACTGGAGGAGTACTTTGGAGTCAGCCATAAAACACAGCTGAGATTCAAATAATATGATTAAAAGGAAAAAGGAAAAAAAATAGAGGGGAAGCATGCAGAAAGATAAAATTATAGGTGGGACAGGGAGGGTTGCCAGGTTACATGGCAAAGAGGGTGGGTTTGTCAGACTAATCGTGAGCGAGGAGTGCCAGAGTTTGGCAAGCCGCTCCCTGCTCGTGACTACCCATCAGCCCCCTCTTTTGACTTGAAGCACAACAGGGGAAAAACGCTCTGTGGGAACCATCAGGAGACAGATGGAAAAGACACCACCAAGTTGTGGAAATGGCCACCATCAACAGAGGGACGGGTGCACATTCACCATTCAGGCTGTGCTAAAGTCTGAAGCCAGAACAAAGGTGGATAAAAGCCATTTCCTCTCACATGGAAGACCGGTTATCACGAGTTAAAAATCCTGAATGAGTAAAGCCTGATTCATCAATGAGGAAAACGTCAACGAAAGACTTTTCTTTAGCAGACTGGATATTTAACCCATCCTTTTCAGGTTTCAGTTTCATTGTGATTCTATCAAAACATAAGCTAGGCCTAACAGTATGTAAAATATGAAAAGCTGCACCTAAAATGCATGTCAATACCACAATCTATATAAAAATTACAATCTGCGATTCAAATATGAACACCTGTCGCAGCAATAGATTGCCATCCTTCACTCTACACATATGTAAGAGAAAAAGTGTTTGTTTTTTTCCCCACAAACTAAATGTTACATCCTTTTTTTTCTGCTGCCTATCCATGGTCAGGTTGCAGAGGCAACAGGTCCATGGAGGAACACCCAGACATCCTTCTCCCCAGTGACAGTCCAGTTCTTCTGGGGGGGGGGGATCCCAGGCCAGAGAAGTTACAGTCTCTCCAGCAAGTTATGGGTCTGCCCTGAGGTATCCTTCCAGTGGGACATACCATACAGAGAAATCTTATTTCATCTAATTGTATCAAGAATCATTTTCCTTTCTGTCATGATCTGTACTGAATGACCATAGGTGAGGGTTGGAACACAGCTGGACCAGTAAAGAGAGAGAGTTTATTTCATCTCAACTTTTTCTTCATCACAACAGACCAAAACAACACCCTCATTACTGCAAACGATGCCCAGATCCAATGATCCCTCTTCCACTCCATCCCTACATGAAGAAGACTGCCAGATACTTAAACTTTGAGGTGAAGACTCGCCCTCAACAAGGAAGAAGTATTCAACCATTTTCCCACAAGGCTCAGAAAAACTGAAGAGCCAACAATCTTAATTTATATTTAAATTAGTTCTAAATGCATCCCCTTTATGATGGAAAAATGAGGAACTGATGGAGCTGATTGATAGCTGGATGTCGCTGCCTGTTTGTACAACATCCTCACAACTCCCAGCGCTGGGAATCAATCCCAAACGGTTATCTTTAACGCTGCGGAAGCCAACACCCTTTATTACAATACACACACACACACTCACCAAGTGATCTGGCTACATCATTCAACTTGTCCTGCGAGCGGCTGATTAACATCATGGCAAATCCTCGACGAGCCAGCTAAAAAGAAAAAATAAAGGAAAGAAAAGTTTGGTCACAATTTTCCTGCAATTCATTGTGGTCAGTCTAATGATGAAGATTCTAAATTTACTCAAAACCCAACAACTTCATGATGAAGAACATGTTTAATAATGTTTTAAACAGTATTTGCAACTACTGATTAGAACAAGATGACAAATATACACAGCAATAAAAAGAAGCACCAGCTGTTGAGGTTACCCGACTTTACACAGGTGCGTTTAAACTTCTAGAGCATCTAAAATGCATCCAGTCACCACATATGGATAACATATCTGGACTTGTGTACTTCTTACTTTGTCTAAAACAAGATTAAAACCATGGACACCACAAAGAGTGGTCGTAATCAGATGTTTGTTATCCTGGTCTGAACTCTTGTGAGGCTGTGTCCAAGTGTCTCTGGCCTATGAGCAAACATGGTGTGTGTGTGTCAGATTTTCAAAAAATAAATAAATAAATAAGGATCCACAACTCTTACCTCCTCTGCGTAGGATTTCCCAATTCCATCCGTGGCTCCTGTCACAACTGGAGTGAAACAGAAAGACAAAAATACACAAAAAAAGGTGAGTTTTGGTTCTTTTGATAAACTCACAGCACAGCTCGGGTCAAGTCGATATCTTTTTAAGTAAAAGTTTGTGAAATAATTCCGACTAAAATGATTAATTTGAACTTCCCTGTGACTTTGATAAAATGCTTAAGAAGCAAGCTCAGTCTTGCTCCATCAGGGGGGGAAAAAAAGAAGTAATCATCTCAGCACTCGCAAATCGTGTTTTTGCTCAGAAAGTTCTGGCATGTTTGCATCAGGTTTGGCTGCTTTGCAACCTTCAACGCCCGAATGTGGAGCTAAGCCAGAGGTCTTTAAATGCAGACAAAGCAAATCTGTTAAAGACACACCCTGCTATATAACTCACCTGCCACATGGGAAGGACTGCTTTAAGCTCTGCACTGACAGCTTTTTAACTCAGCCAAAAAAAACCCCAACATACCCAAACAGACATAGCAACAGTTTGGGAGTAGATATGCTACAGTTTAAGATGTTCTGAACCAGAGAAAACACAAAGAGCAGATTAAGACAATAGAGAAGCAGATGGAAATGAAGTGACCAAGAAAAAGCAATAAAGGGATTCACGTAGCTCACACCAATAAGTTCTTTAAAAGCTGATTCATTGATGTAAAAAAAAAAAAAAAAAAAAAAAACGAAACAATTTCCTGCAAATGATTTTAGCCCCTAATCAATATTTTAACACCATCAAATCAGACCAGCCGGGCTGAACAAGCTTTTTAGTTGAAAATGTGAACGATTTGATAAATGTAAGGCACAACAGAAGACAGTGAAGAGGCTGAAGCATGAGGAGATGTTTTGGTAGTGTTCAGGGTTTGTCTTCACCTTGTCAAGGAAAAGGGGCTATTTTTAAACCTTCACTGCCCATCAACCCCCAGCCCCTCCTTGATTGATGGGAGGATGGCGAGAAAGGATGGATAAAAGAGGATGAGAAAGAGAGAAATCCAAACCAAAATGCAAGTGGAGACCTTAACATGATGAAGAAACAAAGTGCAGCGGTAGTCTACGCATACAGTTCGTTGTAAATCAGGAATTTATAAGCAAGGCTCAGTGAAAAATTAATAAAGGTAGAGGACATTCTCTTGCAAAGAGCTGAGGAGGGATAAAAAAAACGACAAGATGAGGGGATGCGGAGAGGAGGGGGTGATGACGAACATGGAGAAAGGAGGAGGGTGAAGTGGGGTAGGGAGGGATCCTGGGGGTGGCTAAAAATAGAACTGGAGCGAAGCAAGAGAACAAAAGAGTGGAGGAGAAAGACAGAATAGAGATCACAGTGGAGGAGAAGAGAGGGGTGAGTGAATGAGGAGAGAAGTGAGAATGTGAGAATGAGCAAAGTCAAAAGAGAAACAAGAAGAAAAAGAAGGAAAAAAAAAAAAGACCAAGAATCCCCAGTTATTTTTAAACCTCCCCATGTTAAGAATGAAATGCTCCATGGCAGAAAAGCCTCAATGGGAACAGGCTGTACCAAATCAGGTTCTGGCTGCAGAGGCAGGTGGGGGGCAGAGGCAGGGAGAGGCTACAGTTGCTGCAAAGAAAAATGGCTGTGTGTGTGTGTGTGTGGTGGTGGTGGTGGGGGGCAAGCCTCATCAACATGGAGGTGAATAAGGCTGTTCTACAAGTTTCAGCGTTTATACTTAATGTGAATATTAGACGTGAAGAATGAAAAGCAGCACAACTGGAGCTACAAGTTTACAGCAGTAAAGCAAAGTACCAACACGTGATAAAAAACACCTTTTCAACTCTTAATTAGGTAAATGGACACCTACAAGGAACAATAACTTTAAAAAATAATCTTGAACGAATGAGCTAATTAACACAAGTAAAAACCTCAAGACACCAACTACATTCTTCTTCAAGGAAGACAATAGATGCCACGAAAAGGCAGTTGGGCTGCACGTCATTTGCTCAAACCATCGAGTATCAGGTCGAAGGGATAGAACCTGTAAGGTGGAATGAAAACTGGAATGCACAAGCATGCACGAACAGCACAACTGCTTGAACTATGTGACACACAGTTATGTGCACACGCAATAATGCAAGTATGCGTTACTGCGTGTGGTTAAAATGCAAGTACAGGAGCACCTTGTGAATTCCACCATGTCAGTGCAATCTTTCATACTGATGACGCATGAGTTTGTGTCAGACATGTCACACACTTTAGGAATGCAGTTAGTAGTTTTCCAAGTGCAAAGGTTAAAAACAAGCTTTTATCTAATGACATCCGGACTATGCTATGCATTTGAAATATATGCCCCCCACTCAAAAAAATAAAAAGCACTAGAAATGCTGGGGACATTAAATCAGCACAGCTTAACAGATAATCACTTTTTGAAGATTGTTTTTACTTCCTGCTCTTGTTACAGTAATACTTTGGCTTCAGCAGTGGAAATGAGAAGGCAAAATAAATATGTATTCAAAGATTTGCTCAACACAAAATAATGCAAAACTAAAATAATTTTTGCCTATGAAAAGATTATATGATATTTACATGATGTTACTGCTGAGCCGTAATCAACCAAAACCCATTCCCCTTTTCCAGCGGTCCTCGTGCTTATGAATGGCTGCACTCCTCCCATCCATTATATAATAGTACCCTTTTCTCAATAAACATTGTGAACTGAGTGCGTGTGGATACGTTGGGGGAGGGGGTATATATGGAGACCCTGTGTGCTTCAAGCTTTAAAGAAAATAAATAATCAGAATATTCAGAAAAAAAAAAAAATCTCCCAACGTCCCCCAGCTAAAGCCAGCTGCCTGTTCTCCATTCCAGTGCTCCCAGCAGGATTTAATATCCCCATCACGTGATCATGACATCAGCGACTTAAAGCTCCAGCGCAACAAAGAACACAGATGTAAGCAAGCACGTGAGTGACAGCAGCACTGACGCCACCATGGTGAAAGCATGTTGGCGCACTAAAAAGCTGTGTTAAAAAATAAATTAAAAAAAAAAAAAGGGTTGGTGAAATGGGGGTGGACACCGCCTCACTCATTCCTCCCATCACTTCTCTGAACCCACTGCCCCCCTCTTCATCCCATCACCTTTGAGAAACTGGTCCAGCACTGCTGGATTTAAGGCACCCTGATGGGGGCGCGTTTGCACTGCAGCTCAGCTTTGGCTCCTGCTGCACAACACATTCAGAGAAACTGACATCCCCCGCCAGCCTTTCCTGCCTCCCTCCCTCCTCGGCAGCAGAGCAGCCCCTGCCTGCTCACTATTCCGAGGGTCTAAAAAAAGCAGCAAGAGGAGTAAAAATAGCAGCGCCTCCACTGCCTCGTCTGGGCGCTGCCTGCCGCAACACCTGAATACCAACAAGATGCCACGACAGCCATGGTGATGCTGGATCCTGAGCCCTCCACCCAAAGCCCTAATGCCAGAGTGAGCATTGCAAGCTGGGAGGAGGAAAAACAGGATATGATCAGATGAGCACTGGAAACAGGCAAGAACATGCATCAAGCTGGACCTTGTGTGAGAATCACCATTTGTGTTAGGCAAAAAAAGAATTGGAAAAACAAATCACATTCAGAATCCTAAATCAAGATTCTCAATGAGCAAAGACTGCAGTCTTCGTGTACCCCACTCTCCTTACGTACTGTTATATAATCTGTCGCACCCCAGGAAAGAAAAAAAAAAAAAAAAAAAAATCTCAATCCACCCACCTCTCACATTCAAAAATACACACACAAATGAGGCAAGTGACATGGTTAATGTAAAAGTCAACAAAAATAAAGCTTGAAGGAGATGGTGAGGGAGAGTGAGACAAGAGCAAAAAATAAAACCTGCACTTCAGAGCTGCTCAAGATAGAAACAGTTTCTATATTTGGGCACAGAGAGAAAACATATCCTTGTTTTTCCTCTGTAGCTGCATTCTCTGACTAAAGTAAAAATAAAGTTTTACCCACAACAACTTTGAGATGGCCAAGTTTAAGCATAAAACCCAACTGGCTCAAAGTGATGGGGTGGAGTGGGGGTGGGATGGTATTTGAACTCACTAAATGTAATTGCTTATGTACTACTGGGTAGATTTTCTTTATTAAAATGTTCCTGCTTCTTCATCTTCCTGCCTCTCCAAGAAAAACAAACAACAACAAAAGTGAAAAATTAATGACCCCTGAAAGCAACCTTTTTTAAAGATTTAACAGGGAACCTTTACCCCAGTGAGCCTCCAAATCAGTTATACAACATTCCATCTTCGATATCCCTTTGCGCAATGAATTTATCTGCCAACTTCCTTCAAATATTTGAGCAGAGGTTCGGTGATGAAACTTGATAAATTAAAACTTCATACAGTACATTCTTTCTGAGCCCATCCTAGAAGGTCTGACGTCTGACTGATGGCAGTATCTCCCAACTAAACTACTTTTGGCATCACACCAAATGATAAAAAGTGCCACTTGAAAATGGCGTGACTTTTCACCTACTTCATAAATGTGAAAATGACACCTTGTAAAGGAATTTGAGAGACTGTAGTGTTTTAAAGTTAAAATACTTTTACAGCCTTTTACAGATGAGCCTCCAGAAATTTGCCAGGTGGGGGCCCACTTTAAAGCAATAACAGAACTTTAGGAGTGTTATGTCATAAATGTGATATTTGAAAAATACTTCAGCGTGGGATATAGGCCTATCTCAGTTTTATTTTACCATCGACACTACGGAGAACAGCCCAAACTTACTCAACTCATTGAAGCTTGCTCTCTTCACTCCTAAATTCATATTTAGGATTGAAACCAGCATTCTTTCAAAGAATGCATTTTGACTGCTGCCTTTTATGCTAACGTTTTAAAGATTTTGAGAGATCTGTTAACATTCAGCATATATTGATGATGGCTCTCAGCCACTACCACATCAGATTTTACCTCAATATCTGTAAAATGGACTGAGTTAGTCATTTCTGCATTTGCTTAAGTCAGTAATCCGTGGCAGCCATTTTGAATCAGGTTTACTCCAAAAATTAATCAGACGTACATCCAATGATTATTTTGACAGTTTCATGAAAATCCATCGAGTGGTTCAGAAGATCTTCTGCCAACAAGATTAGCAAATTCATAGAAGTGGGCAACTGGCCCTCTGGCTACCCTTTGCTGGCACCCCTGACAGTCTATGGGCACTTTTGTTTAAGTTTGGTCTTTGACTGGATAAAAACCTTTTTCTGATTTGAGCTCCCCCCCCTCCTCCCTCCCAGCACAAGGGCCCCAAATTTTACTTTTGAAACACTAATCAATAGAAAGTAAGCTTGGAACGGCTTTTAAAGCAGCTTAAGGTTAACTTTTTTTATTAAAAAAAAAAAGTCATCCAAATGCAACATTTCCTTTAAATGTGCTCCTTCAGTCAATGTGAGAACCTGTTGGCAGGTGAAGTATGTGACCGATAAACAGGAGACTGAGAACACCACAATCAGAAAGTGATACTGTAAGGAGTGTCACATACAGAGAAGCACACTCTCTCACAGGATGGGGGTGTGAGATGAAGTGAGAGGGGGAGTAAGAGATTGAAAAGGGCTTAAAATGGGGAGAGATGCAGGGGATTTTATTTTTACCCAGCATCCTTTGCTCAGACACGTGTGATAGAGCGTGTTCGTCACATGAACAGCAGTGCTCTTTCCTCCCACACACAGATAAAGAAGAGTCCCTGCATCATCAGCAATACATTTCATTCACGTGTGCACATTCTCCTCTCTACCATAAATGAACATCTATTCATAAAAAATTAAACACTTAAATTAGTCATAATGCTGCTCCATATTTTGGATTTTCAAAGAACTTTAAATGGTAAACTAGTTTGACTGCCCTTCAGGAGTAATAAAGTCTAAAAATCTTGCATAAGTGCTGACCACAGTCTTAGTCACTCATCCGTTATGCTGATGAATGGCTGCATCCTTCTTATATAATCAAACCGTTTTCTCAATAAACTCACATCCAAGAGGAGAACAGGGAGCGAGGGGGATTTTTCGCAACCCCACCCATCCCCACATAAAGCTCCACTTGGTTTAAATTTATTTCCTTGTAATGGAGTTTTACAAGCATAAAGCAGAACAGACACCAGCTCTCTTATATAATATGAGAAACTGGGGTCTTACACTAAAAGGAGGGGGTGGAAAACTATGTAAACATGCAGAAACTCTTTTGTGCACTATAAATAGATTACTTTTGAATAATTCCTAAGGTTGAATATGTTTGTGACAGAAAGATGATTGTGCGCTACAGGGAATATCTAAAAAAAAAAAAAAAATGCTCCAAAAGTCTAATTTATTTATTTGCAAATTATCACTTCTTTGGTGAAGATTCAGGCAAGGAAGAGCAAAACGTGAGCTGCAGTCTTGGCTGTGGAGAGCAGCAGATGAGGAGTGTGCAGTGCAGTAGGGAGGCTGGGGAAGCCTTTATCACACTGCAATGCTCTGATTCGCCACTAGGGGCCCCTCGATTTAAAAACGGGTCCAGTTACTGGGTTTTCCTGAGAAAAACCTGCTCTGAGAGAGAACACTCCATCTGATGCACCTTTATCTTGCAAAGGTAGCCATGTAATCAGCCGGGTCATCAAGTTTCTTTTTACTAGAACACATGCAAACTGATGGAAACTCTTAGATGATCAGGAAGAGGTTTGTCTGAGATAATGCATTTAAAGTGAAACGCAACAATTGTCTGGGAACTTGAAGCACATTTCTGTAGCTGCATTTGGGGCCACATAAGTCATTTTTTCACAACAAATTAACACTCAACACAAATACATTTAAAGGAGATGAGTTTTACAAACCTAAAATATACTTTTACCATTTCTCAGTTAGAGAGAACACGTTGCAACAGTAGATGCTAAAAGCTGGGGATAAGGAGTCAACACCTGATGTGTGTGTTTAAAGGAAGGGAAAAAAACACCACCGCCTAGACTGGCTGCACCAGCCCACCTGGTCCGACCTGCTGAGGAGGAGGAGGACAGCCCTGGCTCACTTCTCACCACCACCCCACCCCTCATACCTGTTCACCTCCTGCAATCTCCCAACCGTTTTCTGACTGGAGACTCTGGAGTCAGACTGGTCAGACTGGTGGCACGGACTGATTTCAGGGAGTTCACAAAGAATGAAAGAAAAGAAAAAAACGAGTATGGAAGAAGTTCCCTGTTAAATCTTTAAAACTGAATCTGTTCTGGTCACACAAGATGCAGTAAAGAGCCCCCTCTGGTAAGAAGTTAGAATGTGTTGGGGAGGGGAGGGGTGAGGTGGGGTGGGGGAGTAAGCAGTCAGACCAATGGATGACGATGAGCAAGCATGAATCATCAGAGTGCACCGGCATTCCTCCGCATTTATTCAGTCAGAACCACGAGAAAAATAAAATACAATAGAAAAGTCCAATAATGGTTCATAAAGGCGCTCAACCCCGTTGTCACCCATCTTATGGGGCGTCAATTAAACATCACTTATGCAATTAAAAATAATCAGATTACTGGCTGATGTGCGTCATAGGTTACTTACAAGTCTATATAATCAAGAATTTACGCCACCTGAGGTGCTTTTCACCCACCCTTTTAAATCAGAATTATTGTTTTAAGGAAAGAATGTCCACCCTAAATTAAAGCGCCTGGCTCGCAGATTGCGCAGCAAGAGAAGAGGCTCCAGACGCAGCAGTCATCACTGAAGCAGGAGGCTGGAGAAGGAAGTGGGTCAAGCCGAGGCAAGGAGACTCCTCTGAGACTATTAAGTCGCTCAACACGCCGAAAATACTCAACCAGGACGGCTGGGTGGCTTTTATTTGATCCAAACGAGCGCATTGTGTCCAATTTGCTTAATATGATTTTGGTCTTGACATTAAAAAAACAACAACATGTAGGGCAAAAAATAAAGAACTGGGGCAATGTCACCATTTAAGAAAATGACAAGAAAAGTAAGGGAAATGCACATTTTCGGCGCACTAAGACGCGTCAGTCAATCAACTTTGGAAATGGATCTGGGTCACGTTTTTGATGGAGCACCTGGATTTATGCTTCCATTCTGTGGTTCAGTGGGGCTCTGAGAGAAAGAGAGAGAGCACATTTCTGAAAAGTGCGCATAGCCTGCGCAATTTGGCTTATGCCTCACCATTGTGGGGCACCTCCTCCCACACCCCCTCTCTCTCCTCTCCCCCCTCTCCACACACACACCCACAGGGCTTCAAATGTGGGTGAAAACCCTGATTGGAGTTTTGGCAGCACACGGCGAGATACATATATTTTTTTGTTGAGCTAATAAAGCCCAGTAATGTCAATCAGCCAGTCAATCAGCCAGTCAATCAGCTGCTACATCTGCGCTTGTTACGCAACAACAGCCCCTCCAATCCCACCACCCTTGAACTAAAAAGTCACAAAAAACGCACTGGGGATACAGCTTGACTAAGTGCAATAAGTTTGAGACCTTGTTCTGGGGGGGTTGGAAGTCCACCTCTTGTTTTTCTTCACCGTCATGGCGTGAAAGGCAAAAAAAAAGAAAGAAAAAAAAAAACCCTGCTCCAACTCGACTCACCTGCCCATTTGCCCAGCTTCGGAGAGAGAAGCTGTCCGTTCCCCAAGATCCAGATCCTGAAGCCTGTGAGGAGCCTGTAGAGGAGCCACAGCGTCAGGGAGGCCACGGTGAACGCACCGACCCAGAGGAGAGGCGTCTCGGCCCTGCGGATCACTTCCTCCATGTTCATCCAAAGCTTGTGGCGGCGGCTGTCGGTGACTCGGCTTGTGTGAGAGAGTGTGTATGTGGAGACCTCAATTTTAGGCAATGTGCTCTAATTTCCAAGCCACAACGTGAGAGAGACTCCCTTTATAAGGAGGTTGTAGCATCACACACACACTCATATACACACACACACACACTCCCTCAACACTTGTCTAGCCTGATTTGAAGCGCACCGCCCCCCTCTGCTGCTCACCGGCTGCAGAAGCCGTCCCGCAGCTGGTCCTCCACCTCCGATAGGCTCATGTGCCTGTCATTCAACCCCGCAGCTTTCCCTCCCATTCATTCGATTATCTGTATGAGGGAGGGGCGGAGCTGAGAGAGACCGGAGTGCGTTGTGATTGGATGGACATTACGGCAGCTCCCATCCGACCTCAGCCATTGGCTGCTTCTAGAACAGGTTAGACGGTTTCAGTCAGAATTATGAAACGCTCCAAACCCACGCTTCCGACAGAGAAAAACTGCCCTTACCACTTTATGAATGAAAGGATGTTCTCATTGGAGAGGAATGCGTGCCCGCTCCCGCCCAGTGGAGAACATCTGCAGGCAGCTGATTGGCTGAAGTAACGCCAGTCTGTGAGGTCAGTGATGAGCATGAGTCACCCCTCACTTTTAGGTATTCTGTCAGCACTGCGCTGCTGAAAATCACCAAATCACGCGAGGACGGGCGCACGGAGGCACCGCGGCGCACATATCTCCGCACGGATCGCGCCCAAGGAGCCCCTGGCACACCTGCCTCTGCTGCAACACAATCAGTCCAAAAGGGAGGGGTAAAAAACTACAACCCCCAACAAATCTCTCTCCCTGGCAAACTCTCGCGAGATCACCCAATGGTAGTAAGCTTCCCCATCCAAAACATTGCCGGATGAGATGTGGTGTGTGTTACATAAACACCGAAACAGGCTTGTAAATTTCCATTCGTTTTATTTATGTTTAACACTCTTTTAAAATTTCCACTTACAGCAGAGTGTTTACAGACAGTCACAGCAAAAATGACACATTTTCTTTTCCTCTTCACACATGAATGTTCTCCCAGCTCCGACCCTGGGAAGCTGTTTGCAGCTGTTTATAGTGTCCAGCTGCACCCGATCTGATCTGCCGCCATGCATGCTGCTCCCCCACCTCTCTCTACACACGCGCAGGCAAATCAAACATGAAATGCTCGCAGATCAGGGCTCTGTGGCTCAAACCAAAGGCTGTCATGTACTCAGCAGAGGGACAAGAGTAAGAAAATGTCTCTACATGCTGGAAAGCATTACGCAGCTGCTCGTATTGTTTGACACAAGTGGGGATACCCGAAGGAGCTGCAAATTGTTCTAATAAGAGATTCAAAATATTTGCAATAATCAATTTAAGTTATTTTAACGAAATATAAGGATGTCATCAAATCAAACAAAAATAATGCTAAAAATAAAATCAATGCAAAGTTGAAGTTTAACCTCTCTTCTTTGTATAAATTCAATATTACAATTTGGGGAAATTAAAAACTCACAGAAATACATTTGAATACACATTTTGTTTTTAAAAAATCTACAATAAAAAAGAAGTTCAGAAACATTTCATCACGATGTGACACAGTGAGCAAAAGTTAAATTTCTATTATTTCTATTTTATAAGTATACAATTGATTTTGCAATAATTGGTGATCCCTCCAACCTTAAACACACAAGCACACACTCCTGTCCGACTTGTTGAGCCTCCACCTTCACATTACTGTCGTGCTCTTCCACAGCTGTAAACAAGAGAGAACAAATAGTTTTAGCCTTTGCACAAGTGCATGTGACAGCCTGTACACGTGTGTGATCTGTGGGACCCCAGACGCGCAGAGGAACACATTACCAGCTTCTACACCGTTTTTTAAATGCACACACACTCAGAGAGAGGGAATGAGATACACACACACACACACACACACACACACACACACACACACACACACACACACACACACACACACACACACACACACACACACACACACACACCTGTTTAGGAATCACACACATCTTCCGAACCTCAAAGCGCAAAAACACAAGAAGTTTCCATCGCGCCGCCGAAAAGCTGACAAAAATATATAAATGTGAAACAACAAATTCAAACATCCAGAACAGCTGAGGTGATCATCTTTCATTTTTGCAAAAAAATAAAAATTCAAAAAGTATTATTAGTTATTTCCTGAAAATATTACAATCTTAGCAGAAAACTTGGAGCTTTTGCGCATAGCTTAAATAGAACCTGTTTTTATTTTTTGGACATTGTCGGCCCTATTTGTGCAGCTGTATGGCTCTGGGACATTGACACGCCAGTTTCAGTTCGACAGGAGTGGACAGCGAGACAAGAGAGCCTCTCATTAACACGAAAACACTCCCCTTCCCGCCCTGTGGATTCTCAAAAGCGTCCGAGAATCAGCTCACAGGCAGAGCGCACCTGATGCGTCCTTTACGCACACCCGTCCAACACAAGGGACACCGCGTCTCCACGTCTTTACCTTTTTACTTTCTGTCACACTAGATACATTCCTGGAATGGCCCACAGCAGAAAAGAAACATCACACACAGCAACGTAACACAGCAAATATTTAGTTCTTGACGCAACCTGAATTCTGCCCTGAGATGCGCGTCATTCTGGACCCTAAACTTTCTTAACTGAGCTGTATAAAAAACGTCTAATCCGTTCCCAAACATCCAACCCACGTGAGTCACGACAAAGAGCGCAGCCTCATCACAACTCTACAACTTTAACAATCAAGTTTGACATGTTCTGATTCAGCACAAACCTGCAGTTTCATCCCGAGGGCCAGCGCGACGCTCCAGCTGTTTCATCTGAGGACAAACACACAGCAGAGAGGATTTCAGCGCATTGTATTTAGATTAAAAACACACCAAAGTCTTATGTTTGTTTCTCTAATAGGTTCAGAGATGGCTGATACAGACAACTGAATAATTTAAAGAAATATCCATGGGACAGTTTTTTGTTGTTCTTTTTGCTTTTATTTTAACAATTTAAACTCAGATATTCCAAATTATTTTCCACAATTTAAAACAGACAAGAGATGAGAAACATATTAATTTGTTAATGTGCAAAAATGTGAAAGATTATTCAGTCATTTGTTGGTTTTTCAAAACAAATACTCAAATTAAATATGATTCAGAACTATTTCAGTTTCACAATTTGTCTTTTTTCTCTTCCTGAATATGTTGTTTAAAAATATACTGATCAAGTTTTCTTCTATTTGTTTTAGTTTCATTAAAACACACAACTCACACGCACCTTGTTCTGTTTGCGTTTAGTCCACGCAGAGATTCCTGTGTGTGTGTGTTGCTGCTTTGCATGATATGACTGAAGCCACAATGTTTTACGTTTATCCTGAATGAATCGCACACATAAATCATATCAAAATACTATAAACACACACCAAATACTGTCTGTACCACAAAGACACTGAGGAGAGACTCACAATCTGCCTGTACATGCAATAAGGCCAACACACACACACTGCCCCCCCCCCCACACACACACACACACTCCTACAGTACACTGTCTTAACCCCCCACACTTTCACACATCATGCTTTTTAATGTCTGAGATTGGAGCTTCTTTGTTAAGAAACTGAAAACTGCTGGTAACTTTCAGGTGTTTTTGTTACTTTTAATGAATACGATGCCCCCAAACGGCCTGATGAGCCCTGATCAAACACCACAGACAAGCCCATTAATGTATACATATGAGCATATTTATATTTTTTATTTTATTTAGACAATTTTAAAGGTATTATTTTATAAAAATCTGCCACCAAACCAGCCCATCGATCATTTCTAATGCAATTTTTTTCCTATGATTTCTGCTGTAAATGTCTGGCCAAAGCTAAATATATGAATGCATTACATTTTTCATTTAGTCACTGATTTATTTAATATTATTCAAAGGACATTTTAGCACAATTCCTTCAGTAAATGTTGGATTTGTCAAAGTTCTTGTGTTTTCAGAAAGGAACAGAATCTACTTTACGATATATTTTTTTCTGGAAGTCTGCAGTTTTGGGTGCTGAACTCTTTTGCACGCTGCTCTTATTGCTGTGTCCACTTCATGTATTTAAACAAAACTACATAAACTCATGGTTTATAATGATGAATGTAAATCTTCAGAAGCATAAACTTCCTTTTATGCAACTTTTTTGTTAAATTAACTAAATCTGATCTGTACAGTCTTCACAAAGTCAAACAATTTTCAATCAGTTGTATTAAAAAGTGCTTTTTCTAGGCGTGTCTTAGAAATTAGCAACTAAGTGTGCACACAACTAGTAAAAGCAGGTCATGTCTTCCCTCTGCTGTGCAAAGATAGAGAGATCAGGTTTAATAATTGAGGATGAAAACTTTTCTCAAAAAGAGCCCCAGTAGTCTCTAAATGAAGTCTGAGAAATGATTAACCATCTGAAGATGCTGCCTGTGCTCCTCTGTATGTTTGTCTTCTTCATATCTCACTAATTGTATTTATTTGGAAGCATTTTGGTGAAAATAAATAACAAAACTTTAAAAGGAAACTGCACAAGCAGCCATATCAAGTGACTGAGGTGTTGATTAAAAAAAAAACACTCCTTCAATTTGGTGGACTTCTCAGCTGAAAAGGGAACCTACTGCAGGCTTTAATTTAGACTAAACCTCAGTTTCTGCTGCTTGTGACTGAATGATCTAAATGTCAAAAGTCCTGACAGCGTCTGAGTTTAAAACTGGAACCAGCAGGTGTGTGTATGAGTGTGTGTTGGGTGGGTTTTTACCCTGAGATGGAGCAAAAATGTGACTGAATTCACTGACAGACAGTGATTCATTGAAATAGTTTTAACTACCTCAGTGATTTCCTGTTGTGTTCCTGTTTGTTTACATTTCAAATCTAGTTTTGTTTTCACTTTTAGGAGCTTCTAATTGTCATTTACCATATGTGACATGATTTTTATTTTTCTTGAGCAGCTCAGGCTGAAATAAAAAGTAGAGGTTTTATTGCTTTTATCTGTTTTGTTGCCTTTTGAAGAGACTTCATTAAACAGAAAAGAAATTTGTGCAATCCATGAGTCACACCCAGTTTTACCTGCACGTTCTGGGACAAGACGTCAAGAAGCAGGGTGGGGACAGACTGTCCCACTCAAACTTGACTTTCCTGGTTTTAGGTGGTGCTCGTAGAAACAAAGGGTTCAGCTCGCTCATCCCCTTCCCTCTCTGCTGGGCCCCTCATTCTATCTCTCTCTCTCTCGGTCTCCTACTTCTGCTTCATGTTGTCTTTTCCCCCCGAACAACACACACACACAGAAAGCAAAGAAAAACATGAAAACACTTTCCTACAACAGTTTGAGAGGAAGTTTCTGGTCAAAAACAAACAACTGAAGTATTTAAAAATGATTACAGTTTAAAAAAAAGTAAAATACAGCTTAAGGTTTTTCTTTTTTTTTTTTTTTTTGAAAATCAAACATCTTTTTACATTTTTCCCAAGTCTAATTTTGCTTGGGCTGACAGATTATCATGCTGCACGTGTCCTTTTATAATAGTGCATAAACACAAGTAAACATACTTGTTTTGATAATTTGACATCAAGTTCTGCAGCAGCAGAAGCTTTCCTCACTAACGGATAGTCAGGAGAGGTGTCAGCCATTTTCTGTCAGACATTACAGAAGCTCATCTGCTCATGAAAAGTTTTGTATTACAAGTTCTGCAAAAAAAAAAAACAAAAACAGCAGCATTCACACAGCCAGATGTGCTCAAATACAGACGTGGTGCTGATGAAGAACATAGTTAATAAAGAACAGCTGGTGGTGTCTCACACGCCTAAAACTCCAACAGCAAAACGGCTTCAAGTTGAAATAAAGATCAGAAAAGGAAAATTTACCTAAACGTAGGGAATCTAACTGACCTTCATGTGAGTATATAAAAGTTGTGTTTATGTTATAGCAGAGGATGCCAACATTTTTTTTCAATTGTCTGAAATAAACAACAGCTTTTTCACAAATACCTCCTCTGCAAGTCAAATTCAAAGTCTTACAAATATCAAACACAACTCTGCTAACTTTATGTCACAAATAAAAGTCATTGTTTTAGTTTACATAGTTTATTTCCCCACATAGCGTCTGTCCTGTTTCATTCAACAATATCCTAGTATACACACACACACACACACACACTCACACACACACACAGACACAAACAAAACAGGTTTTTCATCAGAAATGGACCAAGCAGTTGAACATCAATACCTCTCAGCCCTTCTGTCTGTTTAGAATAATAGAATATAACAAACACATTACAACAACTATATCAACTATATCTGTCATCTCAGTTCAGTTTTAGAGCTACAGTTTCAGCATCAACAAAAACAAAAATAAAACAGTTTTACATGTTAAAAACTCTGGCAGCATTCAGACACATTTGAGTCAAAGGGAAGCTGAGAAACTGACCTTCAATTGTGTGCCTGTTTAAGTTTTAAGGTCAGTTACTGTACTTGTTTAAAGCATCCAAAACAACAAAAAAAAACCCATCCTAAACTGGATTAATCAGGTTATATTCAAGAGTTTCTCCTATTGATTGTTAATCAGTGAAAGTAGAATTACCTCAAACTGACCTGATGTAAAATGACGTTAAACACGGAGAATATCTCACACAGTCCTTTGGATCCTGCATGTCTTCATGTGGACACACACACACACTTGCTCACATCAGATAAAACACACAAGACTCAGTTTATTTGTTGTTTCTTTAAAAATGCCCAGTCTGACATAGAATTAAAAAAAACGAACAAAAAAAAAAGCACTACACGTTAAATGATTGCTGAACTTACAAACAGCAAAAATTTGTCTCAAATAAAGTGGTTTCATCAGCAGCATTATTCAAAAACTTTTTAAACTAAGATTTTATCATTAAGCATTTGAACCAACAAGTTCCTGTTCTAAATTTTTTGTGTGTTAAAATCAAAATTGTCCTTGATATAAACTACTTTTTGCTTTGAAAACCAAAAAAAAAAAGAAGGAAAAGAGGTAAATAAGTGTAATATACATGTGTCTGAACTTTGTTCAACATACTGAATCTGCAAACATAAAACCACTTTGAACTTTTATTTTATTATAATTTTAGAAAATAAATTACTGACATATATTTGTTGTATGCTTTAATATTTGTCCCTTTCTGTAGTGTTGATAATAACTCACAAACACACACCAGTCACACAAATCTGGAGTGTGTGTGCGACTCGGGCCAGGTGTTTTATTAAGAGTGTGTGTTGGAGACGTTTAGATATATTTGTGCATTTAATTGAATTTAAAGTTTTCACAAAAAAATAATCACAGGAAAAACTAATTGTCTCAGTGTGTGTGTGTATGGGTGTGTGTGTGTGTGTGTGTACATGTCACGTCATCATTTGTCTTGTCCTGATATGCAGACTTTATTTAACACCATTTATTTGAAATGTGATGTTGTCTATCTTGTGTGCAAAGTGGTTTAAATATGGTTGCATTTTATTAAAGGAGCATACTTTTAGCCCAGTTTTCCATTTAAAATAATGTGTCTGTATGTGGACACTCAGAAACTCAGAATTAGATTGATGCATACACACACACACACGAAGCTTTACACTAAATTTGTACAGCGATAAATTACAAGTCATCTGAACTTCTCTTACAAATGAAAACAGGGCTCAGCTCTTAGAAATTGTTAAATATTTGTATTCAATTGATCTTTTTTTTTACTGTCAAATCTACACAGTTTATAATATGTTCTTTATTTAATCTGCACTTTGAGATTTCCTGCACATTTAAAGAACATGTTTCCTCTCTTCCATCTGAAACAAAACCTCGTTCAGATGAAGCTCCTGGCTTGGATTGATGTGTCACATCCAAGTCTGCCACACACACTCTCACACACGTCAGGGCTGCCTAACTGGACGTGTCTGAGTGGTAAAGTGTCTAATATGACTGTAAATAAACAGTGGATGTGATCCTGATTTTACTCAGATCTGTTTCAGACTTTATTTGACATCATGAAGTCAGTCTGTAAAATTGCCCATCTGAATGAATTTCATCAGTTCTGTTTCACATTAAACTTTGTGGCACTTATTGTCAGCTGTTCTTGACCTGGCAAAAACTGAGGGAAATATTTTAATTTGTCAGCATTGCTTCGTTTACTTAAAACTGAGAACTGAAACAGTCCAAAAACATCAGCCTCATCATTAAAAGCAGCCTTTATTATGGCTGGTGTGCACAGTTCCGTGAAAGAAAACATTTTAAAGAAGGTGATTTCTGCTTTATGATGACTCTGTAGGGCAAAAGTTTGGATCTTTGTGAGATCCGTTTCTGTCATTTTGTTGCCCAAAGGTATTAGCTGAGTGTGAGAACTTTGATCCATTAATACCAGCTCTATCACTCACACTCACTTAAATAAGGAGAAATAATTTTTACACTCAGGCAAATATTTACCCTGCTGATAGTATTAATGTTAAAGGAGGTTCAGAGCTGATTTCATGAACAGGAGGTGTATGAGAACTCAATATTTAAAGATTTTTAGTTACACAGACAAATTGATGATGATGCTTGAGAAACAAAACTTTTCTCCACTTCATCAGTGACCTCAGAGAGTCTCTTTGGTGTCCCCTGATGACAGGGGTTAAAAACCGAAGCGGCTAAAGGTGCGCCGATCAGCTGTTTTCTAAATATGCCACAAAGATCATTCATCCTGCAGAGTTTTAGGGACAAAAAACAGCTACTGAAAAGACATCTGATTTCAGGTCACAACAGATCAAACTATGCAAATTCATAAAACCCACTTCTTCTGTTTTTATTAAACCAGACTGGGTCTGAGAGGTGAAGCTGGTGTGTTTTTGTTCTGTTTTAATCTGTCAGGCAGATTAAAACTGTGGCTGCCTTTAAACCAATCAGAGATTTCATGAAAAATTACAACAAACTAAAATTCTGAGCCCACATTTGACATTTTTGGGTGCAGATAAAGCAAGGTTGAGCTTCTGGTTTTATCTACAATATTTAAATGGTTTGTTTGTTTGTTTAATCTAAAACCTCTGATTTTTTTTAACAGTGAAACAAACGCAAAGATCATGTAAATTTTTAAAAAGGTTTTTGTTTGTGTCTGAAAACATTAGTTTTAGATTTAGAAGAAATGAACACATTATACTTGTTCTTGGATCATCTTACATCAATAGACCATGATAACGTTTCTCTGCTTCACCAATGGATTTGTTTCCAGTTTCTTTCGTCTTGCGATCAGAAGAGTCTGCCCTGCAACACACACACACACACACACACACACACACACTCACACCCATACACACAGATATATTATTTGTTTTGTTTTCCAAAAATGCCCAATATGAGTGACAACTGTATGACAGAAATTGTCCAAAACATTAGAAAAACTTCAAAAAAATAATAATTTAACAAGTATTATTCATTCCAAGTACAGCGCTTTTGTATTCATGTATGCATGGCTGGACTGTATTTATGAGAAACAGTCAGTGTACATGAAGTGGGGCTGTGGTAGCTCGGTGGTCAGTGTCTCAGTCTTTTAATCTTAAGGAGGTTTGAGCCCAGGTTGTGTCAGGAAAGGCATAAAACAATTGCCAAATATTTCATGCAAGTTTGTTCGCTGTGGTGACCCCTGCAGAAGGGAGTAGCCGAAAGAACAACAAGAAGTCTGTGGCTGTGAAGTAAACTTGAAAAAAAAAGAGAAGATTTCTCCTTGTGGTGGGACAGAAACAATGAGGGGTCATCAGGCTGCTGTTTCTGAATCTGCAGGATGGAATACTCACTGGGGTTTTTTTTCATTACCATAAAAACACAGATACACACTCATCTTCTGTCTTTAACATTCAAACATAATAAAACACACACACAACGATGCCATAAGTCCCAAAGTGGATCACTTACAAACATAAACTGATCATTTCAGCTGATTTGCTGCACAAAGCATTGTGTTTGTAGTAAAACAAATAAATACATTAAAATCACTGATCCCTGTTCTCACTGTAAACATTTCACCCATCAGAGAGTCCTGCAGCGCATATATATTTCATATATATGTAGACAAAGTTGATTTAGTCGTATATTGCTTTTTATCAAATTTTTCATTTGCATCTCACCACTTTGTTGTTCTGATGCAGAATCAAGTTTCTCACAAATTATTTTGAATTCAGATCTTTTTGAACAAAACTTTCTCTTCACTTAAACACAGAAGTCTGGTATTAAAGTCTTTTTTGATTGCTTGCGCGATAAAATAATAATTTTCCACAGTTAGCTTAACCTTACACTCAAGTAGGAAAATCTCAGCCTCGATTTGCACAACTAAATGGACAAAGACAGCTTCACACTTAAAAACAACCTCACTAAAAACAAACAACAGGATTTTTTTCCCCCCATGATGCCTGGAAAATGAGGACATATTCTGTGATGTTGATGAAATCTTATGACCACATCCAGCTGGGTGAAGAGATAGTGCCTGGGATACAACTTTTTCTTTTATTAGTTTTAGTTTTTTCCCCTACAGGTATTGTAATTGTGTTGGATATAGCAATTAATTTTTAACAATATTTGACTACACAAATGTTTGCTGAGCTTACAGTAGTAAGAAAACTGTAATCTATTTGGTCCATAATGACTGGCTTGAGTATACAATAAGAAATAAATCAAAATAAATCTTTTCTTTTTTCTTTTTTTACTTTTCCAAGATACTTTATTTAAAGTAATCATTAGGAAAAGTGCTATAAGTGTTTCGGGTTTAGCACATCAGTTTGTAAATGGCTAAAAGAAATCAGATTATATGAACAATATGTGGGATATGGCAACAATTTACACACACGTATATATAAATGTAAAAAAGGGGGTTCATTTTTTCGAAAGATTTGGGTTGTTCTGCTAATCGAGTGTGTAATTGTGCTGACTGTGTGAAGTGTTTTAGAAAAAGGGGGCTCAGATTTCAAAACTGTGCCTTTGCTATCTTAAAAAACCTGTGCTATGATCTATAACATAAAAAAGAGAAATTATAAAAAGAACAAATACAGATTAAAATGTCTGTGATTGAGTGTAAATCTGTTTTTTGTGCTTCTTCCTGTTAAAATAAATCTGGATATATACATTTAAGACATTTATTCTTGTTTATACACTGCATTATAGGATATTTTGCATTTACTATTTAGTACATTCAGTACACAAAAAAAGTAATTTAAAGCAGCTACATTGCCTCTCAACAAACAGACCGAAAGAATGAGTTTGTTTTAAATGAAAAGCCTTGTGTAAAGCAGCAGCTTGAACAGATTCAGTAGAGCTGCTCTGCCTCTGTGGAGCTCTCTGCCTTCAGCTGAACAGTCCGCCATTTTCTGTCAGACTGCAGAGCTTCACAGAGGCACAATTAACCTGCTTCACCATGAAAATAAGCTCCTCGTCCTACAACCTGACATGGAAACATGCACACAGTAAACAGTTTCACTAATGAGCTCACAGAGTATTTGTCATCATTCAGGGCTTCTTCCGCAGGAGCTGAGTGCTCACTTCAAAATGGCCGACCACCATCTTTACACACAACGAAATTTCAGGGATCTCTGCTTCTAATTTTCTTTTTTTTTCTTTGCTGCAGTTGTAAGGTTTTAATGTAAAGAAAATATTCAAGATGGCTGACAATCTTCTGCTTTCACATCTGCAGAACACAGCTTCGTTTTAGTGTTTCAGAAGTGGATCAGTTTTGAAATTAGGGCATCAGAAATTAATTAAATGACATCTTTCACACATTAGATAGATTAGATGATAGAAATTTTCAGTGGCATTACTTTTGACCACAGACAAAAGGCCTTTTAGTTAAAGTTAGATGTGACATTAGTTCTCAACCTGCATCATGTAGGAAAGCTTTCCTTTACCGTGATTCATAAATCTGTCCAATTGTAATTTGTTATTTAAAAAAACAACTGATTAAAGTTATAATGACAAAACTATTGTACAAAGAAGGACAAAGTGAGGAAAGTGCAGAGAAGAAAAAAACACTTTTTAAATGTAAGAAAGTAAGGATTAAAGGCCTAGCACTCCTTGATCATTTCACCCACCAACTTTTAAACAAAGAGTATTAAACAAAAATCATCTTAACTTGGAAAACGACAAAGTTTTAGCTGCTTTGGTCATATCTTGAAAATACATTGCAAGATCTTTTTATTGCTCAGAAAATGTGTTGGGGATGACTCTTGGCTACTATCACGCCAAATTTTAGTTCAGCGTTTTTAAAACTGACTGAGCAAGAGCCATTTTTGTGTTTCTATGGTAGATTAGCTGTGGCAGCCATCTAGATTTGAATTCACTTCAAAACATTATTGGTTGTAGAGCTACATCCAATAATTATTTTTTGAAAATTTTAATAAAGTTCACCCAGTGGTTCACAAGATATTTTGCTAACAGACAGGCAGGGTTGACTCTACTGTTTCATGTCAAAGCTTTAAACTAAAATGTTGCTGAATTTGTAGCAGTCAGAGTAAGTGTTGTGGACTCTACTATCACACAAAATCTTACCTCGTATTTTGTAAAGTTACCTGAGCTTTAGCCATTTTTGTCTTTGCTAAAGTTGATTAGCTGTGGCTGCCATCTTGAATTGGGTTGCCTCTGAAAGTTAATCAGTTGTAGATGAACATCCAGTGATTGCTTGCTGAGAGTTTCTTTAAAATCCATCCAGTGGTTCATGAGATATTTTGCTAACAAACATGGAAACGTACTCACACAGACACAAGCATTTACAACATTGTCTGCCTTTCAGTGGTGAGCAATAATAAGAATAGAAAACACACCTTGTGTGCTTAAGAACATATCATGGGTGTCTTTATTAGCCAGATCTGAAACTCTGACCAAAAACAACCCTGTCTCTTTGTTTGGGGCTTCACGAGTGTGAAAATTTCTCAATAAGCCTTTCAGATTCGTAGAGTTCTGTAAAAAAAAAAAACAGTTCAGTTGTGAAACCATCCAGCCTCTCCATCTTTATCTGCATCAAAATTCAACTTCCAATTCTGCTGCTTTTTCTGCAGCTCAAAACTGAAACAGTTTTCCTCTTTTTGTTTTGGTTTTAGGAACAAATTTTTCAGCAGGACTGATTGGACTCGTTTAAGAAGGAAATAATAAGCATCATGAGAAGCTTCTCCTGCTATTTGTTGCCCTTTTTTGAATGAACAAATGAATGAATGGATTAATGAATAAGGGCGGCATGGCAGGGCAGTGGTTATCTCCATCCCCTAACACTGGAGAGTCATTAGTGTCTGCCTGGCTCACAGAGAGATGTTTTGTTCTCATGAATGCAGGTGTTGATTGGAGTGAAACTAACTGCGGATCAGGCCTAATGCTCCATTATAGGTTTTTGAAGGCTGAAATCTGAGACCTCCTTTGTTTGACATAGATGGTGTCTTTCAACCCCCCCCCCCCTCAATCCATCTGTCTTCTTGGTCCAAAATATGAACATTTTGGTCCTCAAAAGAGTGTCCCTTATCGTTGAGATGTAGGTGTTGAGCCATGCATCTGTGGAGAGGCTGTTTGGTTTCTCCAATATAGAGTTCTGGACATTCAGCTGCACTGACTTGCAGACACCACACCTCTCAGTTTGTGTTTGGGTGTTTTGTCCTTCAGGTGGACTGGCCTCTGTCTGAGAGTCCTGTTGGGTTTGAAACGTTTGGAGAAAATCTTGAGTTTTTCAGATACTCCAGCAACATAAGGGATGTTTTTTTCCCCTCCCTGTTCTGTTTGACACTGATTTGACAAAAGCCCCATTAGGTGGGATACCCATATAGATATCCTAACTTTTTTATAAATAATCTACCTTGTAATTAGACATAATTTATTTATTTTAATGTACAGGTTTCATTTTCAGATCTATATTTAACTCTTTCAGCTTTCTAATTTTTTTGTTTGTTGTTAATTCACTGGAAGCTGTAAAAGAAGCACATCTTAACAAACAGAAAAGAAAAAACAGTTTTTGTTCCCGTACAAGTTTAAAAGCCGTGTCATTTCTTTCTGTCTCTTCAATGTCTGTCTTCTGCCAAAGCTGCAAAAAAGTTTTTATCCAATAAATTTTTGTTTTTTCTGATTCTCTTGACATTTTTCATTAATCAAGATGTTTGAAATAAAGCTGACCATAAAATGGGTCAATGTTAAATTAAGGGAAAAAAAAAAATCAGATGTATGTCTTTTAGTTGAAACTCACATTATTTCACCTTCACTGTCTCCTTTTTAAAGATTATGGATAACTATAGATTTACTGGATTATGATACTCTTCTTCTTGACAGATTATAAAACAGCTGACATACAGAAAAACTGAAGCAAAGTTATTTTTGTTGTTGTTTTTACCTTAATGTGCTTTAGAGTTTCATTTTATGGCCTCCATTTTTCCTTTCCAGTGACTGAATAAATAAATTTGTTTTGTTCATTCTGATAAATTCCAAAAACAAATATACAAAACCTTAATTTAAATAAATTATGACAAAACTCCCATTTTACAACTTGTTTTTTTTCTTGGATTGGTTAAAAAGGATTTGTTAGATTGTGATTTAACTGTAATAGCAGTCATACAAACATTTCTCCAATGTTTTGAATTAAAAGCACAAAAAACTTTGCTCTTTATTTTTTTCACTCTTAGCTTCTTTTTTTAAATCAAGTTACAGGATTATGTAGAGCTCAGATGTACGTTTTTGATGTGTTTTGATGTTTTAATGTCCATTACTTGTTTTGAAAACTCTTCTTGTCATTATGATTGCCATTTATCCAAGGTAAAGAAAAGATGAGACTAAAAAACCCACAGGAAACATGGGTAAGTAAAAACTGTTTTATTTTGTAGGGAACAAGAAGTGGAAACAGTCCAATGAGGAATAGTGGTTCTGCTCAGCTTCACGTAGTGATGTCAATAAACCCAGATCAGTCACAGCCGGGTGCTGCAGCAATCAGTTTCTCTCTGGTGGAAAAAAACCTGAAACACAAGAATGCGAGGGGGAAGCCTGAAACAGGCTGGAATCCTGACAGTACCACCTTAACACCCCGCCCCCGATACCTCCCGTCAGTGGTCACCACCTGGCGAGCTAGGGAATTTGTCAGGGTGGTTGTGGTAGAATGTAGACCTCAAGTCAAGGTCTTTCCTTTTTTGACAATCCTATAGTTAGGATTAGTTTGGGTTCCCTGAGCTATCCCTTAGTTCTGCTGCTATAGGCTTAGACTGCTGCAGGACAAATTGACCACATTTCCTCAGGAAATGTAGAATCTGTTGGAAAGTTAATTTCCAGGATCAGGTTCAGAGGCCTGGGCCTGTTGGACAATGTCCTCAGTTTCCCATGTAAGAACCCCAATAGTGCATGAAGAAGGCAAGATGTTCTCTGAGGATTTGAGTTTGTCAGAAGAGGAGAAATGGCATGAGACTGCATCGGGATTGACACTGCAGGATCCCACATGGTAGGTAATAGTGAAATGGAAGTGTTTGACGAACAAAGACTATTGAGTCCGTCTAGAACTGGGTCGCTTAGCAGACCAAGATAGGCCAAGTTTTAGTGCTCTGTCCAGACAATGACGGGTAACTTGGATCCTTCTAGCCAGTGATGCTCCTCTAGGGGCATCTTCATGACAACTCTCTGTTACCCACATTGTAGTTCCTCTCCACTGGGAAAAAACATTGGGGGGAAAAATCACAGGGGCATAATTTGCCATCAGGTTCCACACGATGAGAGAGGACAGGTGCAGGAGTGAAGCCTCAGGGGACCAGATGCAAGATTGAGCAATGGAGGTGAGTCTTGTCAATAGAGGAGTAGTTTGGTTATAGTTTTGCATGAATCAACAGTAAAAATTGACAAAACCCAGGAATTGTTGTAGTTGCTTACGTGTCGTTGGGGTAGGCCATTCTGCTGCAGCTTCTATCTTCTCCGGACCGGTCTTTGCCTGCCCATTCTTGAAGACTTATCCCTAAAAAGAGGCTTAAGAGACAATTAACTGAGCTTTGACATAGAGTTGGTTCTTTAGGAGTTGCTGTAAGACTTGATAGACATGGATCTGAAGTTTGAGTGTCTCTGAAAAAAAATCCAAATGTCATCCAGAGAGAAACACAAAAAGGTAAAGGAAATCTCTCAAAAACATCATAAAGACTGTTTCCCCCTCATCTTTTAGGCAGAATGAACAGGCGAGCAGAGCAGCTGAGCTGACTTGTCTTTACTTTGTTTATGAGGTGATACACAGAGATGAACGTCTGAAGGATATTTCAGATAATGGAGCTTGGAGGACAAAGAACACATGGAGGAATCTATGAGGAATGTACGTACATTTAAACTTTGAAGCCACAGGCAAAACACTGAGATTACTAAGGAGGCTGAACATGAAGTGAATTTCACCGACTGATGTTTACAGTCCAACAAGGAATAGTGATTCAGCTCAACCTTATGTAGTGGTACCAGTCAGCTCAGATCAGTCACAAGTGGGTGCTGCAGCTGCAGCCTTGCTCTGGTAAAAATAAATGAATAAAACTGAAACACAAGAACAGAAGAGAGAAGCCTAGAACAGGCTGCAATTCTAAAGCTGGATTTACAGTGAAAAGTGAAGAATCAGCTCTCTCCGACGCAGTTGCAAGAACAACATTACGTCATTTTGATCTCCTAGGAGCTCAGAGAGCCAGGTTCTGCAGGAGGTTTCTTCCTGTTAGAAGGAGTCGTTCCTTTCCACTGTCACCAACATGCTGCTAAGGATGAGCAAGCTCTACAAAATAAAGGTGTGAGAAAATCTGCTGGCCTTTTTAGTTAACTTTTTTTTTACTAATTAGTGTTCTATAATGTACTGTACGGGTATGCATTGTGTTACAATAGAAACTGATTTCACTGTAATTGGATTTGAATCTGGCGGCTCGGGTGGTCGCTGAGGCAAAAACTCGGGCATGGGAGGAGTTCGGAGAGGCCATGGAAAAAGACTTCCGTATGGCTGTGAGGCGATTCTGGTCCACCATACGGCGTCTCAGGAGGGGAAAGCAGTACAACACCAACACTGTTTATAGTGAGGGTGGTGTGCTTCTGACCTTGACTCGGGACGTTGTGGGTCGGTGGGCCGAATACTTCGAAGACCTCCTCAATCCTACCGACACGTCTTCCATTGAGGAGGCGGAGCCTGGGAGCTTTGGGTCGGGCTCTCCAATCTCCGGTGCTGAGGTCACCGAGGTGGTTGAAAAGCTCCTCGGTGGCAGGGCTCCGGGG
>NC_051440.1:5337849-5366601 GCF_001649575.2 Kryptolebias marmoratus | reverse complement strand
GGAAGACCCAGGACACGCTGGAGGGACTATGTTTCTCGGCTGGCCTGGGAACGCCTTGGGATTCCCCCGGAGGAGCTGGCCCAAGTGGCTGGGGAGAGGGAAGTCTGGGTCTCCCTGCTTAGGCTGCTACACCCGCGACCCAACCCCAGATAAGCGGAAGAGGATGGAATGGAATGGATTTGAATCTGGATCTGAACTGGATTTATGATTTGGACTTGTTCTTTTCCTTTGTACAGTGTCCTGAGATGACTTTAATTATAAATTGGTGCTGTATGAATAAACTGAATTGATTAAAAAACTATTTTAAATAACAAATCTTTAAAAATCTTTAATTCTATTTTTTCCCCATACTTTTCTGTTAAATGGTATTTACATTTTTATTTACATCACACCCCCGGCCAACCTTTTTTCTGTAAGACTGAATAACACTTCATAGGAATTTAGCTTTTATTCTATAGATGTATGGATGTTTTAGATGAAGTGAGGTGTTTAGGAAACACACATTTGGTTTCAAATGGAGGTAAAGTTATAATGTTAGTGAAAAAAAAAAGAAGAAAAAAAAAGGACTGGGACAATGTGCATTCATTCTGGGCTCAGATAAAATTTGAAACATGTTCTGATCAAAAAAAAAATCATTCTTTTAAGAGTCATTTACATAGAGAGTTTAAGAAGTTATAACATTGTCCCCAGTGGTTGGATTTTCACATCTTTATCAGCAGTAATCTGAGCTGAGTTATTAAATTAATCTCATTTAAATATATCCGCTGTCTCAGTTTGGGTTATTCCCTCACAACGTGAGTCCAACAATGCAGAGATTCACAACAGTGAAGGAGCTACTCAAACACAAGTGGTGATCTTTGTAGAGAGAAAAAAAAGGTAAAACACACACAGACACTCACACACACACACACACACACACACACACAATTATAGAGCAGCAGGTTCTAAAAAGAGGCTCAAGTTGTTCAATGTTGATCCAAAACGTCTTTATAATTAAAACAAACCTATAAATAGTTTGTATGTGTATCTTTTAACCTGTTCTATAATCTAATGTTTTTAGATTTTTATGCTTTCATTAAGACTGACTGGTCGTGGTGAAGCTGAATCAGGATCAGTTCTGCACAAAACTGATGAAGCCTGAAACATTAAATTTTTGCGGTTATGATGATTTTAAAGGATTTAAATTGGACATTTTCTGTAGTTTTTATATTTTAAGAGCTTTTAAAACAAAAATGTAAAAAGAAGAAGAACATCTGTGGAACTTCCTAAACTTTTCAATAATAATCAGCGTTATTGCTTTAGGATTTAAAGTTATATCACAACTAGTCACGATCCTTCATCTGAACTAAAAGCTCTTCATTTCACTTTTTAAATCAGTGATTTATATAGATTCAGAGTTCTGAATCTATAATTTAACGATTATTTGACCAGAAATGAGTCCTTTAAAAAAGAAAAATTGAAGAATTTTCAGGAATGAGGAAATAAACTATAGCTTAATGTTTTTATTTTATTTTATGAAGTTAAACTTTTGTTGGTTGCAAAGTTTATCTGATCTTGTAAAAAGATAATGTATATATTTATTTTTATTACTGCATCGACAAAACACAACTCAGGATGTTTAAATTCAAAACTTTTAAATATTACTGCCAAGTTTTTAATAACGGAAAATATAGCAAGTTCAAAGTGTGTGTGTGTTTTTTTGTCCTAGAAAGACGAAAATGTTTTAGTTGTTTAAACTTACTTTATCTAGTCTTACCTAAACAATTATTTAAACTTAACAGAATTTATTTTAATTTTATTTGACTATTTTGTCTAAGTTTATACCAAGATACTTTTTGTTACTTCATCAATATGAGACAAACCTGGACAAAAGTAAAAACATTTCTCAGAGTATGACTCAAATTATTCATGATGTTGCCCCTAAAAATGTCACAAGACAAAAAAAATATTTTAACAAATTGTTAAAAATGACGAGAAGAAAAGAAAATGATAAGAAAGGAAAGAACAGATTTAGAAGTGGAATATTTAACATTTTCTTCTTTAAAAACTGTAAAAATAACTTGCTTGTTATTTTTTCCTGGAAAATAAACCATCCTGTAATTACTAGAATTTCAACTAAAAGTGGTCAAATGTTTTGTAGCAAAACTGAGTATAATTTGTGCTTCTCTTGCAGCAAAATCTCTAAATGCCTTTGAAATGTTTCCTCAGATGCTTACCGGCTCTGATCTTTGATTAGGGTTTTATATAGATATTAGGGAAAAAAACAGGAAAAAGATGAAAAACAATAAAGTCTTTAGGGTTCGTGTTTCAGGTGAACTTTGTTCTCCTAGTTCTGAGTTTCTGGGTTTATCTTTCAAACTGTCTGATACTTCACAGTTTAAACGGGAGAAAAAAAAACTTCTGGAAAGTTTACAGACATGTTTTAATCCGTGTAGGAATCAAAATGAATTTTAAAAGAAAGAAAGAGGTAAATTTGTGAAAAACTTTCAGAGCCTCACTGGATGTTTAGATGTTCAGGTGTTTCCGTTGTTGTTTTACTGAATGTTCGGAATAATTAAAGCTATTTTATTATTTGTGAAAGTTACAAAACAGTTACCTAAAAGCAGAGTCATACCACAGAGAGAGGGTTTAAATAGCCTCATATAAATATTTTACTAATTTAATTTATAATACCTGCCTTTGAATGATTAAAGTAAAAGGCTGCAGAGTATGTTCTCAAGATGCTCAAATCCAAAACTACAACATCTGTCATGTCAGAGTTTATTTATGTAAATATAATTATACAAAAAAGACATCAAAACCTGAATGACTATTAATTTTCTGGTTTTAAAATGAGACAAGAGTTTCTAAAAGTAGAACAGGAGGCAGAGCTTTCAGTTCTCAGGCTCCTCTCTCATAGAACCAACTTCCAGTTTCTGTCTGTGAGGCTGACACCCTGCCTACTTTTAAAACTTTTATTTTTGATAAATCCTGGAGTTAGGGTTGGCTTGGGTTTCCTGAGCTACACTTTAAGTAACATTTATTCTTTACAAACAGCAAACAAGCAAACAAAATGATGCCAAGGTAACATCAATTTAACTTCAGAATTTTGAAATAAAGTAAATATGCTGAACAAGATGTGAGGAAATAATGACATCTGCAGTTATTTATTTATTCACTTTGAAACACATTTGGATTCTCAGTTCGGTCATTTGTATGACTGTTTACAAGTTTTTACAATTTGTTAATAACAAAAAAAAATGCAGCAACAAAAAGACAAATAAGGGGTGAAAATGTACAAGATCATGCTTATTATTAACTCTTCACTGCATGCATGTGTGTGTGTGTGCGGGTGCATGTGCATGTGTGTGTGAAGAGACAAAAATGATGAGATAGAAAAAGTGTGAGTGTGAGTCAGTAAGTGTCAGCACAAGTGCGTCAGTGTACGAGTGACAATTTACTTGTGAAGTTCTGACATATGCAGGAATGTGTGTGTGTGTGTGTCTGTGTGTGATTAAACAGTGTGTAATTCGAGCTGTCATTAATTACAACTGATTCAACTAATTCACAAAATGTCCATCATGTTTTAAACAGGATCATTTAAACATGAGCTGTAAAAAAAATACAAAATATCTGAGTTTGATTAATTTAAAAACAACAACAACAACAACATGGCATTAAAACTTATTTGATTACTTTTAAAGTGAACTGAATTATTTCCATCAAACATTGTTTTGACTTTTATAACTGTGAAAGAAAAAGTCATTGTGTTTCGTTTGCGTGTGTAAATGAAAGTATGTTTGTGCTGAAGTGTTTAAAAGGCCAAAGAAACAACTGAACCCTTTCAGCACTACATTGGTAAAGAACAGAAAAAATAGCCAAATATCTATTTGCCCCAACTAGAGGACTGGTTTATTGTTTATGAATTTTTGTCCTAGAAAAAAAAACATTTATTTTCAGAAACAAGATGGAAGTGGCAGAAATTAAACATGGCTGTTAAGCAACCATTTTCTTTGTTTTAAGTGTGTTTCCCTAAAAATAGATCCCCGTCCAACTTCTCTTTTACTATTTTTATAATTAGTATTACTTACTGTTTTATAAACACTCACTGATTTGTTATATTTGTTTTCTATTTTTGTTGTGTTAAAGATTTAATTTGAATCACATCATAACCTTAATTAAGTGTTACATAATGAGGGTTTTGTGATTCAAAATAAAGAAAATTTTAAAAAATATTTCTGTGTGTGTGCATACGTGTATGTGTGTGTCTGACTGAGCATAAATTTAAATAATTGTATGTTGCGATGGTGGGTTCACCTGAAAAGAAATGTAAACAGACTTTGCAGCACTGTTGATGACTGAACATGCAATTTTGTACGATTCTGACTGTGTGTCTCTGAGCTTTTGGGTGGGTGGGTGGGTATTTTCTATAGCAAAGGCCTGAGAATTACTCTTTCCTGAAACAATTTAAATCACCATCCATGGGAAAAGAAAAAGTGTATATGTGTGTGCTGGTGGGAGAAAAAGTAAGGGGGTGGGGTTAAATTAGCAGGTACGAGAGCTTAATTAAAATCATATAAGTGTGTGAAAAGTTGGTGCCAAAACTGGGAGAGTGGAGTCTGTCTGATCGAAGATTTACCAAACTGTCGTGGCAATCTGCCTTCTAATATCACAGTCTTTTGAAGCTTGGCACAAATAACTATAACTACTTTCAATGAAACAAAACAAACTATAAGAGCAACTGTCTGAAACAATGTGAAGAATTGCCACCTCCATGGAGGTAATGTAATTGCTGTGTGTGTGCACGTGTATGTCTGTCTGTTAACAAAATATCCTATGAACCACAGGAACAAATTTCACAGAAACTCAAAAAGTACTTCACTGCCTCTGTAGCATCTTCAGGTTACTGGCCTCTCTCTCTCTCGTCACCAGCTTCATGATTCAAGATGTGTTCGAGAGCCTCAATAATGTTTTAATGAGCTGAGAGCAAGGCCTCAAAAACCTTCAGAGGCCAACAAGAGCTGCGAGAGAAGTTCTAGGTTGAAACATTAGAAAGATTGTTTGTGAGAATGCTAACAGGTGTGGTTCCTGTGAGGAAAAGATTAATGAGGGGGTTAGCATGGAAGCAAAAACTGAGGGGCGTGAGGCGTGAGTGTCTCTGTTAGGGGTGTGTTTGTGTACAACAGCTGCACTTGAATTACGTCCATCAGCTGAAGTCATTGTCACACACCTAGTCTCTCACACGTTTATTTCTATGATCAACCATTTTTGACCGGGACCACTTATTAAACAAAGTTTAAGAAGAAAATGTACTTGTTCAGATGAATTGTGTGAACAAAGTCATAAAACTTCATGTCAATCAAATAAAAAAAACTTATTTTCAGAGAGAAAACTTCTAAACTAGTCAAATTTGACCTGAACACAACATGAGAGTTGACTATTTAGAACAAGATCTATTGTTGCTTCTAGTACCTTGAAGTAAAGAGCTTTTCTTGGTAACAGAGAAAATCTATTTTATTGTTGCTTGAAGTTAAATACATCACTCAGTATCTTCTCCATCAGTGGTTGCATCTAAAATACTGTATACTGGCTGCTTTAGTTAGAGTTCAAAATTAAAATGTTTACAGCCTAATATCGGGTCATGTTTGTGGTGAAGAAGAATTACACTGATGGTGAGAAGTGCCTTCAGTTTTCAGGACTCTGCACTGTCAGTCTCACAGATATGAGGGATTTTTCATAAGACAGACATAAATATGACTGCTTTAGACACGAACAGCCTAATTCATGAAAAGCAAAATGTTCAAAACATAAAACTCAGCTGGTGTTTACAGCACTTCCTGCTTCTGTGAACACCGCAAAAGGGAAAAAAGACACAAATTACAGAAAGTAGGTGAATTTAAAAAATGATATTGATTGTCTGAATAAGACAAAAGTAATTTAAATTGTGATGATAACATTCCAGTACAAAAGAGATCTTCAACATCCAGACTTCCACCCATGTTTTTACTAATTTACAAGACTTTTAAACTGTTTTTGTTTTTCTAAACAATGATATCAAATCAAGAAGAGCAACCCATCACCACCACCACAAACATCACCAAAAAAAACCAAAAGATAATGTTCTTGTTATCAGTATCAAAGTTGATTTTGCAGGACTCAGAATAACTTTTCTTTTTAACTCTTGTTACTTACTGCATGATGTAAATATGTCATGGTGAGGACACACTCCACTTACAGTCTTCAGGACGGTGGGTCTGTATACCTGAAGAAAAAATGTAAAAGAAGAAAGCAAAAATAATTCAAGTATCAAATGAAATTTGAGTTCATTTGAGACACGCCAGTGGATGCATTTTAAGATGCAGCTCAAACACACAGCTTCTTTGTGTGACATAGGTGTGGTATGGGGGGTGGCTGCATCATGTTGTGTGGGTGTTTTGCTGCAGACAGGACTGGTGCTCTTCACAAAATGGATGGCATCATGAGGAAAGAACTATGTGGAAATGTTGAAGCAACATCTCAAGACATCAGCCAGGAAGTTAAAGCTTGGGCTCAAGTGTCTTCAAATGGACAATGACCCTTAGCATCCTGCCAGATTAGTTACAAAATGGCTGAAGGACAATAAGGTCAGTGTTTTGGAGTGGCCATCACAAAGACTTGAAACATAACTGGATGTGGCTACAAGTTGAGGGACCACCATGACGTCTAAAACTTTTAAAACATGACAGACCTGCTCATACAGGCTAGTATCCAAACTGTATGCCATTAAATAAACTTTTAAGCTGTTATAAGAGTGTTGTGTTGTAGCAGTGGTAACAGTCAACAATGCTGCATTCAAATCAGAAGTCTCTGTACTTAAGGGCAAAAATTGCAGCATCAGAAACGTACAGGGACCTTAACATATGATGCAGCAGAGTCTATCACCACTTTTAACCAGAAACAAACTACTGAATTCACCATTTCTGATAATCTGAGGAAAACAATGACTTCAAAAACAATTTCTTAATTTTAAGTCTGTATAAAATTGTTTAAATTAGCTGATCAATCATTGGATGTACATCTATAACTGATTAACTTTTGGGCTAAACCCAATTCAAGATAGCTGCCAAAGCTAATCTACATTAGCCAACACATGAATGGCTAAAACTCAGTAAATTTTACAGATATTGAGCTAAAGCTGATGTGGTTCTAACTGAGTGTCACCCTTAATGCATACTAACGCATCACATTAGATCTCACAATATCATGTGAGATCGCACAGAAGGTTATTTTCAGTGTTTGACCAAAATGATAACTCCATCATTTTTCATTTTAAGATGATTTTAGTTTGTAACTCTGGCATCAAAGATGATATGCATTTCTTCAAGGAATGGTAGACCTTCAATTGTATTGTTTTTATTGGTCTTCCTGTCATCAAAGCTTTTTGATTATAGAAAAGACAAAGATTAAAGTCACATTTAGTCCTGTGTATAACATGCATTCTTCTGAGACCTCCAGTAGGAGAAGTGGATGTACCTCCATCCTGCAGCACGAAGTCAAGGCTTTTGATGAGTAGAAGTTGCAGACCGAGGTTGTGCAGAGGCTGATGGAGCAGGTGTTCAGGGGTAAAAAAAGGGCAGATCAGAAACTGGAAAAGTGAAATTTAAAAAAAAAGGAGGAGGGCTCACTCAGCAGGTTTCCTTCAGTCAGGATTTCCCCTTCTTCGTTCCTCACCTTGGGTCCCTGAGAGAGAGGGAGTCAAAGAGGGAGGAGGATCAAGAAGGGGAGGATAGGAGAGAAAAAAGACAAATCAACTTACAGACATGCATCAAACATCAGTTGTGTTTTGCATTGAAGCTACCATACTGTATGTCTCCAAGTAAAAATTTGTTTTTAGAACAATTTTCCTGTTTTTGATTGCTTTGTACAAATTTCTTTCTTTGTGCTAATATAACTGTTCATACATCAAAATGTTCAGCTCTTTCAGAATATGGGCGTTATGATTTTTGTTTTTTGTAACTTTTATATTTTTCTAAATATTTTACTTTATTTACATATATTTTCCACAGAGAAATACACTGAGATCTCTTCAATTCGTTTAAAAACTTTGTTCTCTTTGAAATCTGCTTATACTCACTCTGTTTTTATCTTCTTGTGCTACTTTTAGTTTTTAGCTACCGTTCTAGCTAGCCTTTTACTATGTTAGCTTTAAGCTTCTTTTAACATTAGCTTTTAGCAAGTTTTTGCTACTTTTACCTTTTTGCTAGTCTTTAATACTTTTAGCTAATGTTTTTTTTAAATCAGCCACTAGGAAGCACAAACCAGTGTGTCCCAAGCCCGGGTAAATGGTCAGGGTTATGTCAGGAAGGCCATCTGGCATAAAACACTTTTGCCAAAACTAACTAACATGCGAGTTCATCCAAGCAACACCATACCAGATCGGTCGAGGACTGGGTTAACAATGACCGCCACCAGTGCTGTTGACAAACAGGGTGCCAGCGGAAATTGTGGTACTGCTAGTCGAAGACCACAAAGAGGGAAATATGCCAGGAGACAGAGGGAGAAGAGGAAGGTCAAGAGTGCGCAAAAGTAGAGAGCTGGTTGGCATGATGCAGAAAAGGAAGGTAGATAGTATTATGTGTTCAAGAGACCAAGTGGAAGGGCAGCAAGTCTCGCAGAATTGAGGCAGGGTTTAAGCTGTTTGACCATGGTGTGAATAAGAAGAGAAATGGAGTAGGTATGGTCCTGAAGGAGGAGTTAGCAAGGAATGTAGTCGAGGTGAAAAGAGTGTCAGACAGGATGATCTATCTGAACGTAGAAGTTGAAGGTCTGATGTTGAATGTTGTCAGTGGTTATGTTCCACTAGGTAGATTCTTGTTTGCTCTGGTGATGGAGACAGATGAGGTCAGGCAGGAATCCCTGTGGACTATGATGTTTGCAGATGACATTGTGATCTGTGGTGAGAACAGGGAACAGGTTGAAGAGAACTTGGAAAGGTGGACGTATGCACTTGAAAGACAAGGAATGAAAGTCAGCCGTAGCAAGACAAAAAATGGGTGTGAATGAGAGGGAGGCAGGTGGAACAGTGAGGCTACAAGGACCAGAGGTCACAAAGGTGCAGGACTTCAAGTATGTCAGTGGTGGCATGTTGTTTTGGGCTAATAGAAAATAAACATTTAAGGGATCAGGTAAATACTAATGCTTATCCCAGTGCTGTGAGGGATAAGTTACTGCAGGAGGAAGACCTCACACTGAATAAAGCTCTAACTATCGCATGTCAAGTGGAAGCAGTAGTTAAATATGCTACACTGCTCTCAGCTAATGGTACAGTTTCGACCACACAGGTGCAGGCCATGAATGCAGAACATGGTCATTTTCAAGGGAAAAGAGGGGCACAAACAGCTCAAACACATGGAGCTCCACCCCATGTTCATATAAACAGGCAACTCATAAAAGAACAACATTGATGCTTCAGATGTGGATTAGAGAAACACCTATGTAATGATAGAAACTGCCCTGCTGCTAAAGTAAGCTGTGATAACTGCATGAAAAAGGGACAATTAGCAAAAGTATGCAAATAACCTGTGACTGCAGTGAAAAAAGTGATTGTTTCTGAATTAACAGTACTATGTGTGTGAATGACGTCAAGCTGAGCAGCATTTGATAAAATCACATGCAAGTGGACACTGAAGCATCACAAGGAAACTCCCAGGTCCTGGAGACAAATGTAGACACTGGAGCTTCTGTATTAATTTTACTAGAAACTGTCGACAATCAACATTTTGCACAATACCCACTGACAGAACATAAAGTTAAACTCGCCACATATGCAAAAGGCGACCTACCTGTCTTTGGATGCCTAAAAGCTACAGTAAATCAAAACAACTAAGTTGTAGTGTTATTTTATATAGTAAAGTCTGGATTGCCACTACTGGGCCTAGACCTGACTAAAACACTGCAGATTAACATCATTAGTGCAAAAGGGAGTTTCATTAGAGAGGATGATGCAAAAGAACCTCCCATTGACACAAAACTGCAGGATAAATAATGTAGATTTTGCTTCAGCTCACCATCTTGGACGTATTAAAGTGTTCATCCACAAGGTTCAGGTAAACATCAAACCTGCACACCAATACCTGAGCACCACTAATATAGCTGCAAATTCTGAATGGGACTTGATAACACAGACAGCAGAATTTTCGGCTCTCTAGACTGCACTCTTGATTGCTGATTTAAAAGCTGAATGTGAAAACTGTCCTGAACTTAATAAACTGTAACAAATCATCCACTCAGGATGGCATTAATTGAAAAAAAAAAACCTTACAGGAGAAATCAAACCTTACTTCCTGGTGCATCATAAATTGGCTACAGAGATACCACTGATATTCAAAGGAAAATGTCTTGTACTTCCCAAGTCTCTGCCAGAAAAGATTGTGTATGTGGCTCATGAAGCACACTGGGCCGTGGTTTGCATGATGATGATGACAGTCATCATGTACTATCTGTCAAGTATGTGACATTTCAACATTGGGACATTTCAACTCTCGACATTGTGGTTTCATTTGAACTTACACCTGCAGGTCTGAGTGAAAATGTGGGAGAAGGAGAGACCCAGTACAGTGATCCTTTGTCAGTACAGCAGCAGCCTGGACTGAGTTCACTCATCTTCAGTGATTAGAAAAGATGGAATGCAGCTCGACTTTCACTCTGCTCAAAAAAAACACCAAGAACAGTCTGATACAGCAGAGGAACCACTCAGCCTAAAATAGAAACCCAAACAAACTGTTCTGCAAAGGGAAAGACAAGCACCAACCTAGACAAAAGAAGATGTGATGACAGAAAAAGAAAAAAACTTGGTTGTGGAAAAAAAAGATATTTGAAAAAAAAGTGAAAGAAATATCCTGTGATTTTGAACTAATTTCAGGTGTATTCAGGTGTGTTTGGTGTTTTATGTAGAATACTTTATTTGCATTTAATAGTACTACTGCTAACTGAAAGGTTAAAGTTAAATTGCAGACATTTTATTTTGAATTAGAGTACTACTTCTCTTTCTGAGGAAAAAAATACTACTTTTGATTAAAAAGAATGAGAATGCTTTTTTGAAAAACAGGGGAGATGTTGTATTCTGAAGTTGATACAGTAAATTTATGTATGTTCTGTTACATTGTTGTTACTACTTTAGGTCATTAGATGGCACTGCTGTGACACCCCAGGGAGGATGAGACCGGTGGAGGGTTGAGACTGAATGCAATTCTATTATGGCGCCTGTGTGATAGCACACATGTAATAAAGTTCCTTAGTTCTTACCAGCCATTTCCTTACTTTCATTTACACCTACCACAACAGAGTTCACATGCACATTGACTAAAAAAGTACATCTATAGTGTTCTCAATTTACAAAAACTAAGTTGAGTAGGGTTCCAAAAAGGTTCCAGATACTTTTAAGAATTTTCTTTTTTTGGCGTAAATGTTTTAAATATGTTCAAAATTCTTTCAATATGAAAGCAAGGCCCTGTATCCATGAGAAAATTGAGAACCCTCATGATTGTTTCGAGACATTTTGGAAACTTCTTCACAAATGTTGTTTGCATTTTATCACAAAAAGTCACAGCCCAGTGAGGTACTTGCTTTAGAGACAAAAGTGAAGCTGATGTAAGTCCAGTTTGTTTGACTGGGACTATGTCTGTATCTTGTCCAGCCCAAGTACTCAGTTAATCAGTTCTTCAATCAAGCCTTTGTGGCTGCTTCTCTGAAGATATACCTATATCTATAGATTCATCCTTATAGCATTACATGGATATTTAATGCAACTCTGTAGATATTTCAAATGACAAAAAGCAGAAGCTGCAGCAGCAGCTAACTTTGGCACATCTGCAGGGATAAAAAAAAGCAGAACCATGTAATGTGAAATTGACTGTGATGTAAAAGATTATAAAACAGACTTTGCACGATCTGCTGTGACATTTTTGAGATTGGAGTTGTTTTAACCCTCCCATGGTCAAATTGAACCAAGGTTACAAGGGATTTTCCACGTCTCTCTATCTCTCTCTTTTTTGAGGGCTTCAGGAGGGTTAAGATAACAGTAATCCACTTTGGTCTTGACTGCTCAGATTAGCTGTTAGCTCCTTAGACAGAATTAAACTCTATTTCTCCAAACTGAGATTATTCAAAGAGCTATCTACAACAGGTAAGATACTTATTGTTCATGATTGCTCTGTAGAGCTCCATTTCTAAACTTTGAATTATGCATTTAAGTCTCAAATATGCTAATTTTTATTTTTAAATTTAGCCAAAGACAAGTATTGTTTTAGGTGAACCAGCACTTTACCAAATCGTGACTGAGACTTTATTCTGATGTTAAGAAGTTATGCAAATGGGAGTTTTGTCTGTTTGACTTTCTGGTCCTTCATAAAGTTTAATATTGATTAATACCAAATATATACCAAGTTGTGTTTTATTCTGTTTGTCTACCCAAGGAAAGCTCTCTAAGCTGCAACTCTGGCCACTTGTCATGGGCAACAACAGCTGTGATATACACTCAGCAAATATTTTTCAACGTAACCAAACCTGCTCATGTCTTCAAATGTTGCAGGATCCCCACAGCCATCATAAAACAAAATCACTATAAACACACAGAGTAAGAAGTAAAAAAAGAATGTAGTTATAGGGTCTGGCTGGCCATTAGGACAATCAAAAAAGTCATGAATTATATGTTCTGTATTACATACATGTGTGTTTTGTATTCCATTAGAAATGTGTGTGTTCGCGCGTGTGTCCTGGCCTAAAGCTTAAGTGTGTAAAACGTTACTCAGCTAAAAATAAATAAAGGGCTTGAAAAAGAGGCGAAAAGCATTGTGCACTCTGAGTCACGACCAGGAGTGGTGGTGACGATGCACTTGCTACACTGCTCGCACAGACACACACACAATCACACCTTCTCCTCCCCATTCAAATGCTGAGAGAATGGGTACCATCCGACTGCCAACACCACAAGATCAAGACCTCCAAAAAAAATCTAAAAGACTTCACTGAAGGAGACAACAACATTCACACTTCAGGAGGCAACAAACAATATACTAAAATACATTTTTAAAGATATTTATTTTTAATATTACCATTATTAAATTTGTTTCTTCGGAGATCCCCCAAAAAAGTGAAACACACCATAACTTTTAAGAAAATATTAAACTATACACATTAGATGAATTAGTTGCATTCAAGTTTATGAACTTAACCATTACAAAATGGTTTAGTTCATGTTGACAGCACAGAATCAGCCTTGGACAGAATGATAAATAATCACAAGTAGGGTTTGTTCCTCATATTGATTTGAGTCATTTTAAAGTAATGATTGGCAGATACAAAGTTTCAGGTACCAGTAATATTTGTTTTGTTTTTTTACAGCACAGACTTGCAGATCACAGACCATAAGTATATTGAAGTTATTAAAATCAATGTTATCATGTGTTTGACACCTCAAAAGCTCCACGTTGTGATAAAGAAAAGCTGTGTTCATGTTGTTCCTCAAGTTGCTTTTTGATTATCATCAAAGAAAACTATGCTAGGTGACTGTGAATGCTTTTACACACCTCGGTTGAAGCTGTGTTGGTTAAACAGTGTCAGGAGGGTAGGGCCTATTGTGGCTCCAGCAGCTGTAAAAGGCTATGAAACCCTATTTTCTACACCGCAGCGATGTGTTGAGTGAACTTTGCGCACCCACCCATCCAAGGATTTTAAACATCCAACTAAATTGGTGGTATTGAATGCAGCTCTGTCTCTACCACCACAAGAAATACCCAAGGAAAAGGTTGCAAACGTTGCAAATAGCTACTAAACTGTAAACTTGTATTTTGAAACACTTCCATATCGCAGACATGTTGGAATGGTACATCACAATATCTGCTGTATTTCAGCTGCCTTATGGTAGTCATATTGCAGTGTGGCTGATGTAAAATCATACACAGTAGGTCAACAATGAAGATCAGTACCAGAGTGTTGCAGCTACTCTGATATTGATTCGATACTTGTGATCAGCTAGAGACATCCCTAACCTTAAGATTAGCTTAGACAACAAAACAAATTTCTATTCTGATGCTCCTTAACCTCAATATAGCTTTTAATCCAGTTCATCATGAAATTCTTTTTCTGCATCTTGAACACAAGTTTAAGAGAAACTGTTCTCAACTGGCTTTCTTCTTATCTAACTGGTAGAATTATTTGGTTAATTTTCATTGCTAATATTGAATCAGACAAAATCAACATTCATACATAGAGTTCCACAAGGGTGGATTTTTGGTCCCTTTTTATTTAATACATGTTCTGTTATTATTAGACAACATCTCTTATCACTCATTTGCTGATGATACTAAGTTGTAGATTTATGTTTCTGCCAACTACTTTAACCTTAATCTTATCCACAGCTTCACTGATGTAAAATATCGGCTACTTACAAACTTCTTAAAGCTTAATAAGGACAAAACAGAAATTCTTGCCAAATCGTTGAAAAATTTTTTTTGATCATTTGTTTTTTGTTTGACTCCTCTGCCTGTTGAAGCTTGTGATCATGTCAAAAATCTAGATGTGGCTGTGTATTCTGATCTTAAATGATCAGAAACACATAAGGAACATATCAAACATAAAAAACATTAGAAAGATAATTAAACTTAAATTCTTAGTAACACAAACAGATTTAGAAAAAAATATTTATGCTTTTATTGTTGCTGGTGTGAAAGCCAGTTAAACAGTATGGCTCTCAACCAGATAAGGATTGGATGGTTCCTCTGAGTTGGGGTTGAGTTTTTGCCTTTAGCAGAAAAGTATCTTAGAGTCTAGTTGACAAGTGATGGCAGGATGGAGTTAGATGTAAATTGATGGATCCAGACTTTGTACACAGCAATAAGGGCATTGCCCCAGTTTGTTGTGGTAAAGAAAGAGCTGACCTGAAGGGCAAAGCTCTCAATTTATTGGTCCAGCTTCAGTCCTCCCCTATAGTGATGAGGTATGGATCATGAACAAAAGAACAAGATCTCAAATACAAGTGGCTAAACTGAGCTTCCTTCATAGGGTTACCAGGCTCAGCCTTAGAGATAAGGTGAGGAGCTCTGTCATCCAAGGAAGTCATCCAAGGTAGAGTCGCTGCTCCTCTGCATCAAAAGCAGTCAGCTGAGGTGGTTCAGGCATCTAATTAGACTACCTCTTGGATGCCTCTGCCTGAAGATTTTTCTGGGCATGTCGCACTAGAAGGAGACCCCAGGAAAGTCCCAGAACCCACAGGAAGCATTATACATTCTCTGTGGCCAGGAACCAATCTTTGGGATGGAATCTTTCAGGAGGAAGTGGAGAAACTCTCTGGAGAGAGAGATGGATGGATGGATGGATGGATGGATGGATGGATGGATGGATGGATGGTATTTTCAGTCATTCCGGTTCTGTTCTCTGGTAATTTCTGCCACAAGATCAGGACTGCTACAGTATTTTGTTTCAAAAACAAACTGTCTTGTTATCACCCTCCAATGAATATGGAGCAGACCAATAATGTTTTTGCCTGTGAGTGTGTATTAATTTTTCTGTACTTTTAGGAAAATATCTCATAATTCATTGAACGTGTTTTCAATTCAACTTCCAGAAAGTAATCATTGGGTTGATGTAAATAACTGATTAACTTTTGGAGTTATTTAGATTTGAGACAGTTTCTCCCGCAAAACAATCTTAGAAAACAAAAATGGCTAAAGGTCGGTGAATTTTACAGATACTGAGCTAAAATTTAGTGTGGTAATAGCTGAAAGTTGGTCACAATGCATGCTCCAATTGTTAACAGATCACGCAAGCTCACATGAAATATTGCAACATTGCATGTGAGCTTTCAAGCTTCAAGTTATTTGCAAGGTTTGACCAAAATGGCAATTACTTTATCATTTCTCACAATAAGATCATCGTAGTTAAAAACTCTGCAATGAAAGGCTGTGAGTGATAAGCATTCCTTCAAGAAATAATGCACGTTTGTTATTTTTTGATTCAATTTTGTCATGAAATTGCTGCATAATCTTTTTAACTACTGCTTAGTTTAACACAGTAAGGGTTGAAAAAATATGACTACAAGTGTTTGAGATGTATTTAAAAACAATTTTTACTTTTAAACTTCCAAACATTTTGGGATTTTTTTTAAAACAACAGTTTAGATATTTTTAACACTTTTGGGAGAACAATCAGATTATTTTGTTCCACTGTCCTGGAGAGAAATGAAAAAGGTAACCAGTGTGTTACCTTGTGTCATAGGCTGAAATCTAAAATTGTCCCAGGTTGGGGTAATATTTGACCCACAGAAATAAATGTCAAGCTCTGTGACTAAAATACTTCACAGCGGAACTCATCCTCCTGAAATGTTCAAAGTACTCATTCTCTGATTTAATAGGGGAAAAAACCTTTGGATTAAGAACTCATTTTGTACAAAGTTATTTCTGTTTTCTTGGAACAGCTGATGTATATTTATTTATCATCTACCTCTTAAACCAGGACATACAATGAAAACCTCAACATGTTTTAAAGTCTTGCTCTTTTTAAGAAAAAAAATCTATAATTTGTTTATTCTCTGAAGGCCTTTTCTTTTTTATTTCTGCTTAAAAACTTTTGTTTTGAAAAGTAAATTGTCTAGTTAAACATCTATCAGCTCAACAGGTTCATCTGCTGCAACTTTAAAAAACACTTATCAACTCACATAAAGAAACACAATCCATCCACATACAATCTCCATGTATTTAGTAAAACTGAAAGTAGTATTCTTGCCAAAGATGCCAAAGTTTTACAAAAAAATATTGTGCCATCTCTTAGTGCTGATGACGTGTTCATTTTACCACCACACCAAAATTTAGCTTAATATCTATCGAACTGACTGATTGTGGCCATATATGCTTCTGGTAGGGTCAAATAGTTGTGGTGGGCCTGATTCAAGATGGCCACCACTGGTGGCCATCTTGAATCAGCTTCAGGTTCATCAGTTGTAGATGCACAGCCAGTGATCACTTGCTGAAAGTTTGGTTAAAGCCATAATAGCTGTTGAAATACGCAATTTTGCAATGTTTTTGATTTAAGTTTTTTGTAAATGTGTATCATCTGGGGTAAAAATAACCACTAAATACACATCTTTCACTACCAAAAGTCGACCACATAATTTGTAATAAATGAGCAAAATCAATCATGTTTTGTTGCCAACAATTAGAGTTGATAGCAAAAATCCTCGGATGTAAACAGAATCAGAGGGAGTACAATGGCACTGAAAGCTAAAGTATAAATCCAGCTTTATTCTCTCTTCTTTTGAAAATAATCAGCAATGGAAAGCTGTAAGGCCAAGAGTCGACATATGTAGTTTTTTGGGGGAGGAAATCGAGCGGTGGAACTACTGATTACAGAGTTTAGTTGTAAACAAAAGGAAGGAATATCTGTTGTTTTCTATTGTCATTTTTGTGAAAACCCTGACAAGTTTTAATTAAATTAACTCCTAAACAATCATTTAATGAAGCAGAAATTATGTTAGTTGTATATAAAACCTTGAAAATTATGTATTTTGACAGCTACTTTAAAATCAGTTCAGTGGTTCATGAGATATTTATATATATATATTTTGCTAACAGACAAAGTTGACTCCACCAGTTAATGTCAACAGATCATGTGATCCGTTAACACTCAGAGTATGTGTTGAGGATGGCTCTCAGCTACTACCACACCAGATTTTAGCTAAATCTCTCTAGAATTAAGTGAGTTGCAGCCATTTTTCTGTTTGCTAAGGTCAATAAGCTGTGGTGGCCATCTTGAATTGAGTTGACTCCAAAAGTTAATCAGTTGTAGACGTACATCCAATGATTACTTTCTTAGCGTTTCATTGACATTAGTCAAGTGGTTTATGAGATATTTTGCTAACAGATAGATACATGAACACACACATACAGGCATTTACATGATCACCCACCTTTCATAGCAGCAGGCCATTAAAAAAATGCCACTCTGAAATGTTTGTGTTTAGTTACAAAGATTTAAAACACATGGTTTTTGAATGTTGAAAGTAAAACTTAAAGATTCTGTTAAACGGGAGATTTTATGTTTTTGTTGAGCATCAGTTTGTGCGTTTGCTGCCTCTCTCACATATCAACTCAACGTGCAGAGCTGGTGGTGAGGCTGGAACAGGACACTAAAAACTGCGCCTTACTGGCAACACAGAACGTAACAAATAAATATATGTTATAATTGTAAAACTGAATTACTTCCATGAGCTTTTATTTTTACCAATAATGCAAACCTTTGAGCCTCAGAGGAACCAGAATTAATTCAGGATCTGAGCAGGCCCCCCCTGCTGTGGGCCTGTTAGAGGTTTTACCTGAAACTGTACGCGTTTCCTTCAGTGTAAGCAGCTACTTCCTCATCATCTCCACAAAAATATACTGATTACAAGCAACTTTTCTGAGCTCACTTCATAATTGTTACTTTTCCCCCTAAATTATGTCACCAGACACACTGTGACGCTTATGTTGTTTTGTTTGTTTTGTTACCAGCTGCTGCCAAAAGGTGAAAGGCGGGCGATAATGTCTTTGCACACGTCTGAGTGCTGAGTGTGTTTGTGTGTCTGTATGTTTACAAAATATCTCATGTTCTGCTGGATGGATTTTATCGAAACTCTCAGAAAATAATCACAGGATGAACATCTACAACTGAATAACTTTTAAAGTCAACTTAATTCAAGATGGCCGACACATCCAATTGAATTTAAACACAAACATGGCTACAGTTCAGTCAATCTTACAAATATTGAGCTATAATTTGGCACGTTTGTAGCTGAAAAACATTCACAATTCATCACAGGTAAACCAGCCTTTTTTAAAACATTTAATATTTATACCCTGACACAGTCTTTGCTTAAATGTGACATAATATCATGTTAAGATATAAAGAACCCCTTTTAAAAAAAAAAAAAAAAAAAGCGTGTGCATTCTTGTTATAGCAAGAGAGATCTCCAAATCATTTCAAACAAATCATTTCACTTTAGAGAAATTTAATAAAACGTGTTATGGATTTTAATGTAATTATCCTGAACAGTGCTGCAGCTTCAACAAACTTTCAAAAATTCCCAAAAGGAGACAGCGTGAGTAAAAAATAGAAAGGCCTCTGCAAAGAACAGCAACATTTCATCACAACATCTGCACTAATCGCAGCTCTTAGTGTCAACAAGCGCAAACCTGAGCCGAACGAGAGGCATTACAGGAAATAATCTCATCCAAAAAAAAACATTAGAACAAAACTTCAGTTCACCAATAAACAAACAGGCTTTAGGAATAAAATAAAAAAAAAATCTGAAAATAACGTGTTGAAAAAAGAGCCATTGGACTCTTGGTAATAGATCTGTTTGGTCCAGAGCAAAGACCTGAGCTAAAACCTGGTTTGTGTTTCCTTCACTGACTGTGGGACTGGGCAGCTTTTCGGCACTGATTCAACAATATGTTCAGCAGCATAGCAAGAAATTATTTAACGGCATGATGATGACGACCAGTTTACTGATTAATCCACTCAGAAATGGATAAGAAAATACAGAAAGACAAAGTGAAAGGCATTTTGTTATTTCTTTTTAAGTGTTTTCAGAGGATTTAATACAGGTCGTGTGACAACATGGTGCATCTAAAAGATCTTTGGAAGAGTCGTCAAAATTTAAACAAATCGGTGAGAGAAACTGAAGAAAAATTATACTAATAATTTAGGATCTTATTTCTGCTTAAACCTCTGAGTTTAATTGAGTGTGCACAGAGTAGGGTTAACTTTTCACTTGTGTCTTTTTTTTTTAAGTGAGCAGTTCAAAAGATAATATTATTTCACATAAATGGTTATATATTAGACCACTCTGCTGTAATATCCCAAACAAAACTGCTTGATTTTATACAGTTAGCTTTATTTTAAAATGATCAGCTGGCTCAACGGAGCATAAAAGCTCTGAATGTGTCACATACCTGTATGAAAGGATGTTTAGGAGGGGATGTACTAAATACTGAGAGAAAAATAAACACAACTAATGTTTTAGCTGAATCCGGTTTGGGGAAAAAGAGCTGACTGAGTATTTAAAATGTATCTGGAGGCACAAATGTAAAAACATCCAATGTTTACTTGTTTAGACAAGTTTTAAAAAAAAGTCATTTGATTTATAACCGTCCCTGCCAAAACTCAAAGGTTGACCATTATGTTTTTGCTCCTGTCTCTGAGTGTGTTTGTGTCTCGATGTGCATGTGTGTGTGTGTTTGTCTGTTAGCAAAATATCTCATGAACTAATAGATGGATTTCATTGAAAATCTCAGAAAGTAATCACTGGATGTACATCTTGAATTGATTAACTATTAGAGGCATTCCAAGTCAAGATGGACTCCACAGCAAATTGACTTTAGCCAACACAAAACTGGCTGTAACTCTGTCAATTTTACAGATATTGACGTAAAATTGAGTGTGGTAGTAGCTGAGACTGATCCCCAACACATACTCTAAGCGCTAACAGATTGCACAAGATTTTTGTTCAAAATTTTGAAAGAACTGTTTGGAGTCAATGCTGTCTGTGTTTTAGCAAAATATTTCACAAACCACAGGATGGATTTTAATGAAACTTCCAATAAGTAATTATTAGATTTACATCTAAAACTGATTAACTTTATGAGCCAATCCAATTTATCATGGACACTGCAGCTAATAAACACCAGACAATACATAAATAGCAGGAAATTAGTCGATTTTACAGATATTGAGCTAAAATTTGATGCTAGTAGCTGAGAGTCCTTCACAATACAAACTCTAAGCATGATATCTAAGAATATGCTTTGTGATCATATTTAGGGTTTGGCCAAAATGGCTACAACGCAACATAAAATAATCTAAACCTCTAGCATGAAAAGTGTAATGTAGAAAAAAAATGTAGAACCTCCTTTTTCATGCACAAGTGATTTTCAAAACATAGATCCTTTATGATCCTTTCAGTGTGCCACAAGTTAAACCATGTCAGGTTCAAGGCACATTTTGCAAATTAATATGGCAACATTAAAGACCAATTGTTCTTTTTTTTTTAAATAACAGAGACAATTTGTAACTTGTAGCTGAAAACAACAGGTGAACATTTTGAGCTGAATGCAACATTAATACTGTGGAGGGTCAGCATTATTAATAAAACACAGTAAAATAAAGCAAACTTAATTCATCTGACTAAAGACAAATGCTGCTTCGGACTAATTTTACATCTAGACCAATCACTCAATATTTCTGCTGTTGGGGTACATCTGCCTTTGGTTCTTGAATTTGTCAAAAAGCTGATATAGTAATAAAATAACAAAAAATAAAAACACTTACGATGTTAGTTGTGTTAATGGGTGGAGGTTGGGGTAGATGGCTGGACCAACACTGTAATACTGGTGGCCAGCTCTGAGTTTGAGTCATTCGTAGGTGTGAATATGAGTTTATCAACGGTGTAGCCTCCCTGTCGCTCACAGTCAGCTGCAGGTCAGCCTCTAAACAATAAGGCTGATGGAGGATTTTATGGCATCTCAAAATAATTATTTCACTCGCAATGGCTCTGTTTCTGTAACCCCAACATATAGCTAATCCACATCATAATCATTCCCAATGTATGTAAAAATTTAGGGAAGAATAAAGTGAGTTATGTATTTTGGGGTATAGTTTATGTTGGGATGCATCCATTTCTTTTTCTTCCAGCAGGAAAGAATGCTTATATAGGATTGACTCATTAAAATATGTAGCCAGGCTCATTTTATTAACTGGAAATGACATTCAGAGTGGAGATGTTGCTCTATATGCAAGCCTTTGGAGGCACAACCTAAACTGATTCTTGCTCAAAAGGAACATTTATAAAGCTTAAAAAAAGAACATACAGAGCAGCTGCGCTGTCATTTTCTGTGCTTTTGAATGAAGCAGACTTGACTAACACAAGACATATACATTATTGTTCTGTGCATTATTGAATAGCAGGACAAATGTTAATTCCTCTACAAAAAATAAAATAATAATAGGTCACTCTCCTGGTTGCATGAGTGGACCTGTTTGTGTTTTATATTTCTAATTCTAATAGATCTGGTGAGTTTGGGGGGGAGCAGTCACATACGAACACTGGTCAAACCCAGGGTGAGGTTTCAGTTGCGGATTCTAAGCGGCGCCGTGTCAACCCTCAGCTGAAACTGAACAGAGGGTGTCCTGCACGATTTCATCCTCCGTGTAAAGCACGTAAAGGAGCAATATCTGTTTTTATTATTAAAAATGTAATAATCTGTTGTGTGTGTGTGTGTGTTGCGTTATTAGCAGATGATCTTGCATCCTGCCTTTTCTTGCTCGTGTCTTCAAAGCCCCTTGGTCTCAGTTTTAACCATGACGTCATCTTCCTAAATATAGCTTTTCACTGGTAGCTTGTACTAAACAAGACCAACAATTGTCTGAGGATATTTAGGAACATGCTGTGATTTATCATAAGGCACGAGACGCTGACGTCCGGACGCAGATATTTTATTTACTTTAAACGTACATCATACAATTTGAGGGGGCCATTAAAATAAAGTCCTCTTGTACTTTTGAATGCTCTTGGTGAAGAAGCCATGTTTGAAACGCTTCACACTCTTTGGTGGCCATATTTCTTTTTTAGCCCCACCATTTTGCACCCAGATGTGAATCGTGTTGGTTTGATGACTGAAATATTCCTCTGAGCTCAGACACAAAAGAAAAACAGCCATGCCAGCATCACATGTAGAGATGCTAATGAAAAGCTGCACTTTATTGTGAGCAAAAACGTGCAACACCACCTGGTTTATGCACAATAAGCTGATAAAGAATTAATTCAATAAAACAGCAAACAGTGAATGAAATATCCGTGGATTCCAGTTAAGAAGAAAAATACAATTTTCTCAAGAAAATTGCAAAAATGTTTCACAACAACAAATCCATTATTTTACTTGCATGACAACAGCAGTGAGGCTGCAGTTCAGCAGCAAACTGAGTCCCCATTTCCTAACAGATCTCTCACCTTTAAAGCTTTAGTGTATTTTTTATTTTATTTTTTTTTTACAATTTATGGGTGATTTGCGACAGAGTGTTTACGCCACTGTCCAAATACAAACTGCAGGTTAGTGACTGATTCTGCTCACACTGCGTGAAAAATGAATTCAGACTTTTAAAAGCAAAATATTCAGCAAAAAAATTCAGATTTACATGCCGACAGAAATCATTTGCACAACTCTATAGTGAGGAATGATGTTTGTTGTAGTTTTGTAGCTGCAGCTTTAAATCATTCTTTCAAACTTTGCTGTTTTGCAGAAGAAACCACCAGATGAAAATACAATCTGATTAATTTTATGTTAGGGGTTTGCAAACTGTGGCTCTGGGGCCACATATGGCTCTTTGGTCCCTCTGCCGTGGCTCTTTGTAGCTCTAACAAGAATTAACATGGAAATTAACCATATTTATATTAATAACTTGAATACAAACTGCTAGTTTTATAGGTTTCATCCAATTTTAAGCAAATCTGTGTATATATTTTCTGTGACAGAATGATACAAAAAAACAGACTGATCACTTTATGCTAGCAGCTTGTTAACCTGTCAACTTGTTAGCTATAAAATGTGGTCCTTCTCTGAAACACACCAGAATATAAAGCTTTTTTAACACAGTTGAGGAAGCTGTTTTGTACATATGTTACTGTTACAAGTCATCAGAATGCAAAGGTTTGCCTTTGCCTTAAAAAAATATAATGTTGAAGTAAATAAAGGTCTTTGCCTTTATTAGAGGAAATAAATCACAATCAAATATCCAGCAATCTGGTCTGTTTCTTCAAATTCCCTTAATAATTTATTAGGATGAAAGTATTATTTCAAAATGGGATGCTTATAATAATAATTTAACCTAAATATAGTATTAACTTGCATAGGCTGCATTGTTCAGTGTTTGATTAAAGTGAGTCTCAACAAAATGGTTTCTTCTCTTCACAGGAGTTTGGTCTTTTCTTTTGTCCTAACATGTACAAATACCAATGAATGTGAACAATTTACGAATATAAATCTTTCATTTCATAAGAAATAAAAGCTTTTTATCGATACAACTCTTAATGAGTTATGTTATCATTATTTTACGCTTAAAATACATTTTGTGTCTCTGGACAAATATTACTTAGTGCGAGGAGGAGCAGAATTGCTCTTTTGATCATGAATGTTGCAGACCCCTGATTTAAGTGAAACAATTCAGTAAATGAATCTGGGACTGCCTGGTTACCAGCCCCACTTAGAAACATAATGCACCAAACTTCCTGCAAATCTTTTGCAACTTAAACATTCACAAAACAATGGAAAATTCCCTTTTTCACTGCATCTTTGCGGGACAAAAGTCTCCTTTTGTCCCGAGGTGTTTTAAATTAGGCTCACAAATACGCTCCTGAACATGAGTTTCCTGCTGTTCTCAGTATGACACTATGGAACCTGAACACCACTTCCTGTAAAGGAAGAAGTGGCCTGAATGCATCATCATTGACCTGCCAAATTCAGATGAAGACACAACAAGCCATAAGCCAATAATATCTGCATGTTTTAACCTGATCAGTCATTAAACAGCAGATACAGAAGCAGGGAGGAAGGAATCTGTTATTTTTTTTATTTTTATTTTTAAAACACCAAGTCACATCTGCTCTTCATTTCTCCTGATTACCTGATATTAAAGAGCACATAAAGCTGATGTCACGCTGAAATATTGTCTGAGCTGCGTGCCTATCTGGAGGATGACTTCACGTCTCCAAGAACAAAGAGCATGAAGCAGATGTTAGAGTCACGCAGTTCAACAATAGCCACAAAAACACACATTTACAACCACAAGAGTCAGTTTAAACCTGATTTAATTGTAGTTTTGCTAAATAGAACATCAGACCAAATGCTTTCATTTAAACGTTTCTGCTACAACCTTAGAGAATATCTTAACATATAAAAGCAGGACTGAATCAGAACCACGTGATATGTTATCAGAACTAAATTAAAGTGAAGCAGGATACAACTTGAAAAGCATACTGCATTTAAGTACATTTTGTTCCCTCTATGTGAGACGGACATGAAAGTCCTTAACAAGGTAAAAAAAAAATACACCCAACATGCGGCTTAACTTCTGTATTTTTTAAATCCCATCAACAAGTTGGAGACCAGGAGAAGAGAGACGAGCACCGAGACCCTCTAAGACAACTCCGGCTCACAGTTGGGATAATTACGCGCCTCGTGCAATTTAAAGGGTGATTCGGGTTTGACGTCATTCCCAAACCAGCTCGTGCGGTTTACCTTTTGTTGGGATGAATCCGAGCAGGAGGAGGACAGAAGGGGGAGTCGCTTTTTGTCAGTAGCTTCCTCGGTGCAAATATCCAAAAAACGTGGGTCACCTTTTCCACCCCTCCCCGGCGCATAGCTGGGGGGCTCCAGCAGCAAGGTCCACACAAGAGGCATCCCTTTCCAGCGCGTGTTTTTGTCTCTGTTTCCACCTGTAAGACAAAGAGACAAGACAAGACTGTGTCATTCTCTGCAGTTTAGGCCTCCATAGTAAGGGGAGACATCAGCAGGGAGGGCAGCAACGTAATCACCTTTGGACGTAACAAGAACCACAAACTGATCCTGAAAACTGGTTTTACGCACCACAGCTGGCTAAAATTCACAGAACAACACGTAAACATTACGTCACCCTTTAAGGGGTACGTGGTGAGGTTTACTGTCAATCAAACCTGGGGTAGGAAAGGAGAGTCAACATCCTGCAACACGCACGTGACGCACACTGTGGCTTTTAGATCTGTAGAAACGCAGACCTTTGTTGGTCAGAGGTCAGCTGTTTTTTTTTGTTTTGTTTTGTTTTGTTTTGTTGTTTTTTTTGTTTTTTTTTTTACTTCTGTTTCCTTTAAACTGTCAGTCCGTCTGTGACCTGGCTTCCATACATGTTTTGTCTCCGTCTTTTCTGGAGCACGAGCGCGACTTCACCCTGTGTGCGCTTCAGACTCCGAGTGAGAGGACAGCCACAGAGGGACGGGGGATGATCCACAGGGGCCTCACCGGGTCTGGGAGTCGCGCGAGACTTTGGGCCAAAGCCAGTCTTAATTATATAAGATGTTCTCTCTTTCTTGTCTTTATTTGCATCATGTCGTGAGCTTTTAATTGCATTTTTTATTATAGTTGACCTTCTATGACGCCATAGTCCACGAACATGAGATCCAGACGAGCATTTTGGGAACTTTACCCCTGATCATGATAGGTTTTATTGTAAAGCTTTTTACTCTCGCACCTAAAACAAGGGTCTATTTTCATAGTGCACGTCCGTCATGACCTCCTTCTTAACGCCTGTTGTGTGTTTTGTCTTGTGATGGGACAGCAGCAGAAAACAAGCAAAACAAAAAAACAACAGAGTGAACTCGCGTGTGCGTTTGTGCTCGAGGCAATTTTGACTCGAATCCTGTTTAGCTCTTTTTACTCTACCTACTATTGACCTAAAATGTCATGTCTGACTTTTATTTTCGTTGATTTGAACATTTTGCATTCCTCCATGCAGCTGCAGAAGCCCAGAGTTTTGCTCTGCTGCAGAACTTGAGAGTTGCATCGATCGAGTCGTGAGGTGCAGGAATTTTAGTCTGGTTGATATTTTTAGTGTAGTTGTTTCTTTTCATGAAAGAGAAAAAAAAATTGGGAGGGGGTCAGGCTGCAGGGACGTGGTCGTTGTAGGACCTCTCTGTATGTGTGTGTGTATGTGTGCTCTCTGTGGGGACCAGGGAACAATGATGCTTGAAGTGGATTAACTGTTATTCACAAAACTGGGAGGGAGACACGTGTGTCTGCGTCTATATACGTGTGTGTGTTAAAAGTAGGCTGCTTGGAGGCTCACACACAAACAGGGAGAAAGTCCCAACTACACGATCAGTGTATGGGGAAGGGGCTGCAGCTGCTTGTTACCCACCACCACCATCTGCCATTTGTTAGGGTGGTCCAGGGGAATCCCTTCCCATCGTGCACTTTATTTAACAGCTGTGTGTGCGCGTGCGTGACTCCTGTAATTGTTTTGTACAATTGTTTTAATGTGTCCAGGTGAATTAGCACCCCACCCTTTAAAACACGCGCACGACCCAGCACGTGCAACTTGCATGGGTGTGGGGGGTGAGGGTGGGGGCTCCCAGTGTTTACGCTCTACTCTGTTGGGGGGCCCACTGTCACTTGCTCAGTGTGGGACAGACAGAAGGGTGTGTGTGTGTGTGTGTGTGTGTGTTTGACTGAAATAATGACTTGGTGTTACATGACTCAAAGTTTTGTATCGGACCACATGTTTGTTGGTAGAAAACACCAAATTTGTGTTTTTCTTGGACACTGAGGAGCGCACGAGTTCAAGTTAAAACTTGGCTGCGACGTGGCGTCAGAGCAGAAAACTGTTGAGTGGGGAGAAGGAAAAAAGAAAAAGACATTTACAACCGAGAGGGGTGGAAAAAACAACAATGACAAAAACGTCACTGCTGTGGGAATGACAAAAATAGCAAGAGTAAATAAGGAGGACAATTACGCAAAAAGAAAAACCGAGGAGAAAAAAGAGATAAGTCCTTTAAAAATAAGAAAAAGATTGTAAAATTCCACGAGTTGGAGTGGAGCCGTCTTCTGTTGTGGACGTCTCGGCGCGGCGATTGCGCCCTCCGCAAATGCTTTTTGGGGTAAGGGCTTCCCAGATTAATAGTTATGAACAGCAAGCCCAGACCGCAAAAAGATTTGTGAAGGACATGATCTGCTGCTGCTGATGGAGACTCCGTGACACCCGGGCACCCTCCTCTGCCTTCGCTCCCGTGGATTTATCTCCACTCCCGGCTCGCTCGGTTGTATCTCCAGCCTTCGGCAAAACCGAGGCGAGTCTTTCCTCCTCCGACATGCGCTCACGGCAGAAAGAAGAGGAGAGGATGGATAGATCGAAGACAGAAAAGAGAAAGAAGAGGCGTCTCCGAGCTGCTGCTGCTGCAAGCGAGAGCTGTCCAAGGTCCTCCACTCCTTCTCCAGTTTAAATTATCCTCTATCCTTCAACCATCCCTTCCTCATCCTCCATTCTGTCTCACCCTCTCCTTGTATGTCTATTTTCTCCCCTCTCACTCAGTGTGTAAAGCCCGTGTGAGTGCTGGGAGCTGTGCATCGATGCGTTTTGTTGTCAGTGTGCACTCTCTCTGGATTAGATGCTGCACGCTCTGCAGCCGCTCCGGAGCTGCTCTGGGTGAGGAGGGAGCAAGGCTGTAAACTGCTGGCAATAAATAGAAGAGCAGGGAGGGATCTGATTGGAGCAAACCAAACCTCGTCATCAACCAATCGGTGTCTTGCTCATATAGGGACCCCCCTTTTTTTGAAATGGAAAAAAGGAAAGAAAGAAAAAGGGGCAAAAAGACGGCTAACAAAATTGTAATCTATACCAGCTAGTCTGCACTTAGACTATACAGTAAAATAAGCATTTAATGCCATAAAATTATGTTAGTCTTTTTTTTCTGATTTTTCTTTATTTTTCCATGGGGTGGGGGGTCTGAATTGTGATAAGTGACAACAAATTCTCATCATAGTAAAATAAAAAAGGAAACAAAACAAAACAGCAAACAAGAAAAGTGACAACTGGGATCATCTCATCTTATGTCCCTCAACTGCCTCCCTCTTTTTCATTTCCTCAGGAGGCACCATGAAATGATGAGAAATACAAATAAGCAAAGAAGCATTTAGGAGGAGTTCACCTTTAAAACCACCTGGGGAAGAGTGGAGGGGTCTGGGG
>NC_051440.1:5336351-5337667 GCF_001649575.2 Kryptolebias marmoratus | reverse complement strand
GGGTGGGTGGTGGGGTGGGGGTTCTCAAAACAACAATAGCACGTCCGTGTACGTCTCCTTCCCACACAAGCAAACTTTGATAGGTTTAGTTACTTAGTTAGTTAGTTAGTTACTGGATAAAGTAAGAACTTACCTTTTTATGTTTCTTGCAACTTTTTCCTTAGTTTTTCAAAAGCAATAACCCCCACCCCCCATCCCCCTCCACTACCACCACACCACCACTAACAACAACAAACGTTCACACTGCAGATCTTAATGCTCAATTCCAATACTTTTCTCAAATCCGAATTTTTGCGTGCTCGTTCACATTACATTTTAAATGCGACCTCCATCAGATTCCAGTGTGAACAGTCTCCAATTCTGGAAACGAATCGCATGCGCAGACGAAGATATGACGTCACACCCCGCACGTTGAGTTTACGGAAGTAAAATATAGACCCTGCTAGTGTTAACATGTGTGAATTGATTCTGAAGCTGCTGTCCAATCAGGGCCAACTGTACATCCAAATGGTAAAAGATAAGAGGAAGACGGAAAAGAAAATTAACGATGACCACACATGCCTCTGCCTCTGGATGAAGAGTTGGAGCCCACAGTGGTGGGACTTTGACTTGAGGGACCTCAGTTCTTTGTGAAATGCAACATGAATGCTCACACTGCGGTTGCTTTGGAAAAAAAAACATCGGATATGTATCAGATTCAGTACCACATACAGAAAAGACCTGGGTCGGATATAAAAAAATCGGATTTGACACGTTCACACTGCCATGAAAAAATCCGATACGTGTCGCATAGGAGCGAAACAATCAGAATTGGGTCGCATTTGCCTGCAGTGTGAACGTAGCCTAACTGACTAGTAGCACCCAAAACTGCAACGTTGAGTCCGGGTCACGATCTAGATCTGGACACCCCTCCTCTCCCCTTCTCTCTCTCAGTCTCTCTCTCTCTCTCTCTCTCTCCCTCTCCCTCTCCCTCTCTCTCTCTCAAGACCCCTTCCTTGTTTGTGTCAGACTGGATCCTAGTGTCCCCCCACCTCTCTCTCTCTTTCTCTCTCTCTGATGAAACTCGTCTGCAGTCAAGCAGAATGCCAGCATGCCAACAAGAAGCAGGGCTCTTACTCAAAACAAGCTTATGGGGGAAGGGGGTGGCAAGGAGGTATTCGGGACTAAATGGAGGAGATGGGGAGGGAAATGGTCAGTGCAAAGCCCACACCAAACCCAAGATACCTTCAATTCCCCTTCCCGCGATTATACCCCACTCTACCTCCGTTACCCCACCTCTCTCTGCTCTTCTTCCAGGTGTGAGTACCCCCCCCCCC
>NC_051440.1:5327092-5336279 GCF_001649575.2 Kryptolebias marmoratus | reverse complement strand
CTTTTTTTTTTTTTGTTCGTTTATTGGGGGGTCTTTTTATTTGCAGCCCGTCAGTCACGATTCTCCCCCACCGTCTGCGCTGCTCAGTGACTGCCTCTCCTGACGCAGCCAACGCGCACATGACTCACTTTAACAGTCACGACTCGGGAATCCGTGTTGTTTCCCCCGAAATGACTCGCGCTGCGCTGCATTACTGAGCCAGATTCGGTCCCTCGGGTCGTTATTAGCCCGATTTGAGATTCGGAAGAATGGCAGAGTTGGTGTCTCCCCCCACCTTACTTTGTAAATATGTCTGTGAGCGGGCGCGCGCGCGCGTGTGTCTGTTTAAATAGGTGGAGCAGTGTATCGCAGGTGACGTACGACGGGGATTTTGCATAACAAAGACTGGCGGTCGGTGTGCGTTTGTCGCCGTTATTTAGCCTTCATGCAGAATTCTGGTGAAATTTGGCCCAAGTTGCGCACTGACGGTGGACTCGCGATTCTTGGGTCCCAGACGGACTGCAGAGCTGCGCAGACAGGAGCCTCTTCATCATCACTCCGCTGATACCCTAATTAAAAGGGTGATTCCTCCTAACTCAACTCTTTTTTAGGCGGGTAGGGAGGGGGTATGAAGACCACATCTGCGCCCCCCTCTCTTCAGGGAACAAACTTATGATGGGCAGAGCTCCTGAACGACAACACATGGCAGCTCTGATGCTGGTTGGAGAACAAAAAGAACCATAACTTTCTTCTGTGAAGGGAAGTTGCCATTTTTTCCTCTTCTTTTTCTCCATGCATCACTCTGTTTCTGCGTCCGATGAAGCAAATGAAAACTTCCCTCTAGGCGACGTTTTTATTTATTTATTTTTTTATTGTTATTGTTCTCAGTGTCTCCAGTCACTGAAAACGTTTTAAGAAGGCGTTGTGTCTTCAGAGGAGAGGATTTCCTCCAAGTGATGAGGCTATACTGGTTTCCAAGCAGGAGTAAATAAAGCTTTTGGCTGCCAAAAACAACACCAACTCTCTCTCTCTCGCTCTGTCTTTCTCACACACACACACATACACACACACTTAAACACGACAACAGCCCACTACTGCCACTTGGTGTAGTTTCAGCACCATTGCTGTTGGACAGCTCCCGGGTTTCCCCATGTGGTGCGCCTGGTCTCCGCTGCAGCAACAAGCTCCTTCACTCCTTCCTCTTCTTCATCCTCTTCCTCTGTCCTCTTTAAAAGCAAGAAAACGGCGTCCTTTTAGAAAGGTTCCCCAATCTCTCGCGGTTACGCAAATAAAATGGAAACAAATAAACTGCGCCGATAAACAAAGAGACTCTGTGGTACTCCTTGCACTAAAAAGGGGGTGATTCCTGATCTGCAGGAAGGGCTGCCACGACTCGAGAGGCATGCCAGTTAAAAAAAAATCCATGCTCACGACTGGGAGGGAGGAGGTAAAACTGTGTGTGTTGGAGGGGTGGGGGTGGGGGGTAACGGAACGGGCGCCTGGACGCATGCATCACCAGAAACACACACACGAAGAAAAAAGTATTTTAAATGTGCCACTCACCGTGGATCAGGTGCGTCCTGTGGCTCTAACTGCGGAGAGAGAAACACAAAGAAAGGTTGGGGAGTTTAGAGAAAAGCCGCAGTAAGAGTCTAGGAGAAGTGCAACAGATTAACTCCTCCATATGTTGTGTGTGGGTTGTTTCTTTTTCCTTTTTTTCTTTTGGTTCTTAAATGCTGGCTTACAGTGGCACGTCCAGGTTAGATCGCCTCCTTTTTCTAAAAAAGTGATACCCGTCTGTCTATTTCTGGCGCACGATCAAAACTATGATGCTATTTTTAGGTCACAGTACGAGGACGGGGAGAGGAAAAAAACACTCACGAAGGCATAGCTTAGGATGGTTACGTGAAGTGCATGTAATGTGAATTCATTTGGCTTTCTGCCTCTCCAACTCCGCTGAAGAGCCTCGATTCCTCTCCGTTGCACCATTGCAGAGATTTAAAAACACACACACACAACAGCCCCGTCACGTCTTTCTCACCCTTTAAACAACTAAAACCTGCAACTGATCATCGGCAATAGTTAGTGTCTTGTCGCCCTCTTCAGAAGCTTCTGGTCCCACATCATCAGCAGCTCAAACTCTTGGAAAAAGAAAAAAAAGATCATGTCCAAAATATGCTGAACACCCTGCGCGCCATTATTGGGATTTCTTCTATTTCTTTTGTTTCTTTTCTTTTTTTAGTGGATGGAGCCACTGTAAAAAATAGTAATTAAGCTATGCTGACGAGAATAGGTAAAAGGGGGGAATAAAGAAAGAAAGAAAGAAAGAAAGAAAGAAAGAAAGAAAGAAAGAAAGAAAGAAAGAAAGAAAGAAAGAAAGAAAGAAAGAAAGAAAGAAAGAAAGAAAGAAAGAAAGAAAGAAAGAAAGAAAGAAAGAAAGAAAGAAAGAAAGAAAGAAAGAAAGAAGGCATTTTATGTTGAAGGGCTGCGTCAGTTACTAGGCATTGACGTCACGTTCAGATTCTCTCACTTTTCCAGCCCGTGGAGCCTGATTAAAGACTGCCGCTCTGCGTTCAGGCGCTTCCAAAAGATGCCAAGGATAAAAATGAAAATAATAATTACAATTATAAGAAAGATGACAAGAAAGAGTGAGAAAACCGAAACATACAGGGTGGGTTAATTTGGCATGGACTCGCGGCTCTTAGAGCGGGTTATCTCCAGGTAAAAAAGACTGGAGCATCTGGGTTTCCAGCCAACCACCCCTCCCAACCTTGTGTCTCTAACCACCATGTGTCGGTGCTGTTTTGGTCCTAGAGAATTTATATCCCCCATCATCCAGTGCATTTTTGGCGGCACGGCGGGGTGAGCCGCTGCGCACAATCGCGTCCACGCGAATAAAGCTCCTTCCACATCCTGCTCTGTCTGTCAGAGACCCATAAGGGCTTCTCATCACACTCCGCTCTGTCCGCCTGGACATTTATGAGTGCGACGGGACAGGGTGGTCTGTGGGTGGTGGTGGGGATTAAACACCGAGGCAGTGAGGATCCGCTGAGTGGCAGCAGCGAAAAGTCGACTCTGAGAAGAAGGGAAAAAAAGGGCTGCGCCCGTCGCATTGGTTGGTGCTATTTTTATCCCTGCCTGTAGGCCAACTGTATGTCCTGGCGCGTGCGTCTATGAGTGGGGACACTTTCGGAGCAGGTTTAGCATATTCACAAAGTTCACATCATAAAGGGCACGGAAAGAAATTTTAAATCTGCCGTCCTCGGGGTTTTCTTAGTTTTTTCAACATATGATGAAAACGATGCACAACAAAGGAACAAAACAGTTGAACATCCGTTTGCTTCAACTAAAGTACCGGTCAAGGCTTCCTGTGCATTTAGAGTTACATTATAAACAGACATAATTCAATCAAAGAGCAGCGGCATCAATGAGATGCGGTCAGTGTAGTCCGCCTGGATCACCACAAGGTGTCGGCAAAATCACCACAAGAAGCTTCTTATTTTGGTCACCCCCCACCCCCATAACCACCACCACCGCCTATACCCAAAGAGTGTGTCCCCCTGGCTACAGCAAGTTTCTAATCTAAACAGACACATACACACTGTTCGACTTGTCACAAAGAGAAGAGTCTGAACATGTTGCAGCTCCCTACAGAAGAGCCTCTTGTCCCTTTAAACCTCGATGTCCTGATGTGTGGACAACAACGTGCACTCAAAGCACTCAGGATTTAAAGTGACCCCTAAAGTCGACGTGCATTAATGTGCAAAAAGTGTTAAGCATTCTGGATGATTGGGTTCCTATGGCCCGTTCCAAAAACCTTCATTTCTCGTCAAAACATTTTATCCATTCGGCAACTTTAGTTCTCTAATAAGTGATGTTGACATCTGAATCGAGATTTCCATACAGATGCGTGTGAGAGAGAGACGAACTAATATCGCAAGAAATTGGTGGAGAGTTCTGCAAGGTTTTCTGGAAAAGACATCAAAGGTTTAAACAAATTCCGCCCAATAAGATACGGTTTTGTTGTTGTTTGTTCACTGTGCAGAGAGAAAAAAAAAGAAAAGTTCAGTTATTCATCTTTGCTTCTTTAAGACACCAATTCTAAGTGTGGTGTCAGACAAGAGAAAAATGACACTTCTATGTTTACCTTTTGTAAAGTGCGAGAGAGGGAGAGAGAGAAACTCCAACACGACTAAAATCGTGAGCTGGGTGCTGTCCGTGGTGCTGAACAGCTCTGTGAGTGGGTTTTCCAAAGAGCTTAATCTGTTTTTTACGAACCTTCTTATGTCCAAAACATCCTTTTAACGTCCAGTCCCAAGTAAGCAACCCATTTAAATGAAATTTTAATTAGGCTAGTTAATGTTGCTCCAATCAATGAGCTTTTTTGCTAGATTTAACTGCAAAAGAAATAAAACTTTTCTTCTATGTTATAAAAAAAGTTATAAAAAGCAAACTGGAGCGTTTTCTATAAATACATCAAAGCTTTTGCTATGTCGGAACAAGAAACCGTAAAATGCAAGTGAAACAGAAGAAACAAAGATGCTCTTCTATGTTTCTGTGTCTAGCGGTTACTAAGCTTCTCAGCAGAGGATACCCAACACGTGAATAATCCTACACACACAGAAGCCCGCACTTTTTTAGTGTGTGCAGAATAACATCGATGAACCAACAGGCACTGAACTAAAAAATTAGGTCTCTTTTGCTGGATTGAAAATATTCAGACGAGACGATCTTGAATCTCTGAAAGAAATGCTCAACAAATGGTCTTAAAAAACAGATACAAAATGAACAGCGCTCCTCGAAGAGGATCGTGATCATCATTTTCCAGTGTGTAAAGAAAAAAAAACATCTGTTTGAGTTTCCCGTTACTACATTCTACTTCATGAGTTTGCTGCTACGTGAATCTTCAGATCAATTCAACCAAAAAGTCTACAAATCTCTGCTTGATTTGACCGAAAACTTCGCTAAACACACCTGGCTCTGGGATTCGCACCACAAATAAAGACACTTACCTTCAAGATTCAGATTATTATTAATATTATTATTATTTTGCTTTTGATTCTTTATCAGTAAAGGGCTTATGCAGGCTGAAACAGAAAGAAACGGGATGCCCATGCGTCTCCTTCCGCTTCGGGATGGAGAAAGTCCGACGCGTCGTCTCCCCTGTTCTTTTCCCAGATTGACAATATTTGCTGCTGCCATTTATGATTCAAGAAGCCCTGCTCGGAGGAGAGGTGGGCTGGCTGGGAGGGGCCAAGGGGGCTTTGTGGAGTTGAAANTGGGGGGGGACTGAAACGTCGAGAGATGGAGGGAGCCCGCCAAATCAGGGGGACTTTACGCATGTGGGGAGGCGCTTTCACGATTTGCTCCCTGTTTGGCTCATCGTCTGTGAGTGTCTCCACGCGCGCGAGTGTCTGTGTGTATGTACGATTTCCAGACAGAGCATGAATGAAGCGGGGGAAACATTGCTTTTAGTGGGATTTGCGGAAAATAATAATAAATAAGAACCATTAAAACTCTAAGAGAAAGGAGAACAATTCGTGCCACAGCACAGGGGATGCGTTAATGTGTCTCTTTTCTCTCTACTCTCCCCGTGTGTGTGTGTGTTTGTGTGTGTGTGCGTGTGTGTCTCTGTCTCTCTTCTCCAGCAGTGTGCTATTGACCTGCATTGACGTCATTGCGTCATTAGGTATCCCTTAGAAACACTGAGTTTCAAAAATAGTATCAAATTAATTCAGCTGGCAAGAAGATGGGGGTGGGTGGGGCTTACGAGTGCTAAAGGTTGGGGCGTTTGGGGGGTGATGAGGGAGGTTTGTGGGTGGGTGTGGTAGCATGAGGTTTTTTTTAACCCCCCCCCCCCTTTTCTCCTCCCCATTCAGCACCATCTCCAAGCTAACTGGGGTGGAGCGCTGGAGCAGCAGACACATCAATATCTCCACGCCACGAATAACTCAACGTAGAGTCCCACTAGAGAGGGGGAAACACGCCTAAATAACTCCAATCCGAGCAGAATCTCACTAGCGCGCCTTATCCATGACTGCCAATTATAATAGGAGCGTGAGAATAAAGGAAGACCCCACCACCACCACCCACGATCGAGACGATGACAGACAGCAGCTTTACTAACTGGGTCAAAGCGGTCAGAATAGATTCTTCTTTTACTGTTTCTGTCTCCCTGTCGCTTTCTGGCTCCTCTGCTCTAAAAATATCCTCCAACCTGCAGCTGACTGCGCTGAAACCCTTCCTCCTGTTTAACCCGCTACCCTTTAAGGCCGAGGCAACCAGGACAAGGAGAAACAACAAGTGGGAGTGTTCAGGTTCTTCATACTCAGAGGAAATGGTGGGTAATTGGGTTGGGGGTGGGGGTTCAGAAATAGGAAACTATTTTAAGAATAATATTTTTTCTTGAAAACGCTCCCAAAAAAGTGATTATTAGTAAATGGTTGAACTATGTCGTTTTTGAACATTTTGTTTCTGTGGAAATTATTATTTTGGATGGAAATGGTGAGTCAGAGAAGCCTGGGCCGGGGTGACAGCGTCAAAAAAATAGAAAAATAATGGCTACAACCAATGTCGAGCATATTTTTGTTTGGAGTTCATTTTTCAGGAGCTGAAAGACGCGTGTTTAGATTCCGGTGGGTGGAAGGTTGGCTTGGTTTGCCCGCGGGAGCTGTCCATGGTGCTGAAACATCATTTGAAGAGGAAAACCATTGGGGGGGGGGGTTCTGCTTTACTTTAGAATTTACTGCCCTTTTTTCAATTTATCTAGAGTCCTTGCAAAGAAAAATGTTTGAAAACAGTTATCACGACTGGTTTTACTGGAATGGGGGGTGGGGGGCTGTTATTTTGACCAAACAGACATTTTTGCCTGCCTGTGAAATAAGGGAAATGAATGAGTGGCAGTTTAACAAATGGCTAATTATAGATTTTGCATATCCTGCTTCAATTCTGATCAGATTCCCAGTCTCTGTTAATGATAAACATTCCACAGCATGATGCTGCCACCACCATGCTTTAATGTAGGAAGGTGTTAGGTTTAAACAAGACATGATGTGTTTGGACAAAAAGTTTGATTTTAATATAATTTGATCACAGCTCCTTGTTCCACATGTTTTTTAATTTACCAACATGCCTTTTGACAAATTCCTATCATTGGCTGTTTCCTGGCCACTCTTCCATGATAGCAACTGGCTAAATACAGTATAAGGTTTACATCTATTTCACACAAACCTGAGTGGTTCCAAAGAATAGGGAAATGTTGTTAGTGCCCACCACCAAATGGGGGGGCATAATGTTTTTTACTCATGTCTGTGCCTCTATGTGTTCATAAATTAGTCTGTTAACAAACTATCCCATGAACCAGTGGACAAATTTTAATGAAACTTTCAGAAAGTACTCAGTGGATGCACCCCTACAACTGATTAATTTTTGGAGTCAACCTGATTCAAGATAGCCACCACAGCCTACTGACCCTAAAAATGGCTAAAAAACAGTCAATTCATAATGTTATTTTCAAGGTTTGACCTTCTCATCACCAGATGATCTTAGTATAAAATTCTGGCTTGAACGGGCATTCCTTTAAGGATTACTAGGCCTTAATTTTGTCAAGTAATCACCTGAATTTATCACTAAGACACCTGGTGTCATTTGGAACCAGTCCACTTCATAATGACATTTAGATTCAAAAACATAAATTTTTCCCAATTCTAATTTAGATACCTGATTGTCTTTTTTAGGGTGGTCTGCACTAAATCTGTGTTCTTGTGTTATTATGTGAAGAGAGAGAAAAAAAACGAAGACCAAAGGTGTGAGGCAGTATCAAGAGAGAGAAAGAAAAGTTAAAAAAAAATGAAAAGGCTGTGGCAAAAATACTTCACCATGAGGTCTGAATTAAGCCTCATGAGTTAGAGCCTCACATTTGAAATGTCGAAGGATGTGCCATCTCATTGCCGCTAAAGCCGTTCACAACCACACCTTTCTGGCTTTTTGCTGTGAGAAAAGTGTGCAAAACACACTAAAATAAGGGTGTGAGTGCTGTTAGGGAGGTGGAGGGTGGGATCGACAACAGAAAAGAAAGATTCTCTGTTGGCGCCCAAATACATAAATGTGCTACTGTGTGAAAGAAAAGTTGTTTTAAACCAGAACTGGTCTATTTGGACTAAAAATATCTAATCCAGCTACAAAATGCAGCTGACATTTAATCTCTTTCTGATTGTAACGTTTTTTTGGGATGTTGTTAATTTTCACTTGATGAAGTCACAATAATTTTAAAAAAGAATGACAAGTAAACAAGCTGTTTTGTTTTGTTTTGTTTTTTGCAGGTAGAGAACATGGGACTCTGAGATGTGTGATCACAGGACATGCTGGAAACATGGGAAGAAATGTATCATAGGAGACGTCATCAGCACCAGAAGAAGTCACGCAGCAATCAGGGGTCAGTGCCAAGACTGACGACACAGTTAGAGACACAGGCACAGATCCTGGGTGTGACTAAGACACTTCAACAATGGAAAAAAAGATGCGCTGTACTTTCCTCCTTCATAATGACATAAACACACCAGTCAGGCTGATGAAGAGGAAAATTTGAACCCTCCACTTTGGTCCTTTTTAAGTATATCAACACAATAGTAATATCTTCCAAAACATTTGCTTCAGATGGTATGATGATGCCCATCTTTTCCACTCAGATCTTTGCTTCTGTGTGTGTGTGTGGAGTGGGGTTTATAAACAGACAGGTCCTAATTTGTTTGATGTCCCCTCTCCCATTTGCCTTGTTGCTTTCTTCTGAGTCGTAGCCTTCACCTTTCTAGGAAACAGTGGGTGTTTGGTCTAATGTTTACTATTGGATCCTGGGTAAGTGCACACGCTTAAAAGAGTCGGGTTTTGGAGAACCTTTTTTTTTTTTGCTCCTGGTGGAAGGCGGACGTGTTTCTTTTCTCTCTGTCTCCTGAACTGCTACATTTGGCTTCCCGATGTGGCCTTGAAGGCCGTAGTCTTATCAATTCTCCCTGGAATTTATGTCAACAGAAGCTCGTTGCCCTCTTGCCTGTGAACATCTGTGAACGTGATTCATGGACTTTTCTGCAAACACACACAAATGCATCACACTGCCTCCTACCGTCTGGAAACACACACACACATTCACATACTCATACTCTGCTGTTGCACTCTTTTCTGTCATCTCTCTAACCTCCCCCCCCCCCCCCCC
>NC_051440.1:5221203-5326793 GCF_001649575.2 Kryptolebias marmoratus | reverse complement strand
AGCATTGTCATGTTTTAGATTATTTAGCCTTCCTGTACACTTAGCTTAGTTACTGTACAATTAGTTATCATATTCACTGTTAGCTAGATTCTTCGTGCCTTGGTTTAGTAATATCATGTTTTAGTAGTTTAGTTATCCTGTACCTTGGTTGGCATTGTCATGTTTTAGCTTAGTTATCTTGTCATGTTCTGTAACTGTCTGTAATTTTGTTCTTGTGTTGTAAAGCACTTTGAGTCGCCTTGTGCTGAAAAGTGCTATATAAATAAATGTACCTACCTACCTACCTTTGGCTTTAATTTCAACCAATACGACTATAGAGCTCCAAGAGTAAAAATATTAATAACAGTCAGGGGTGTAGCATCTTATTTTCATGTTATTTGATATTTAAATGAATATTCAAGTGTAACATGTATAAAAATGTAATCAAAATATAAATATAAATCAAGTTAAATTTTAGAAGGCAGGGCTACTGTTTGAAAGACAACATTTAAATGTGATTTTAGGCAGTTGATTACTGTACTGCAAATACAAGTATTCACACATATCCTCCTCCCTACAAGGCATTCTCTCTGTTTTGTTGCCTTACAACCTGGAATTTTAATCAAGTTTTTTTTTAAAGCACCAAGTCTCTTCAGGTTCATCTCCATGGTCTTTGACCATGTAATCACAGTTTTGTTCTTCATGATCAAACTGCTGCAGCTCCTTTAGGTTGGATGGTGCTCTTTGTGTCCAACAATCTTTAAATCAGGCCAGAGATCTTCAGTTCTTTGACTGAACCATTACAGGACATTTAACTGGTTCATTAGTTAAACCAGTATAAAGTGTTGCTGAGTGTTTAGGCTCATTGTCCTGCTGGAAGGTAAACCTCTGACCCAGTCTCAGACCTCTGGAAGACTCAAACAAGGACTTCTTAGTACTTTACTTTAGCCATCTTTCCTCTAACTCTGACCAGATTAACAGTCCCTGTTGTTAAAACATCTCCACAGCATGTTGCTGCCACCACTATGGAATGGGGTTAGGTTTGGACCAGACATAATGTTGTTCTTGATGGTCAAAAAGTTTGATATTTGTCTCACCTGACCTTATTACCTTCTTCTATATGGTTCTGGAGTCTCCAATATGTCTTTTTGCAAAATCTAAATGGTCTGCCATTTCCTTTAATCAATATCTTTTTCCTGCCCACTCTTCCATTATGCTCAGCTCTGTGCAGCTTATATTGGTCGTATGAACAGATCCACCCATCTCTGTAGAAGAGCCGCCCAGCTCCAATGGGGTTATCTTTGGCCTCCTGGGTCTTTCTCTGATTAATGCCTTCCCTATCTGGTTTGTGAGTTTTGGTGGACAATCCTCTTTTTACAGGTTGTCCACATCTGTCAATTTCCCAACAGTGGTTTTAATGGAGCTCTGTGAGATGCTCATGGTTCCTCAGTTCTTTTAATCATACAACCCTGATCTGTACTTCTCCAGAACTCTGACCTGTGTGGAGAGTTCCTTGGTCTTCATGATGTCTCTTGCCTGGTGGTAGCCCTTCCTACTTGGGGATACTGCTCTGGTGTTGATTTTGGGGGCTGTTACAGCATATACACTCCTGATCAAAATCTTAAGACCAGTCAAAAAATTGCAAGAATTTGCATTTTGCACTATTGGATCTTAATAAAGTTCTAAGAAGAGCTTCACAATGTTAAAAGAAGAAATCAGCGTAAGAGACAAAAACTTTTGAGTGGGGAATTAATTGAAACATGATTTTTTCAGCTGATCAAAAGTTTAAGACCATAGCTAAAAAAAAAAACCCAAAACAGAAATTAAAGTGTCAAAAAAAAGGACTCGGTAATGAGTAGCTCCACCATTCTTGTGGATGACTTCAAACAATTGTTTAGGCATGCTTGATGCCAGTGTTTCCAGGAGGCTAGTGGGAACGTTGCTCCAAGTGTTGAAGATGTCTTCACAAAGGGCATCCACTGTCTGGAACTGATGTCCATTTTTGTAAACTTCCCTTCCCCAAATGTTCTCAATTGGGTTTAGATCCGGGGAACATGCAGGATGGTCCAAAAGAGTGATGTTATTCTCTTGGAAGAACTGCTTTGTCAGGCGGGCATTGTGAACTGCAGCATTGTCCTGTTGAAAAACCCAATCATTACCACACAGACGAGGGCCCTCAGTCATCAGGGATGCCCGCTGCAACATCTCCACATAGCCAGCTGCTGTTTGACGCCCCTGCACAACCCGAAGCTCCATTGTTCCATTGAAGGAAAACGCACCCCAAATCATGATGGCCGTGCCGTGTAGAAAACATCTCAGGCTGGATCTCCTTGTCATGCCAGTAACGTTGGAAGCCATCAGGACCATCAAGGTTAGATTTTTTCTCATCAGAGAAGACTACTTTCTTCCACCTTTCAATGTCCCATGTTTGGTGCACCCTTGCAAAGTCCAAACGGGCAGTTTTGTGGCGTTGAAGAAGTCGTGGCCCTTGAAGACATTTTTTCTTTCTGAAGCCCTTCTCTCGCAGATGCCGTCTGATGGTTATTGGGCTGCAGTCAGCACCAGTAATGGCCTTAATTTGGGTAGAGGATCGTCCCGTGTCTTGACAGACAGCCAATCGGATCCTTCGGCTCAGAGCTGGTAAAATTTTTTGGGGTCTACCACTTGACTTTTTTGTTCCATAACCCTCAGGATCATTTAAAAAATGCAAAATGACTGTCTTACTGCATTCAACCTTAGCAGCGATGGCACGTTGTGAGAGGCCTTGCTTATGCAGCTCAACAATCCTACCACGATCAAAGTCAGGGAGCTTTTTTGCTTTTGCCATCAGGAGGTCTTGACAGTGTAAAGACTTGACAGAAAATGACATGGAATCCAGATTTTTGCACAGCTTTTGGCTTTTAAAGACTATGGTCTTAAACTTTTGATCAGCTGAAAAAATCATGTTTGAGTGTAAATGCAGTTTGCAGAAAATTCCCTGCTCAAAGGTTCTTGTCTCTTGCATTGATTTTTTCCTTTAACATTGTGAAGCTCTACTTAGAACCTTCTTAAGATCCAATAGTGCAAAATGCAAATTCTTGCAATTTTTTGACTGGTCTTAAGATTTTGATCAGGAGTGTATTCTGACATCCTTTAACACTTAGATCACCCACAGGTGGATCTTACCTAACTCATGGCTGCTGAAGGTAATGGTTGGGACTTCAAATTGAAGGGCTTAAAAATTAATACACACAGAATTCAGTTTCTGTATTTGAAACAATTTTTTATTAAAAACAAACATTTATGTCCAAATTTGAATTCATTAATCCAAAATAGTTTGTGTAGGTTCATTACTTCTAATCAAACTGAAAATCCACTTCACTTTCAACTTGTGATGCAACAAAACAGAGAAAACTATTATTAAATTCAACCCAACCCAAAGCCTGGAGGATGCATGACCACATAGAAAACCTTTTTTTCCTCAGAGTTCATTCAGGGGGATGGATGGGCAGGTTTTGTTTGAATTTCAAGCCCAGATGAAGGAACCATGCGCCCTTCCTCCTCCCTCTCCACCTATTTATTTTTCCATCTCTCCTGCCTAAATGATGTCAATGGAAGCAGAGCTATAGGGCTATTTATAGACACCCCTCCCCCTCCCCCTTCCCCAATGCACACACACATCCTCAGCACGTGTGTGTACACACTGTGTGTGTTTGTTCTTCATGCTTGGTTATTGCCCGTGCAGCCGCACTTCCCTTTGAAGGAGAGAAGGGAAAAAAATGAATAGAGGGAACAGGAGAAAAAAAGCCATTGAGAGGGACAGGAGCGATGCGCGCACCCCCTGCGTTCTCCTTCTTCATTCACTCACTTCTAGCAGTCATTAATTCATCCCTTTCCCTCTCACTCATTCACACATTTCCTCCCGCAGAGCCTGTGAATGGACGGAGACACCATTTCAGCTCCCTGTTCTTTGCCCGTTTGTCAAAGGCGCCATCATTTATTCACAAATAATTGGAGCACGTGCACTTGGTGTGGGCGCGCAGGCAGATAGGTGGAAGTGGTTGGGGGGACGGGGGGTAAACATAAGGTTTTAATTTGTGTGTGTGCGTGTCTCCGTCCAACAAGCACACACACACACAGACAAAAAACTGCACACTTTTGCTGCACAAGCGACTTGGAAAGGATTCACGAGTTCTTGTGGTGTTTTTTAAGACTACCTTCTATTTTGGAAAGGCGGCCGTGATAAAAATAAATCTCCCTCCCTCCTCCTCTTCCTAGAACCCATCACTACCACCACCCCCATCCCCCCATCCGCTGCTAGACTCCTCATTTCAAACCCGCCCTCATCAACGGGACCGTGGAAACATCTACCGAAGAAAACCCAGCTGATCCGAGTTTCGTGATCAGAGGAGGGTTTGTTGCGGTTTCTGTGGCCTAAACCTTAGCTGATCACTTCCCATTCCGTTTGAATCGGTACCTTTATGAAGCAGAGGCGGAAATCTACAGCTCAGATTTAAATATGCATGGCGGATTTTGATTTCTGTGTGCAACCTGCAGTTTTAAATCGTATTTCGTGTTTCCTTTGTTTCCCGAATAAACCCGTCAGCTGCAGAAAGAGAAATATGTGTGTGTGTGTGTGTGTGTGGGGGGGGGTTCTAGCTGAAGTGTGTCCATCCACACGTGCAGCAGCAGCAGCAGCTTTCCTGCTCTCCTCCTGCTGAAGTTGACATGTTAACACTCACTGGCTGCTATATTTAGCCCAGCCTCGCAGTGCTGTTACTATTCCCAGCTTTGTACATGAGGGGGCGGATGGTGGAGCTTCTTTCTTTTTCTTCTTCTTCCTTTTTTTCTTTTCCTGAAAAGGAAGAAAAAAGTTTCCTTTTCACAACTGATTTATTTTTACATTATGATCCTGCGATCCGCCACTGACATCGAATTAGTTCAGGGACACTGCAGTTAAAGCTGTCACGAATCCAATGTGGGGGAGGGTCGGAGGGCGGGCCAAAAAAAAAGTTTAATTAACTTCACACTGGTGGTGAATGGAGAAGTCGACCGTTGTCACACCGGGCAAGGCACCGTGTTTGCATCTGATTTAAACTAGATGTGAACGATATTCTACTCCTGGTTCACTCCAGCAACAAGTTTCTTTCTTCTTCTTTTTAAACAGAAACTGCATTAAATTATAGGCATGACATGCCTTTGGAGGAATGCATGTCGCCCGCTGCCTTTCACGCCTGAGTTTTAGACAAAGAGCCTAGTTACGCTAAGAAATGACGGAGTTACAACGTAGCTATTTTGGTCAAACCTTGAAAATATTGTCATGCACAATCTCACAACCGGAGTATGCAATGGGGATCATTCTCAGCTACTATCCCATCAGATTTTAGCTCAATAACTGCTAAATTGAATGAGTTATAGCCATTCGTACCCTGTCTTAAGTCAGCCATATGTGTCAACCATCTTGAAACGGGCTGACTCCACAAGTTAATCAGTTGTAAATGGACATTCACTTATCACTGTCTGAAAGTTTCATTAAAATCCTTCCAGCGGTTCATAAGATAATTTGCTAACAGACAAACAGAGTTGACTTCATGTAGTTAATGGTAAAGTTTTAAACAAAGATGCTTTGTGATCTATTAGCCCTCAGAGGGTGTTTTGAGAATGGCTATAAGCTACAACTACACCAAAGTTTAGCTCAATATGTGTAAAATCGAGTTTCTTGTAACCATCTGTGTGTTTCAAAGAGTTGATTAGCTGTGGCAGTCATACTGAACAAGAATGACTTCAAACTTTTATCAATCATAGATATCAATGATAAATTTCTGGGAGTTTCATTAAAATCCATCCAGTGGTTCATGAAATATTTTGCTAACAGACAATCAAACACAGACACCCAAGCCCGCTTTTCACTTTTTGACAGCGGGTGATAGTTACTATTGCTCAGGGACAGCTATCCTAAAACGCTCCATTCACTCATCCATTCTTTCATCCATTCATTCATTAGTTCACTGCTGAGGACTTCAGCACCGCGGACAGCTCCGGTCAGCCCAAACACACTGGTTCATGGGGTCAGAAAGGGCAGGAGGCAAAGTTTGTGAGAGAATGGACACAAACAGCTGCGAGAACTTGTTTAAGACAGAGACAGTAAAGCAGGTTCTGATCGGTACCAAACCTGCGAGCCCGTCATTTGTGCAGCACAGCAACCAGACCGTCCAGTTCCAGCCTCCGGGCCGAGCTGGACTGAGCAGAACCGCTTCTTCTTTTCATATGGAGACATGATTTTTTTTGTTGCTGGTAATAAAACAAGCAGAACATAACTGAAATCTATCAATGCATAGATGATAAAGTTATAGGCATGAAGTTGGGGCTATGTTGCGTGACCACCTTTCCACTGCAATATAAACACAGTGTTTACCCCAAGTCCTATTTGCAGCACGTTCCGTTTGAAACATCTCTTGTGCTTTAGCTGCAAACAGCCTCACTGAAGACAACAAACGAAGTCCAATAGAAGCAAATGTGGGTGACACATTCATGCCAGTTTTAGCTCGTGCCTCTGGTTTGTTTGGGTACAGTATAAATGTATTGTTTTATCACCACAAACAGCAGCGCCTCCCCCTCATAAAGGATGATAATAAAGAGAGGAAACCCACCGAGTTCCACCGAGTGCTTCAGGACTATTGATTTACCTTCACTTCTACTCTTCTTCTGCTGCTGCCGCTGCTTCTTCCTGCTCTCTTTCTGTCTCTGAGGGTCTTCTTCGCTGCTTCTCCCGCTGCTGCTGCCGCCCACTCCTCCTCCTCCAACACTTGATTATTTTCGGCTCCGTGTATGTGTGTGTGTTTGTGTGTGCCAGGCATTTGCTGGCTGGCTGGCTGCTGGCAGGCTGGTTTGGGAAATACCTGGTCACGATCCGCGAACAGAGGGTCTATCGCGGTCTCATGGTGCTCCCTGCTGCCCCGAAAGGAGAACTGCAGCTTTTAAAAAGTCATGACGCTTGAGAGCTGCATCGTGCTGGAGCAAACATAAATAAAATAATTAATCCACTATCAGACAATGAATTTGCGAATACTGGTATAATAAAAGGCTTAGCAAGCGTTGAAGGAATGCATATCGCCCTTCATGCCAGAGTCTCGTGATGAGAAAAAGCGGGGTTTTAGGTCAGTAACGTTGCGTGATCTCTTGTTAAAACGCGACATATTGCGTGATCTGTTAGCGCTTGGAGTATGTGATGGGGATAACTCTGAGCTACTACCACACCAAGTTTTATCTTAATGCCTGTGAAACTGACTGACCTGTAGCATTTTTTGTGTTTTCTAATGTTGGTTAGCTGTTTTGGCCATCTTAAATTGGATTGACTTCAAAACTTAATGGGTTGTAGCTATGCAACCAATAATTACTTACTGAGAGTTTCACTAAAATCTGTCCAGTGGTTCATGATATATTTTTCTAACAGACAGGGTTGACTCCAACAGTTAATGCCAAAGTCATATAAAACAGACCCCACGTGATCAGTTAGAGCTCGCAATATGTGTTGGGAATGACTCTTAGCTACTACCACACCAAATCTGAGCTTAGTATCTGTAAGAGTGACTGAATTATTGCCAGTTCTGTGATGCTTAAATTGTTTAGATGTGGCAGCCATCTTGAATGGGGTTGACCCCAAATGTTAATCAGTTGAAGATGTACATCCAATGATTATTTTCTGAAAGTTTTATTAAAATCTGTCCAGTGGTTCACGAGATTTTTTGCTAACAGACAGACAAACAAACAAAGAGGTACACAAACACACAGTCACGGGCAAAAACACGATCGCATTTAGTGGCGGGCGGTAATAGTGATTAACACAGTATTAATATTTGCATATTAACACATATAAATAAGTATAAAGTACGCTGTCTATAAACACAGTATATTCGTAATAAATACCTCTACCTTTTATATAAATTTCGTTGTGGATTGTTTTCTACATCGCACGTACAAAGAGGGACTAAAAAACATCACGAAGGCTTTAAGTGGCTCTGGGTTTAAAAATAGATCAGGACGCTCTGAGAGGGAAAACCCTGGATTGGATTGCCCCCTAGAGGGGAAACTCTGTCAATACAAGAGAAAAGAAGCTGCTTAAAAAAAAAAAACATTTCTATTAATTTTCTGCACACAGCACTGATCTTCGCTGCTCTAAAGCCACTGTGAATACACACAAGTCAAACCTCCACCCTGTGTGATGACTTATTAGCTGTTTTATTGTGTGCATAACATCTGTTTTATTCAATCCAGACCATTTGAGTTGACAAAATGGCATTTTATGCTCTTTTCGTGGCAGATGTGAATTCATTATGTGGCACACTGGAGCTGGTGTATGTAAATGAGACAAAATTCTAAGACTTTGTTGCTTCGCTGTAAAAGGCTGCCGCAGTCGATTCAGAAAATCCAGACTTAGTGCACCCCCACCACCACCACCACCACCACCCAAGCATCCACCTACACACCCCATCACACGTGTCTTTACACGAAGACCTGTTGCTCCCACTGAGAGCTGGCTGTGTGTTCTCTACCTCCATTTTCTCGGGGTCCTCTCTTTTTTTCCCCTCATTTCAACGCATCAAGTCTTGTGCTGCGCATTTGAGGAGATGCTGCGATGCAGATGCTCGTTTTGCTTTCAAATCCCAATCATATATTTAGGTTAAAATGACACTTCTTAATGATTATTAGATGATCAGCAAGTCTGAAGGTTATCAATGCAATATATGTCAAAGATTGTGAATGATGCTCGTTTCGAGGCAACAGGTTTTTGCTTTATGTGGAATAAAAAGGCAGCTGATGGAAGTCCTCGCTCATGTTAAAGGATTTAGGTGTAGGAAAACACACTCACACATACACAAACAGAATGTTCCCCAGAGACCTGGAGGCTCCACCACCTGCTTGTGTAAGGAAAAAAAAAAAAACAAGCTGTGAACATGACAGGAGCTATTTATAGCTCTTTCAATAATTGAGAGCCCGATTCTACCCTTTACCAGTTCACACACCCTCAGTAGACAGAAAAGGGGAACACTAATGGATCCATACAGAACCCTCTGTGTGTTCAACATGGGGATGGCAAATTGTGAGTTAATATGTGGTCATCCTCTAAAAGTCGACACTGAGTCACCACCTTTTGCATGAAGCACAGCATCAAGCCTCTTCAGGTCTGTCTCTGTCTAAGCCCTAAAACTTATGTTTACTCCTCATTACCAAACTTCTGCAGCTCCTTCGGGTTGGATGGGTGCTGCTTGCGTCCAACAATCTTTAAATCAAACCATAGATTCTGAGTTGGATTATGGTCTAAGCTTTGACTGGACCATTCCAGCACATGTAACCGTTTCTCCATAAACCAGAGGAGTGTTGTTTCAGCTCCTTTTAGTGATCCTAGGGACACATCCTCACACCTCTGCATCAGAGTCATCTTTGGCTTAGTGGATGTTTCTCTGATTAATGCCCTCCTTACCCACTGTGTGAGTTATGGTTGACGACTTCCTGACAATCCACATCTTTCCATCTATTCATTTTCTTTATCGGGTCCCGGGTAGCAGATGCCTATCTCCAGCAGTCACGGAGAGAGGCGGGGACACCCTGTACAGGTTGCAAGTCCATCACAGAGACACAGAGTGAATGGTTAGTTGTCTCAAACTTACAGTTTGGGACAAATTAGACTTACCAATTAATATGGAAGAGTGGCAGGAACATGCATGTTATTAGTCTGTGGGAGGAAACTGGAGTACCTGGAGAAAACCCATAAGTGCACAGGAAGAACATGCAAATTCCATACAAAAAGGCCCCAGCTGGAAATCAAACCTGCAACCTTCTTGCTGTGAGTGGATAGCCAAACCACTGCACCCCTGTGCCAGCGCACTTCCTAATAATGGATTCAATGGAGCTCTTTGGCGCTGAGATTTTTTTTTTTACCCAGCCCGGATCTGTACTTCTCCAGAACTGTCTCTGACCTGTGTGGAGAGTTCCTTGGCCTTCATGATGTCTCTTGATTGGTGGTAGACCTTACTACTTGGAGGAGTTGAACTGGTGTTGGTTCTGGAGGCTGTCAGAGCAGGTGCATAGATACTGAAATCACCTGACACTTAATTAACCAGTTACGTGGCTTCTGGAGGTAATGGTTGGGGCTTTAAAGCGAAGAGGCTGAATACATATATACGCAAGTTGTTTATCCACCCTTTTTTAAACTTAATTAATCTGGAGTATTTTGTTTAGGTCCATTACTTACAATCAATCAGAAAATCCATTTATATTCTAAGTTGTAAGGCAACAAAGTAGCATGATGACCAAGGGAGATTAATACTTTTGCAACCCGCTTTAAGTGAATGACTAAGAGGGAGGAGGAATTTTGACAGAGAAAAGCTTTGTGATGATTTTAAATAGAAATGAGAGTCAGTGGATCATACTTCCATACAAGTTTATGATAAAAATCCAATGAAACAGCATCATTAAGTCATACAAAGTAGCTGTCAGCCGATTCAAATTAAGCTCCAATTTAAAAAAAAAACAAGATTAAATAAAAAGATAGAAATGGATGTATTTACCGACGTGTTGCAAGACAAGAGGATCTTCATCTTTTCCGAGAACTATTTGACAAAAATCATCAGCTATAACTTGGCAGTCTTTTGTTTCACAAAAACACACATTTAAAAGTTTGAGACGAAAACAACAACAGAAAATAAACAGCGCACATCTGAACTTCCTATCACCTTGGCTAAGAGGAATACAGGGAGTAAATATTGAAATGGCAAGTAGAAAAGTTGGAGCTGGATATTATGAAAAAAAAAAAAAAAAAAACAACAAACCACAAACCAAAAATAAAACCTTGTGAAAGTAAAACCTTAAACAAAAAAAAATAAAAACAGAATATAGAAGATGACAAATAGTCCGTCTTGGTGAGGAAAAGATCCTGATGTGATGCAGTTCAAAGAGCAAAATGTACACTCCCTTCTCAGTAGACTCGGCCTCGGCTCCTGCTGCCTCTCGCTCCGAAGCCTCGTCCTCGGCCGCCCCTGAAGCCGCCGCGCTGCTCTGGAGTCACAAAATGTAGAAATAAAACCTCGGTATAAACATTCAAATTAAACTGAATTGCAAAAATAAACCGATTATCCAGTGATAAGTGTCCAAGGGTTCACAAATGATGGGTGTGATCAGTGCTCGCTGGTGGTCCAACTAATGAGTTTGTACTTGTTGACATTTTAGCTCGGAAGATTTCTTACAGCCTGTCGCTGGTGAGTGTTTTAAAACTTTGATTTCCAATGAATTCACAAAGAGAGAATCTGACATTTTGAACTAAATTAAAAATAGGAAACTCTTCAATGTGCAGAGTAAATAATAAAATAAAAAAGACAAGAAAATGGTGCCACCCTGCATTCCTCACCGTAGGTAAAGTTGCCAATGGAGGCGCTGTACTTGCCACTGGGCGGGTTGTAAATTTGCCGTGCGTCCCGCCGCGGCAGAGGGGCGATCTGTTTTTTTGTGCTTCCCCCAGATCCCATTTCCTCGCCTGACGGACGCTTGGCCCTACAAACGAAAGCAGATAAGATGAAGAACAAGGACATTCAGACAGCACGAAAATGTCTTCTAGCTGCTGAATGAAGGCCTTCCTGTCTGAAGTGGACTTACGCTACTGCCTCTGGCTTCTGGACGGGTTTCCAGGACAGAGTAACTGTGCTCTTGAATGATGGAGGGTTGTGGAAGAGATCCTAAAGGAAAAAATAACAATCAGTAACAAAAACAAGACCACTACTTTAAGTGAAGTTCTGCAAAGTCTTCATTTGTTTCTGGACACAAGGTGGGGGTGGGAATAAATAAATGTGTGCACATAAAGCATCCCCAGCATAACTTATCCAAAGACTTCACCAAAAACAACTGGAACAGCTTTAATAACAACTGAACATTTTAAATTTACACAGACAGTGTTTTGGCTTCACCCTCTGTAAGAAAAACTCACCTTGATGAGAACATTGATGTTGTTTGTGATCTTAAGAGCCACCACTTTGATCTTGTTCTGATAAAGCAACAAAATTGTTGGTCTTCAACATACTTTACAGCTCTTAATATTGCTCACTAATTTTAAATGTTTGTTTAAACACATATCATAGGAATAAAAAGGTCTTTACTTCAGGTAAGCAGGTAAAAATCAGGACAGTCCTTACCTCTTCTGTCTTCAGGGCGTCTCCTGTCTTTCCTTGCAGAGCCACTCGCAGTTGTCTGATGTAAACCTGCAGGCCTCGGGCAAAATACTGTAACCTGTTTCAACGACAACCAGATGACCAATGTAAAGGTATTCAATCTCACATCGAATTCTGACACAAGATAATTTAATACACACGAGTCTCTCTGCACTCACATTTACAGTTTGTGTTTCAAAGTAAAAACAATTAACAGTTCTACGATGAGTTTCTTTTTATTTTTACGTGTCAACATAGGTTCAAACATCAAGCTGACAGCAAGATGGATGAGAAATGATCACAGAACTACAATCGCTTTATTTAAATTGCCCACTGCCAAGGGCGAAAGGGCAATAATGTTTTTGCCCTTGTCTGTGTTCATGTGTGTTTGTTTGTCATGGTCACAAAATATCTCATGACCTAGGACACAAATTTTAATAAAACTCTCAGAAAGGAATCAATGGATGCACATCTACAGCTATTTAACTTCTGGAGTTAACCACATTCAAGATGGCCGCTGCAGCTATTTGACTTTAGACAACACAAAATTGGACATAACTCAGTCAAATTTACAGATATTGAGCTAAAGTTTTGGTATGATGGTAGCTGAGAGGTATAATTCTGTCTCCTCTTATCATAAGATGAACTTAGTTTAACACTCTGGCATAAAAGGCAGCGGGAGATACGCATTCCTTCAAGAAATGCTAGATCGTTACTATAAGGAAGCTTTGTACACAAGGAGCAGTCTTCTTTAGGTGGGAAACAAGGTAAAGCCAGTCTTACATGCTTCTCTTAGGTTTGTCATTCTTACACAATAAGAACAGTCACCAAAAACAGTAAATCATCAAATAGCTATCAGTTTTAGTGAACTTCCAACCATATTTACAACCATAGCTATTTCCGCCTCGTTGAACTTCCACGTCGCCTTAGCTTCTCAACCTTGGAGAACTTGCGTCTCACGGAGAATTTACTATCAGCATTCATTTTACTCAGGTTTACTTTCTATCACACTCACCTGATCTTGAAGTCTTTAAGGTGCTCAGCATCCACTTTATCAACGAGGAAGTCAGGAAGCTTCTTGCCCAGCTGGTGGAAGCTGAAGATGAGACACTCGACGTAGCTGAACTGAAGTTTGGGCTCCTCGCTTGACGAGTTCTCACCATTCTCCACCTCTTCCGGTGGCAAAGGCATGAACTCCTACAAATAAACAGTGAAAACATTGATTGCATCCTAAACTCACAAACTATCTAAACACTGTTTGACTAAAAGGCGTTGATTTTCTTTTTTTTAACATTTTTTTGTAAAAACACATTTGATGTTTGTCAAAAGAAAAATTTGGCAAAGAGGTATTTTTCTTTTTTAAAACAAATTCCCTGTTTGATTGTTTGTTTTTTTATGTAAAAACAGTAACTTGTTCTTACCAGAAGCTTGGTAAACAATATGTTGAGGTTAGCCTCAAGCTTCTCCATGTCGCCACAGAACGGACTCATCTCAGCCAGCAGCTTCAGCACCTACGAACACAAACACACACATACATATTAGCAGGACTCTACGCACAATGTAATGTGCACCGCTAATGAGAAACAGTGCTGCGCGGTGCAGACTAATGACCCATTAACAACATGCAGCTGGCCGGCACCTCTGACAGGTGGCCGCCATGCTGACTTTGTTTACTACTACAACCTCTTACCAAAATGTCAAACATTAGGAGTTCTCGCCCTCACACCAGTGGTCACATTCAACAACGGGCTGAATGAATCGAGAGCAGAAAACTGCCCCCTCCCTTCTCTTTATTAAAGCACTGTTGCATTGCTTGTCAGCTAAAGTGCTGAGCAAACTGTCGTATGAATTACACGAATAAAAAGCAAACAGAAGAAACAATACTTAGATACCCTGAAGTACATTTTGTTTTCATAAAGAAACAAAAACCCACTGGGTTGTGAAATGACTATCGTGATAAGAATTGATGCACTGGACCCTGAAGTCTTGACCACACTGCCTTTTACATTTTATAACCAGTATCTTAACTGCAAACGTTTACAGATAGCAACAAGCTGGATCTGTTTTTAATTAACCTATTTTTTTGCATAGATTTGTCAAACTGAAACTTGTTTGGAAGTTTCCTTGTACCTATAACAACAAAAATTGTTATTGTCAAGTCAAAGATGTTCACTATGTTTTTTTCTTCTTTCTCCGTGGCTGCTGTCTCTTTGGGATAGCACAATCCCGAATGTGAGATCAGCAATACTTGCATCACGACTAACATCCACCCAGTGATTGCTAAGCTTATATTAGCACGTACAGTAAGTGAAATTGGCATTTGTTTTAAAAAAATTAGCATAAATTCTTCAGCGTTTGTATTATTATTTAAAAAAAATAAAGGTATTTCAAAAGCCACTAATCAAAAGATCCAAGACAAATTCTGCCTGATATTTGACTGAATAACTGGAACTGCTTTATTATAAAACAACAACACAAAAAGAAAAACAACAAGCATAACAGCAACATATTACTGAGACCCAGTGCTGGGCGATATGGATAATTTTATATCACGATATACCCCAGTTACGTATATTGTCAGTTATTCTCTGAAAAATATGAAAAAAATAATTTAATTTCTTACCTTTTTCAAGCTTTATTTCGAAGTGACATTTAACTGAACTTTCACAAATGAGATCTGCTGCATTTTAGTGCAGCAATATATATGTGCCTGTTACGACGTAACAATATCAAATGACAACAGACTTCATTATCTTCGGCCGGCTATAGTTTTCCTTTTCGCAACTTTCCCCGGCTCTTTTACAACTTGTTTGACCTTTCACTTTTTGGATTGTTAAATAATCTTTTTCGTGGTTCTTCTTTAAGTGATAGAAGAGGTTTGTTGTGTTGGTGTCAGATGAGAAAACAGTCTAATAGCAGAGTTAGCTTTAGCAGAGTTAGCATATTACCTTTTTCTGCTCCGTGTCGGAGGTTATTCGCAAAATAGTTTTTATATATATAAACTGAATGTATGCAAAGTGACAGCACTAATACATTCGTCGCAGCCTACTTTATGAAATATTTACATGAATCATTGATACAATTATGATATAAACGACAGAAACGATAGAAGAAAATATATCACGATAAACACGTTTCTATCGTCCCCCACAATATGTATCGTTATATCGCCCAGCACTACTGAGACCTATTGTTTTATACCTATAACATGTTGACACTAAAATATTGAAAAAAATACAATAATGTAACTGGAGGCAGAAGTCCGTCATATTAACAGAAAATGAAAAACAAAAAATTCAGCTCTGGGTGAATAAATATATTTACTGACACACAGAAATATATCTGTATCATTATATATGCCAACAACTATTGTCACACATAAATAGTTTTCCAGTCTCGAACTGTAGTTAACTTCTGTAATGAGAGCTTTTACAAGTCAGTCATGGTGGGTAAAAGGATAAACTCACCTCCAGCTGAATGTCCAGCTCTGCCACAGGACTTGTCAGGGTGCTGAGGTTGGGCAGGACGTGTTCACAGAAGTAGGTCACAAATCGAGTGGAATGGACATTTTTCTACAAAACAAAGATTACAGCACAAATTAAGATCAAAACTGCTTCAATGTTAACTATAAACCATGGTAATTTGTTAAATACAACATTTTTCTCCTTCATTTCACCAGCCTGAGATTTTATTTTTTTAATCAAAAGAATGCAATTACAATAAAACATCTACAGCTTTTTTCACACTATTAAAACCCTTTAAAATCAAAAACAGGAATAACTAATTTACCATCATACCAGACCAACAAAATCTTCTATGATATTTGTAAACATTGTTTTATTTGTGAGGGTTTGGGTGGACTCACAGAGAATAACGGTAGGGCTTGGCGTGTGCACTGCAGGAGGCGGTCCACAGCATCTGGGTCTGCTGGGTTGAGGGCCTGTTCCAGGTCAGCTTGATCCACCACCAACTCTACCAGCTGCTGCCGCCCATTTACTGACTGCAGCACCCGCAGACCAGACACCACGCGCATCAAAAGCACAAACTCCTCTCCCGTCACATCCTCCATCACCTGAGGGGACAGTGAGGAAGATTAACTCTTTAATCAACAGGGACTCTTTTGTGTGTGTTTGAACACTTTAATCATTAATGAAATGTCTATGTTTCACCAATGATTAAAGATCACTGTATTGATCAACTGACGATATTTACAAACCTTCTTTGTTTCTGCAAAGACAAACTCCTCCACTTCCTTTGACATGACATCCTCAGGTAGTGTCTTTAGTTTGGTGGACAGAAACTTGATGGCTCTTTCTCTCACAATGTCCTCACCCTGCAGAATCTGAGAGAAGAGTCCCCCAAGAGTACCTGCATGACAAAAGACAAAGGCACATGAGTATATATATTGAGATGGGATATTTTTATTTAAATTGTATAATTGACGAATGAGACTGGGGTGGGGGGATACTTCTTAATTTACAAACAACAACAAAACCACAACTGAACCCCACCAGCAAAGAGGGTGTAAACAAAATTTACCTTTAGCATCCATTTTGAATATGGAAAGAAGAGCTGCATTCACTTGGTTGAACTCTGCCGTATCATCTAGAAGCACAATCATACAAGGATTACTACCACTGCTCAAGACCCACTCTGTGACACACTGAAGAATGTGTGTGACCCAAAATAGTCTGGCACCTGTTTGAAGGAGCTGGGTCAGAATATCTGCAACTCTGAAGATGTTCTCCCCAGTTGCAAACCGGGGTAACTCCTTAATGGCTTGTCGCCGAATCTGGACAAAAAACACAGAAGACACCCTTTTATGATGGAATGAAACGCCACATTGCTGTACAAACCTAGAGCCCATAAATCGAGCTTTAAAAGCAAAATGAAAGCTACAAATTGCACTGCTGAAGATGACGTTTAGGAAACTGTTCTGTTTGGTACTTACAGACACATCTTCATCCTCACAGAGATCGAGCTGGGCATTTATGGCTGCATCAGCCAACTCTGGAAAGCTGCTGAAGAATTTAGGAATGAACTGTGCTGCCAGTCGCTTCTCCTTGGCACCACCTTTCACTCCATCCAGGATCACTTGATAAGCATCTTTGTGCTGAAGAAAAAAGGGACATACAACAGTTAAAAGTTTTATGTGAAAACATCACAACATTACAGGTGATACCAGATCTTATATAGGAATACAGTATGTATATTGCATCACTTTGTGTTCCTTACTGTAAAACCTAAGCGTTGTTGGAAATATGGATGTTCCTAGTTAATCTGGTTTATCAGAAAATCAGTCCATGGCACTAACCACTGAATGCCAATCAAAAGATTGTAGTTTTAAGAAAGCTTTTCAATCATATCAAGTTTTGTGAGGTTCTGAAAAGAGCTTTTCAAAGACTGCTAGTTTCAATTAAAAGATCAATTTTGAAAACAAGATTAATGCAACTATATAGCACTATAAAAAATGCGTCCATCTTTAAATTATTAATGTTAAAAAAAACAATCAGAATATAACTAATACAGAAATAAATGTGCAAACTTATTTTATAAATATATGCGTATATATCCAATCTATCGAGCCACTGGTTTGACTTGCAAAACAAAGTGCTGGATTTATTTTTGTTTGCACAGAACTTCGATTTGGACACCAGGTTTTAACTTTAATAGGAAACTTTGATCGGTAATAATAAGACTTGAGACGCAGCAGCAGGATGTTATTTAAGATAATTATCATCGAGTTGGGTCGCAATATTTGTTAAATAGTAAAATGCTGTGCTTTAAATAGAGTCTTCCTATACTCGCATTGAAAAGGAAGGACAAACAATCACTTGGATTCAAGTAATATAAGGACAATAGTAGATAGATTATAGTTAGAGTCGCCACAGAGAGGCTAACATTAGCCTCATATTTGTAGCTAACCCAAAACACAACAATAAAAATACAAAACCGCCAAGTTAAAATTGTATTATTGTACTGTACGCTAAACAATAAAGTTTGTGCAACACCCGTGTTTAAAAATTAACAAGCTGTTTGTTCCTTACCTGGCTAAGGTTCTCTTTAGCATCAGCAAGGATCCCGTAGTTTCGATAGAGATCCTCGATGGTGACCGCCATCAGCGTGTGTCCAATTCCCTGCCGCTCAGGACGAAAGCACACAAGAAAAGCCCTTCTCTGGTCGCTACTGCGAAGCTTTAGCCGACAACAGAACGAACTACACCGTGAAATTAAGCAATGTGTAGTGAGTAAATAAGACGAGAAGATGAAATTTCGAGAAAACAGTGAATGAACACCCCCTTCCGTCCGTTTTCCCGCAATGTTCTCCGGCTACAATGCTATGCTACGGAACAATTTGCAATGCGCATGTGCAAGTTGAACCAATCGTGACGCGCGTCACAGGACACGTGACAGTAGTGTGCGCTAAATCGATGCGCAGTAGTTCAATAACTATGATTAGAAGCTTAAACACGTAGAGCTTATACATTTCACAAGTATTTTGTCATTTAGGTTAACTGTTACGAAGGTAAAAATTACTTTGTTTTTTTTTATTATTTACTATATAAGGTGTTTTTTTATCTAAATAGTTGCCAGTCAATAGCTATCCTTTTCAGACATGCTAGTATGTCAAAATATTGATCAAACATTTCATCATGTTCATAGACATGTTAAGCGGACCTCTAAACCTCTGGGGAAAAATACCTCAAAATCGTAAATCGTCTGACAGAGAATAATTGTTTTAAACTAAGTCTGGTTAACTTCTCTAGTTCTCTAAATAATTTCGCAACTTATCACATATAGTACAATGGTAGGATATAAAACAGCATCCCAGAAGGACTGAATTGTATAGATTTTTACCATTTAAAAAGATATAATAAAAAAAAGAAAAACATGAAATTTTGGTGATCTCCTCGGTAAGCTGCTTCTAACAAGTTAACCTACAATAAGCCTGATACATAAAAAAACAACAGCAAAAAAAAAAAAATCTACACCGGCATGTCTTCTCTAAATGTGTCTTCACCCATCCACTTTATACTGTTAAATTTGTTTATTATACTTCAAAAAACAAAAAGTGATAAATAGTTGTTCACTCTGCCAAAAAGGGACTTCACAGCAAATACTAAGAAAAGAAGCGCCACAATAGAAAGTCAGGTGAAACAACTTTATTGAACCACGTTGTTCTGACAACAATTCTGTACAAGCAAATTTCCTCTTCCAATAAAATAAAATAATGTGGCTTCACAAGAATCGGATTCCTGCTCCAAACTGGAAACCATCACATATCCTGGAAAAAAAGGAGGAAATATTTACAAAACCAAAATTAAAGCAAGCAAAGAATTAGCTAGAACCTTCATAACATATATAAGTACTAGTCAAACATTTGTAAACATCTCTCAGTTTGGTTTGAATCAGTAGATGTGTAACATTTTGACCAGAACTCTAACCTGGTTAATAATAAAAAGTACAATTTAAATGATCAGAGCTTTTATTAACATATACATTTCTGAACCTGCTTATTATTTACAATGACTTGATAAGATTTTGATATTCCATCCACATTAACTAATGTTACAGCTGAGTTAAGAAAATCTACTGTAGTTCCCTAATCATGAATGGTTTGTGCCATTCTTTCAGACTAAAATAAATCACTAATGTACAATAGGGGTTTACCTGTCAGTACTTTTAACAGACTTAACGTTATATTTAACGTGAAATTTGCAGTCTTGTTAGTCAACATTAGGTGCCCTAACATCACTACCTGTCTCCACTCTGGACTCCCATGGGAATGCAGTAATTCAGCTCCAGCCTGGCAATGTTCCCCAAACGCAGCACAATGCCCAGTCCATAAGACCAGCGGATGCATTCTGCCAGTTTCTTCAAATGTGCTTGAGGTCCTTCACCTAAATAAAAACAAACATGTCACCGCAGCCAAGCAGATAATAGGACCAGACACAGTTAAGTAAAATGGGATAAAATAAGAAAACAAGTCAAAATGATCCAATTCTACATATTAAATTTGAGTAATTTATGTCATGATCTGGTGCATAAAACATGACAATATAAGCTGTAAGTGGTGCCTTTTCTGTTCACAACTGCTGACCGTAGTTGAGGTTACAAAGATTTCCAGCATTGAGGAAGAAGTGGGTTCTGAAGAGGTCACCAAAGCCTCCCCTGCCTGGCCTGAAGGGTAGAGGTGTGTAGAGGTGGAGGCCTCCAGCCCAGTACGTCTCACCTCCCAGGTAATCTCCTGCCACGACAATATCATCAATATCAGTCTTCCCATAAAACACTTAAACCCATGCTGAGCTGCTCACTCAAGGTCACAGCTTACCGTCACTCTGTGGACCCATACTGTACATACTGAATCCCCTGATACTGGTGGGGCCACCAAGGTAGAACCTAGAAAGGTCAAAGACTAAATAATTAGGCTTCTATAAATTCCACCTTCATGTGTACTTTTGATGATTGCAATTAATTGGTGAGGCGTAAATAAATAAATTGATGAAAAACTGACAACAATGTTGTCAAGTGTGAATTCAGAATCAGTAATCTATGTGATTGAGTCTTAGAGTTGGTTTTTATGTGAAAATCATGTTTTGTACACTAGGTAGGAGTATTCTTCAATCAGACTATTTATAGAGGAAAACAGAAACTAAAGTATGAAGTGTGTCTGGGGCCAAAACTGCTGTTTGACAGTAATAGTGGCTATAGATAGCCCAACAGTGACAGCTGTGGCAGCCATCTTGAATAGAATGGACTCCAAAAGTTAATCAGCTGTAGAGGTCTATCTAATAATTATTCCCTGAAAGTCTCATTAAAATTGGTCCAGGGGTTCATGAGATAACTTGTTAACAGACAGAAAGAGTTGGCTCATAAAAGCTAATGGCAAAGTTTTAGACAAAACAATCTGTTAGCACTCAGAGTATGTGTTGGGGATCAATATCAACCACTACTACACCAGATGTTAGATAAATATCTGTAAAATTGACTGAGTTAAAGCAATTTTTGCGTTTTTAAGATCAGGCGGCTGTGGCAGCCATCTTGAATGTGGTTGACTCTAAAAGTTGTTATTGAGTTGCAGAGAAACATCCAGTGATTTGTCCAAATGTACAGTTTTCTGTACCTGTCTGCTATGGAAGTTGGTTTGTCACCTATAGGTAAAAGCAGGCCACCCCACAATGAGGCAGACAGGACCTGGAGAAACAAAAAAAAAAAAAAAAGATGGAATAATTTTGACTTCTGCTTGAAATCAGTAGCACTAAACTAAAATGGTATCAGTTTGCTTTGTGGGCCTTGTGTACATGGGACTACACAATCACACTGCTCACTTAGATCTCCTACTTTCTGTATTAGTAATAAATGTGCTTAAATTTATAAATAAATCAAAAATGTAATATCGTCTAATCAGGCTCCTGGTTCAATAAATTTGCTTAAAATGGCCTTTTTTTTAATTACACTGTTTGATATGCTGGTGTAGATTCTCAGTCATCCAGGCCATGGTAAAATGAAATGTAAATGTTTGATAAGTAGTTAAAACGTTAAGTGCTAATTCTTACAGAGTCCCAGAGGAGAGTTTTGTTAAGTTGGATCTCAAAGTCCTCCTTTAGGAAACTGGCATCACCCCCAGTGTAACCAGCAAGTTCCTACAAAAACACAAAATTGTAATGTTATGTTAAAAAAACAAAAACAATAATAATTAAGGCATTTTGTTTTCATGTAGTGTTCGAAAAAGTGCTGCTTTTGTTGACAGCAAACCTGATGGATCTTTAATAATCCACCTTTCCTAGGAAGGATGGAAGAGCTTCTGGTGTCAATGACCATAGCGTGCTGAAAAAAAAAAATACCCCAGTCAGACATGTAACCCACAGTACTGGTTTATTTTGTTTGTTAATTTATTTACATTTTACTGGAAATTGTTGAGCAATTATTATTAGAACCAGACACTGCCCAACAGTTTCAAACCTCACAGTAAAACCTGTACTCCAACAAAAGGACAAAAATACCGAAAGGGAGGACTTGAGGGAATGGCCGCTTTCCTCACGGATGGCAAAAGAGGCAGTGTTACCCAGGCAGCCCAGCTCTCTCCACACTCCTTCCCACTTCAGGGTTTGGTTGGTCTTCCACACGCGGAACTGGTCAATTTAACATAAGGCACAATGTTCTGATTTTTGTTTTATTACAGATTACATGCAGTACATTAGCATACAACACACTAGGAAGATGGGAAGAACAATGGTGTCTTTCAACAATATCAAGTTACTTAATATTGGCAAAAAACAACAAGTCTAGAAAAAAAGTCTAAAGTCATTGTTTCTACCCAATTAAAAGTCATTGGGTTACAAAACAGAACCTTCTGATCCCTACTCTTTTGACTTTTTCAGCACTAAATTACCAGTAAAACCACAAAGATAAAATTGTCAGTTCACTTCAACCACATGCAAAGAAGAAAAAGCAGGAACATTTTCTTTACAAACATTATTCCTAACTGCACCAAAGGGAGAAAATAAATAAATAAATAAAATAAGTGCTTACACTCAGCTCTGCAGAGACGCCTCGGTCCGTCTCTCTCACTGAGCTCCACGGAAACTGACCCGTTACTTTGTACACATTGACAGACACGCTGAAAGAGAAAGGAAGAGAGGAACTTTAGTTTCCTTGCTGTGATGCCACGTCTTAAATATAACACCAAAGTACTACAAGTTCGCTCCGATCTGATGACTATACAATCAAGCACTTGGTTAATGAGAGCTGTAAAATGATCCACATAAAATATGACAAGAGAACAACCTCTCTGTAAACAGAAAAGATGCTGACAACTCAGAAATGAAGGGTCAATAATCAGGGTATTGACCCTTGTAGATAGAAGTTTGTTTTTTTTACCTCAAATTAGTTTTTCGAACCCTTTTATTACTTACTTGCGTTCAAAGTTTCCTGGTTGAGGTTTAAAGAAGGACAGGCCATACGATGTTTCTTTGGTACCATAAGAGAACTGGAATGTCAGTTTTTCTGCTCGACCAAATACGTTGGGCGACTTCAGACCAAGAACCTAAAATTACAGGAAATCAATACTGATCAGAAAGCTTCAGGAGAAACCACACTAAGGGAGCACATCAAATGTAAAATTAAACTATTATTTATGTCATTAAATACAACGTGCAATAAATTTACTAAAACAACATGACTGCAATAACATATCCTGATAAAACAAGCAATATTTAAACAAATCTCTGAAAGGTTTTGTTTGGATTATTGAAATGGGTGAGATGACTTCTGCTCAGCAACGATTTGAGACTGAGCACACAGCAAGACATTACCAGGACATGGTTGGAAATGAACCCGAACATAAAGAAGATCAGAGGTGGCAAAAAGAGAGCAGAACAAAGAAACAGCTGTGAAACAGCTGCCTTTTATGAGATTCACCGTCTGTCATCAGCTGGACAGCTGCTTGAACAGAAAAACAGACTAATGAGATAGTTATAGTCAAGTCTTTCATTTGTCATGTTTTGGGGGTTCACCGTTTTTTTTTAACTTTGATTATCATTATTAAAGTAATAAGGGCTGAGAGGTGTTGGGAAGAAGAATGAGAAGCAGCAGCTGATGGTTATATGAGAATTATTTAACACTCAGACACCCAATAGTTGAAGCTGTGGCTGATAGTGGCCACACAATTTGCTAATGTTTATTGTATATTACAAGTGGTTATCTTATAATGATATAAAGTGGCTATATAATGGTTTATAGTGGCCACAACATTTGCTAATGTTTATTACAAGTTATCTTATAATGGTATTAATACCGTTATGCTCTACTGAGAACTGCTTGTCATATTTATCAAACATGAAAGCAGAACTCATCAGTGCTTAGAAAAATGGGACATACCAAAAAGGGCAATATTTTTGTTTTACTTACAACATTCATGAGCCTTTTCTCTTTAGCTCCATTTGTTAAAATTCTGAAATGGACCAAGGAAAATGCCTGCGAATACTCGAAGCAGAACGTTTCTATGCATGATCATTTTAATCCATAAAGCAGAGTAAACTTGCGAGACACTACAACTAGAAACAGCACAAAGGAGACAATAAAGGTATTCTGTGTGTTTAACAGATCTTTGAAGAAAAATGCTGTTGAGGTTGTTTTTCTTTCAGATGCTTTCATCTGCAGGGGTCGCCACAGCAAGCGAATGCACATGAAAAGATTTTGGCAACTGTTTTACGCCAGATGCCTTTCCTGACGCAACCAGGGCTTGAACTCGCAGCTTCGGGATAACGAGGCCGCGGCGCTCACCACCGAGCTACTCACCCCGGCCCCTTTTAAAGGAGAGGTAGCTAGAGCAAATGTAATCTCATTAGCCTTTTAAGGTTGTATTTGCAATTATTACTGGTTTTAACCTTGTGCTCTTTGTTGTTCTTTACATAGAAACCACACCTGTCTAACTGCCTCTGTCTCTTTCCTGTCCTCTCAAACACAAGCCAGCAGAGGCAGAGGGTAATCCATCCTGAGCCTGGTTCTGGTAGAGGTTTCTTCCTTTTAGAATGGAAATTGTTGTTTTTTTCCCCCTCCACCACTACTCACCACCCCAAGTTTGAGCAAGATTGTGTCAGATTAATGTGATCTACATTTACAACATACTGAATTTGATTGTATTATAATTGAACTGAACAGACTGGATGTAATTGGACTCGAATCTGGATTTGTTTCGGGCCAAATTTGACTGCATGTAAATGGTAAATGGCCTCCACTTGTATGGCACTTTATCTAGTCCAAGGACTCCAAAGTGCTTTATACTACAATCAGTCATTCACCCATTCACACACTGATGGCGGTAAGCTACCTTGTAGCCACAGCTGCCCTGGGGCAGCCTGACAGAAGTGAGGTTGCCATCACACTGACACCAACGAACTCTCTGACCACCACCAGTAGGCAAGGCAGGTGAAGGACAAGGACACAACAGCTAAGACAGGCAGAGCAGGGGTTCGAACTGGCAACCCATCGATAACAGGACGAACCCCTACCTCCTGAGCCACTGCTGCTCAATGAACAGTAATTTGAGATGGGCCCGTTTCTTTGTTTGTGCAGTGCCCTGAGATGGCTTTTGTTGTGAGGCGACGCTATAGAAATAAACTGAACTGAATTGGTTTTATTTATTGGAAAAACCTTAATACCAAAATAAAACTGCGTACTCAAGCAACAAACCCTTTAAAGCACTAACCATGCTTCCTTCATTGTTTCCAACCATAGTGTTGTAGCTGCCTGTCAAACGTCTCAGCTCAGTGACCTCAAAGGTCACGTCGAGCCCGTTAGGAAGAGCGTCCTCACCTACAGGCACAAGAAAACACAAAAGCCAAGCATTAGAAATGTGAACAAAACTGATGTATGACTAAATCTTCCCACAGAAGTAGTTTCATGGCAGTACCTCGAGAGGTGTCGATAACAACTTCAACCTTTCTGAAGATGCCGAGTCGCAGCAGCTTCTGTCGAGCTTCATGGGACTTTCGCATCACCTGCAATATAATTCGAGTATCGTGTTGGTGCTAGTCAGGACTACACACAAGTTCACATTGAACAGGCTTTAAAATAAGCGTGATAAGCGTGTACTTACATCAATCAAGTTTTTTGCCCGGAACACTTCTGCAATTTCATAAGTCAGAAAGTCCTCCTTAGTTCTTCCAAGACCATCTATGTGAACTTGTTGAACTACAACCTAAAGATCAAGATAGACAAACAGCACTAGAAAATTAATGACCTTTCCAAACAAAAAATAACATCAAACTGTGAGAGGAATCAATCAAATATGAAGTGAGGGATTCATTATTTCTACAAATGCAGACATAGCGACAATGTGAGAGTGTGTGTGAGTTCAGAGAAAATGGTGTCCATAGTTCTCACATCTTTGTTTTCAAGGACTTCTTGTTTCGGCTCCGGCTCAGTCACCGACGATTCGCTGTCGTCGGCTTGAATTCCCAACTCTGGCCCATGCATGGGCAGAGGGTCGAGGCTCTACAAAAACAAAACGTGGGTAAAAAAAGTAAGATCACAATCACAAGTGGTACACAGCGTGTTCCCGCAAACACGTACAAAGGAATGCTGAATGAAACTAGATATAGTTCTCGGCAGGAATACAATACTGGACAGCCTGACGTGCTCAAACACACTTCAACACAAGGATTTTCAAACCCGAAGAGTAAATTATAAAATATGTGTTCATATCAAAGTACAAAACACACAAGCACTTAGTGATAACCAAACTCACTCACAATAAAAAGTTTTCTAGACAAGCAGAAGCATTTACAGTACATGTGATACAGTACATTTGTATACAGTTCTAAAGTCTGAGTGATAGTAAGAGTCTTTTTCAGCTTTCTACAGGTTAAACAAACCAAACCTGCATACATTCAGTGTGGTAGGTACAGTGTGTGTACTGCAACAACACGAATGACTAGCTGTGACATTACTGACATGAAGTCTTCAAGTTCATTCGTTCAGCTCAGTAAGTGAGACTTTTGTTAGTTGGGTGAACGTCTGAGCCCAGTTGTATGTTGTTGAATGTACAGTCCACGTTGTTGTCGGGCCTCTCCTTGCAGTCCTGTCAGAGAACTCACACTGAACACACTCAGAGAGGTCAAAGTCACCACAGCTAGCACCGCGGGACGGGTTCTTACCCGGGCATGGACGGTGCCCATGCTGAGCTCCGCAGGGCGCTGTCCCGGAAAGAAGAGCCCAAAGTTTGCTCGGAAAACGACAAACTTGTTTAACCTCCAAGTAACCGACGAGCGGCGAGGACCGAGCGTCCGTATAATGAGGCGGTGACGTCACTTCCTGACCACGCCCTCTGCCGGTGCGCGTTCAATACGTCAACGCCGCGAAAAGTGCAGTCGTTCCTGTGCGGGTGGAGAAATATGACTGAGCCAAGTGGCAGATGATACGACTCTTTTTTTTCTGAAAGATCGCACTCAGATAGATGGTGCTGTTAAGCTGCTAGGGGAATTTTCTTCAGCTTCAGGTCTCAAACTTAATATACCTAAAAGTGAACTGCTCCCTATTAAAACTTGTCATGACACAGAGGTTTCAGGAAAACACAAAGTTAAATATCTTGTTTTTTTCTTTTATAAAAGAAGAGAACCAAAAATTCAGTGAAAATTTCAATCCTCTTGTTATTTTAATCCAGAAGAAATTCAATTTATGGGTACAGAGAAATTTATCCATCTCCGATGCTGTCTTACTTTGTAAGGCTGAAGGTCTTTCCGTTTTGGTATATGTTTCCAAGGATATCAGCTCAAAAGTGGATAATATTTTGATTTTATCTGGAAGAAAATCTAATGATAAATAATGTAATGATAAATAAGCTCTGCTCTGGTGAGTTTAATGTACTAAACTTACAGACTCTAAACTCCTCTTTCAAACTTAAGTGGAAAAGATATCTTCTAAACACAAACTCTTTATGGAACTTCATTTCAACACATGTATTTGGGTGGTTTGTCTTTTCTTTTAAGATGTAACAATAGCAATGAGAAAATCCCAGTTAAACGTTCCAATTTCCACAAACAGCTATTTTTGTGCTGGTCTTTGGCTCGCAAACACAATTTCTCCCCCATACAAATACTATATTTGGAATAACATAGACACTTGTTTTAAACACAATTTTTTTTTTTCTTAAAAAATGGTTTGACAAAGGCATTGTTTGTGTACATCAACAATTCAACAAAGAGGGCAACACTCGCTCTTACAATGAATTTCTTACCACATATAATTTTCCAGTACTGCCTCGAGAATCGTGTTTGATGGCATTCCTTCTGGTGTGAAAATACAGATGTAAAATTCTCAAATTCTGTACAAAACCATACTGATTATTTGGCTGAAATATTATTCATTGGCAACTCTGACCCATTTGAAAGAAAAAGAAACAATAACAAATGTAATAGAGAATAAGAGACTGTATCAGAAAAACCTGCTTCTGTATTTTTCCAGGACAACTTATTTAGTGCTATTTGTTGGAAAAGTGTTTGGTTGTTGCCTAGAAAATATCTCATAACTAATAACATTTGAGAATTGACCCTAAAAATTCTGCAGAGATGCTATCCTGTCAATAGTATAATCTCCAGGTATCGTCCAAATGTCGACCCAATGTGTTCATTCAGCCACAGCTCTGAGGAGACCGTCACCCATCTTTTCTAGGACTGTCCTTAAACTCAGTTGTTCTGGAAAGACATCTTCATGTTTGTGAACAGAAAGTTTGAAATGGACCTACCGTTTAACTCTAAAACTAAACTGTTTGGTTTCTTATGTTTGAATATTCCAAGTAGAATGGTTTTTTTTGTAAACTTAATGCTAATAATACCTACAGCTGTAAATTTTCCATGCTAAAACCCAGATTTAGTTTTTTTTTAACTTTTTTTTTTCTTATCGGTCCACTTTAAATCACTGAACCAATGCAAAAGCCTTAAAGACTAAACAACGCTGTAATAAATGTCTACTGTAACCTGTCACATTTTCACTTTTATTATTTGCTTGTATTTCTATATTCTCATGCTGCCTTAAGCCTCGACCTGTTTGCTGTTACAAGATTTTGTTGTACTTACTTTGTATAAATAAAGGTTGTTTTCAAAAAAAAATCCCGTACGGTAACTACTGTGATTACTGCTGATCTGAAAGTGCAAATGCTGATTCAGCATTCATTTTAATCTTTGTGCTATTTTTTACAGTTCGTGTGCCAAAACGATCAGCTCATTCAGCAGATGGGTGCATTGACCTGTGGTTTTTGTCATTTTTATACTGTTCAAAATATTTAACTTTATTTACAAATATTTTCCCCATAGAAACAGATCTGTAATTTTTTCAGTTTCTTCAAAAACATTGTTCTCTTTTAAATTTGCGTCAGCATACTTCCTCTGTTTTTGTCTTCTGCCACTTTCAGCTAGCCTTTTGCTACTTTTGTTTTAGCATTTTTAGCTTTTAGTGAGTCTTGCTACACCTAGCTTGTTGCCACCCTTTTGCTACATTTAGCTATTAGCTAACACTTTGCTCATTTTGACTTTGGCTAGCATTTTGATATGTGTAGCTGGTGTTCTGCTTTTTTTAGGTAAAAAATGGCACCTGATGCTTTTGTTTTTACACCAAAGATTAACTTGAATGATTGACTGTAATTGTCTTTTTCTTCTATTTTGTTAGAATTTAGCCTACTACTTTCTTGATGAAGTCCTGCAATAACCTGTCTTTCTCATTCAGTTTGACCCATCTGATTTGCAAAGTGTATGTATTTTTTATTTTATTTTATTTCAATACACCTGTGTGCAAAGGAAGATTTTTTTTAGCAGAACTAGAATGGTATGAAAAGTTACAGCAGGGATTTCTGTTAGTAATTTGTGTTTATTATTTTAACTTTACATTGAACTGTCAGTTTAATTGCAATATTCAATTCAACAAAATGTGTCATAGCTAATACAGGTTGGACAAAAACAGAACTTTACAGTTGTGCATATGTTGCTGAGTTTCTCTGCAGACCCTCCATCCTAAAAAAACAAATGAAACCAACATTATCTTGAAAACGTGATGAAAGTAACTGTATATAATGATTAAACTTTGCAAGATGCTCTTACGCTTCTGTTCTGAACGTCTCATGGGATATTCTGTCTTCATTTACTCCATCAGGACACTCATTAACATCCTTTATGCCAAGCATGGTTAGAGCTGCAGGGATAAATGGTCCAGTAAGTAACTTTGTTAGTTCCCACAGTTTTATTTCTAAAGTATCATTCCCGTGACAACATTGCAGTTTCCTCTAACTGTGTGAAATAAAATAACCATAGAATATTTGTGACGCACAAAGTTTGATGAGATTACCAACAGCGTGTGGTTTACTATCAGGTGCACTAATAATGTTAAGTTTACCAGGATAACATTGGGCACCACCTTCATCTGAAGGGAGAAAACTAATGTCCACTGGTTTATAAAGAATACCAAATAACTTTGTGGCTGAAGAAAAATTAAATCAATTTGATCCCAAAAACTGAAAAGTCATGAAAAGAGGTCTGCAACAGCATTCACTCTTGCACAATATTAAAAGGTCAAGAGCATAGTCAAAATTAAATTAACAAGCTTACCTGTGCAGCCAGTCACAGACTACACAGGTAATATGAATGCATGCAAAAATATACACCATTGGATTTACATTAAAACCTCTTTGTTTAATAATAATGGGAGGTTTACAGCATCCATCTTTGCATACAAAGACAGAGTAAAAGTGACCCTGCAGGACTCACCGTGCTTGTACTGTGCAAAGGTTATATACTTTTGATCAGCAGGGTCCAGTATCCCAAAGACTGCATCCAGGTTGGAGTTGCTGAACAGATTTGGTCCTCTTACACCACTCTGCTGACAAATCTTCAACAGCTCCAGCTGCTCAATAAGAAACTCTCTGGGATTCTCTGAGGGACACAACCAGAATCAAGGCATTAAGTAGAACAGCGTTTCTGATTTTAAAAAGTATTTTTAGTGCTGTAAATAATATATAAGTTGAACAAAAAAAAAACCCCAAAAAAACAATTCAACAATTTTCACACTTGGGGGAGAACGGCAATGCGATCGTGACATTATTGTGGTTTAATAAAGTTTGTTGGTAACTTCTTTTCTAATAGGTCAATTTTCTTATAACTGAACTGAAAAAAGACTTTTGTTAAAGTTTGAAAGCTTGTTTCTTTAACTGTAATGTAATGCAATACAAATTTGAAATGAAACAGTGGATTTAAAATCTAAATAAAGCAGTATAAATCGGTTATTAATAAATCGCTAATATAAACATTTTTTTTTCAACCATTACTGGTGTCACGTAAACGTAACGTAAAGTTACGTATAGCGAAACCTATAGTGCTTCACAAAATAGTAAAATGTCTCAACTTTAGAAACAGAGGGAGCTCTGACCAGGTCTGTAAAACAAAAGCATGCTAATCAGGTTGTCCATTAGATCGATAATTTTGTGTTTTTCCAGATACTCTGCAGCGTCTTTCTCCCTCTGGCTCGCCATCTTTTACTTTTTCTGTTTAAACTGTTGCTATGATACCGGGCTACGCGCATGCGCATACTGATTTGTTCATTATACGTCAAGCCCAAAGACAAATCAACAACATTGAAACAAAGAACAGTACTCCCTGAGAAAAACGTTATAACGTGAAACATTTTAATAATATATATTTTTCGTTTATTTTCGTCATTTAAGACATCCAAAAGCAAACATTTTCATTTACAGTGACAAGATACAGAGAAAGTAATCATAACTGCACTCTTAAAATGCTCAGAACTGATATTTGGCTTTCTAGGTTTAAAAAAATTTTATAAATAATAAATGTCTCAGTGGTAACCTACTTTATATTATTAACCATCAACTGATTATTTCCAATGAACTTACTAATAAAAATAACTAATCACAAAAAAAAAAACCTACAGAAATTAGTTTATCTTTGTCAAATAATGCATTTCGCATTCTATTGGAGACATTCAGCTCTTTATTATTCAAATACAGCCACTTTTATGTTTATGAAGAATATTGCTTTGGTATCTTGTAACAATTTTTATAATTTCTTCCACATATACAAATACATTAAAAATGGATGAAGACAGACACACAGCAATCAGTTGATTTTTAGGATCCTCATCTTGGACAGCTAAATAAACAAAATGTTATTCACTTTTCTTTTTATCAGTATTTTTCAATATCCAGTTGTATTCAATCTTGGCTTTTTCCTTCAGAAGAAGCAATACAAATAAAAACATTCACTGCAAAATATACTGTCCCAAAGTACATTGCAGCATACAGTTGTAGGTTTCCACAATAAATCGTAAAAACCGTCAGTCCACATTTTCCCCCTTTTGAAACTTGTGTACGGCTGCAGCAGCTTCTTCTCTGATTTTGTAGCCATGTAGTTCTGTCTGAAGCTCTCCAGGCTTTGGTGGGACTTCTGGGATACTCTGAAATATTTAAAAAGCACACTTTAACAATTTCTGAATTTGTTGGTGGACCAAATTTTATATTTAATTTTCTTTTTAGAGCTAGCCATACATCAACGAAGCAAATTCTGATGGAATGATGAAAAACATTTTTAGACATGTTACATTATGAACAGTTAGTCACCAACTCTTTCTTTATATGAAACAAATTTGCAGAGTTGTTAACTGGTTCTGTTAACAGGACCTCAACATAAAACACGCTTGAGTTGTCCCTCACCAGATCAGGTATGTAATACTGGTGGACGACCTGTGCTCCTGCAAACATGGCCAACATACTGGCTCCGAGCATCCTGATGTACCGAGGCCACGACACACCAGCTGGCATCTTTACAGACCGATGTGACCCGACTCCACCTGGAGAAAAGACAAACACACAAATCAAATACAAGCACCAGTCTGACCCTTTCTCCTGCCAGATGTTGGCAAGACTAAATATGTTAAAAATGCCTTAAGTCTCATAATTTGTAGTATATATTTATTTATTTTTGTGTTTAAAAAAACATAACAGAAAACTGGGAAAATGTATGGCAGACTTTTTTCCTTTTCATTTTTTCCATGACAAACAGACTAATTAGGGGGAAAACATCTGAACAGACATTTTTTCATTTTACAATGGTCTTACTGAAATATAAATGAAGCACAAGTTCAGTTTCTTGTCTTTAATATGACAACATTGTAACTCTGATCCTTTTGAACTCATGTTTTGTGGGTTAAGAGTTTAATACAGGGGTGGGCAACCCTGATCCTCAAGGGCCACCATCCTGCATGTTTTACTTGTATCACAGCTCCGACACACCTGATTTGAATCAATGGGTGATTAACAGGCTTCTGCAGAACGTGAAGAGGTAACAACCATTGAATCAGGTGTGTTGAAGCAGAGAAACAAGTAACACATGCAGGACAGTGGCCCTCGAGGACCAGGGTTGCCCAGCCCTGGTTTAATATGATCCATTTCCCCTGCTCCCCATATGTGCCCTTTTATAGCATTAAAACAACATTTTTAACAAATATCTGTACTTTTTTTTTATAAAATGCTTTTCCATATTTTCAAAGTACAGAACAAAATATCGGTAGTTGTAATTATCATATAACCGTTCCTCCAAAACTGTACAGTTTGAGAGCAATGTATGAAAATTATTCAGTTTTCATACTAAATATCTACGACATGCATATAAAGCCACACTAATGCTGTCTGTGTACATTTACTACTACACTAGTGTTAACAGCTCTGATGTAACAGTTTAAAAAAACAGACATAATTGCGAAAGAAACACACGAAATGACCTGAAGTGAAGTTTGTAAAACCTTACCTTGCTTGTTACATTAACTGCAGCTTCTTAACATTTATGTAAAAATGTTTGTCACCACCAAACCCAGTGTCCGTCATTGAGACACATGAGCAGGTCGTGCTGTTTAGCTAACATGTTTATGATTTTAAAATGCTAAGAGGTCTCACTCCACACTTTTTACGTATTTCATTAAAGTTCAGAACAACTCGGTGTTTTCACGTCAGTTTAGATAAATGTATTACTGATGTACTAGTTTAGTGTCAAGCTTGAATTAAAAAACAATGCTCCTTCTCTCTGTTCTAGACGGCTTGAACGCGAATGCTGGCTCTAACGCGACAGCACAGCAACTATATATGACTATGAATATACGTCTTTTCGATCACGCTCATCATATTTCATCCCATAATAACACCGACAGGATCACCAGAAAAAAATCAAGCTCTACATTACCGAATGAGAAGATTCAGATTCAAATTCACTAGTTTTGAGCTGGTTCTGTTTTTATGCGAAGTGATCATATTCACAAAACATAATATCTTTGGCAGCAATCTTCTTCTACGTTACTAATTCGTGTTGGCGCATGCGTACCGAGTTCGTTTGTCGCCGTTTAAGGGACAGGCAGTATGAATTCACGCTGTTCATGTTTCAAATCTATAACCTCGTGTGTGCTTTTTCATGTTTCAATTGCTGAATATAATCTTTTCTTATATTATTACTTATTGATCGTGCATGAAAATAATAGATTTTCCTCATTTAAAGCATTAAAAACAAGATAAAGTTCACCTCACCAACACTAGGTGGCAGTAAATAATAAGTAAACCGAATTTAAACACACGTTCAAATCAGATGGTCTTTGTTTTTTGACTTCTCTGTTTCCTTTTAAACCCCTCGGAGAAAATGTACGACAGGTATGTTACATATTCGTATATTCCGCTTTTGTTTCTGTAATGGTCAACTATATAAGTCTGTATTGTTGTAAATGCGTTACCTCAGCCGTCCGGCTGTGCGACCATTCGTCTTTTTATTCAGAAATATTTACAACAAGAAGGTAAATTTTATATCGTTGTAATGTCGTGTAATAAAGACTTTTGACTGTAGAGTTTTTCTTTAATGTAAGTCTGTAGTTAAGCTGGAAGAAAACCAGTTAAAGCGGTGAGTTTATGATGCTGGAGGTGGTAGGAAGGGGATGCCTTAGGTTATCTCCTCATACCTTGATAATGGGGAAAACAATTACCACCAAACAAACCACGTTAGTCTGATATTTACATTATACATTTAGGCTTGTAGCTTTAAAACTTATTATTATTATTATTATTATTATTATTATTATTATTATTATTATTATTATTATTATTATTATACAAAACATCTTGACAAAACAATCTATGGCATTAGTTTTAACTAAATGTGTACAAGTGCTAAAAGAGGAAAAATAATAAATCAATCAAAACAGATAGATGATCCGAAAAGAAAACATTTGACAATATAAAATAGACAAAAAGCAAATATTGTTTATTATTGTTGCCATATTAATTGTGCATAGGAAGCAGAAATAGTTAGAATAATAGTTTTAAGTTTAAAACTTTTATTTGATTATTTAAAAGTACATCAAGTTATTGTAAATTCAAAAAAGGTTAAAAAACAAAAACAACTGGACTTCTATTCTGTAGCTGAAGACGTTTCGCTTCTCATCCGAGGAGCTTTCTCAATTCAGAACTAGAGAGTGTGGAGTTGAGCTTTTAAAGCTGAGATGTGATGTAAACTGGATTGCTTGCAAATTGTTCTCACTCNGCAGGTGTTGACTGGAGTGAAACTGACTGGGGATCAGGCCTAAAGCTCCATTATATGTTTTTGAAAGCTGAAATCTGAGACCTCCTCCTCTGTTTAATGTTGGTTTCTCCTTTTTGACATAAATGGCTGCTTTTACCCCCCTCTCGAACCATCTGTCTTCTCGGTCCAAAATATGAACATTTTGATCCTTAAAGGAGTGTCTCTTATCCTTGAGGTGTAGGTGAACAGCTGAGTCCTGTCCAGAAGAGGTGGCTCTCCGGTGTTGAGCCATGCGTCTGTGCAGAGGTTGTTTTGTCTGTCCAATATAGAGGTCTGAACATTCTTCGCTGCACTGAACTGCAGACACAACACAGTTTGGGTTTGGGGGTTTTGTCCTTAGGGTGGACCAACCTCTGCCTGAGAGTCTTGTTAGGTTTGAAATGTACTGGGATGTTGTGTTTGGAGAAAATCTTTCTGAGTTTCTCGGATACTCCAGCAACGTAAGGAATGACATTAGAGGAAAGAACATTGTGACTGAGAATCTACACCAGCATATCAAGTTATTGTGTCAGGTAGAAAGTTTAATTGCAGTGAGGTTCTAACAGCAAGCAACAACAAACACTTTTTATTCTTCTGACACCTTCTGCAAAGTGCTTATTGCAGCATTTTAAAAGTACATTGTTTGAAACCTACTACTTAAAGTTGTTGAAACAAACTGCAGACGTGAGAGTTGTTTTTAACACTGCGCAGTCAGTAATTTCTTGCTAATCTCAGTAAAAGTTTGTGTACCAAAATTTACACAAAATCTGCACAAAACCAAGCTGGGATTTAAAAAAAAAAACTTTATTTGTTGATATAACGAGTACAGGTGCTTCAAAAAACTTTGAACTTTGCGTTTAAAAGAATGCAATAATTTGCGGGTCTTTTAGTCGCTGTGTTACATTTAAAATGAAAATTAAATTTAATATTTAGCTAACTAAAACTAAGCCAGAAATTTAGAAGCAGCGTGTCGAAAGACTACGTACAATATTTTTCCTTTTGTAAGATGTAGGAGTCGAGGTAGCAGCTCCTTTGTTCAAGACAGTTTTTATTTTTATCTTTTCAGCAGTTAACAGTTTATTAGAGAAAATACAATAAACCCAAGTGCTACAACCCAAACTCTACACTGGCTTCAGTTAACAAGTTAAATGTTACAGTTCATGACAGCGCAGTTGGAAGAACACTGAACGTGTATGGTTGAGGAGAAAGCCTTCCCTCTTTAATAAAAACATGGCGGCGTGGTTTAAAACAGCTGCCGAACAAACTGCTAAACCTCTTGAGCAGCATTCTTTGGAAAAAATCAGACTAGAATGGAGATGTGTGACCATAATGCATTGTAAATCAAACCCAGCATATCGTCACAAACATCTCACACCTACTGTCAGGCACAGTGGTGGAGGGGTGGTGATTTGGGCTTGTTTTGCAGCCACGGGACCAGGGCACCTTGCTCTCGGTAAGCTGACAAAGCTGAAGAGGATGATAAATTAGAGTCTCCTAACGTTTTCCCCACCCTGCTTTGATATTTTGTCGTATTTACTTTTGACCAGATAGATAAAAGCTGTAAGCTCAAAACAAGGAGACATAGTTTGGCATCTTACTGTATATAAAGTGCATTGAATGATTAATTGTTTTGCACAAAACACAAAGTAATGTATGTGCTGTATGTGTTTGTAAGCATTACAAATCTGTGTTCAAGCTTTTCTCACACACTCCGTTTAACACCAAACACAAGACACGTTTTCTTGCCACCTGCAGACCCTTCATGGTTCTTTTACTCACCTTCTCTGTTCTCGCCTTCATCTTCTTCCTCCTTTGTCCCCCCCAGGTATCAGGCCAGTCAGCAGCACCCCGAGGCACCACATGTGATGCCGTATCACTACATGGGTCATTATGCTGAAGGTCCGGGAGAAGAGCCTGTCATGTCGAGTTCATCTGTCCAAATGGACCCGTCACTTTACCAGGAGCCTTTTTACTACAACTACCCGCCAGTCCCAAACCATCAGTACCAGGAGCAGGTCTGCCAGCAGGGCTTCAGCAAGCATCAGCAGCATCCTGCAGTTCAGCACCAGCCTCAGCATCAACACTCAGTCCAGCCACAGGAGCTGAGGGTTCAGTCTACTGCCCCCCCTCAAGGTAAAAAAAATAAAATAAAATCAACTTTACATTCAGATGTTTTCTACTTCTTGTTCAGTCAAACATTTTCAGACTTCACTTTGGATTTTAACATGATAAACGACACAGATTTCCACTCTGTTGTGTGTTTTCGCTTTAAAATTTGGTCTTTATATCCAGTCATGTCTCAATTTGTCTCTTCTTCCTGATGCAGCTCTGACATCCGGGAAGAAGAAAAGAGGTCGACCCAAACAGCAGATGAAGGTTGAGAAGACGAAAGAAGATGATGAGGCCGAGGCTGCAAAAAAGGCTAAGAGGGATCTCAACCGCTTCAACGGCATGTCAGTGGCTGAAGTTATGGCAAAAACCCTCCCTGACGTTATCACCCACAACCTTGACATTTTAATTGTGAGTTATTTCTTTACGGTTCACTGGATCTGTTCAGTTGTGTTTGGAAATGCGGGTTTAGCCCACATTTAGGTTCCGGTTTGAGTAGCAGCTGAAGAAATCCGCAATTTTTCCACTGCATTTCTATGAAAACGTCTTAATTTTTCTCCTCAGATCGGAATTAATCCTGGATTGTTGTCAGCTTTCAAAGGACACCATTACCCAAACCCAGGGAACCATTTCTGTAGGTTACAGTTCTCTTTCACAGCTACAGGAAAAACGCACCAGTGTTCAGGTTTATTGACTTTTATCAGCAGTTTTAGTTTTACCAACATTCAGGTGGAAAACAAATTTAGTTTCTTTGTAGTTAACTCAATAAAAGGCACACAATAAAAGAAGTCAAGATAACAGAGATACAAATACAGCCAAAGGTTTAAAGAGTTTCAATTAAGCCTCCACCTTGGTAATCCTAAAAAGTTAGTACAATTCATTAAGTAAAACCCAAGCAGTGATGCATAAACAATACTAATACATTTCACAAAACATGTAAAACACATCATAAAACCTTTTTTTGTAACATTTGTTAGAGCAGGGGTAGGCAGTCCTGGTCCTCGAGGGACACTATCCTGCATGTTTTCCTTGTTTCCCTGCTCCAGCACACCTGATTCAGTGGTTAAATGACCTCTTCATGTTCTGCAGAAGCCTGTTAATCACCCGTTGATTCAAATCGGGTGTGTTGGAACAGAGAAACGAGTAAAACATGCAGGATGGTGGCCCTCGAGGACCAGGATTGCCCACTCCTGTGTTAGAGGAACAGTTTCTAGCCACACCTGTTCCATATCTTAGTTCCTCTTTAACGTATTAAATGTTGGCCTCTGCAAGTGAGACATTTATCAGGATAAAGATGTGAAGAGATTTGGTCAGGAACATTTCCTTCCTTTAGATTAGTTTTATATAAAAAATAGACAGAGTGGAAAACATTAGTATCATAGATTGTAAGAATCTAGAGTTTCTGAAACAATTTACATGTTGTGTAACAATATGTGGTCAGATAACAATGTACTATAACAAAAAAATACCCTGTTTGAATACTTATTACCAGCCGCAAAAAGACCAAAGGCAGGCAATATCGTTTTTGCTTGTGTTTGTTCATTTGTCTGACTTTTAGCAAAATATCTCATGAACCACTGGATGAATTTTACTAGAGCTCCCAAAAAGTAAAAATTAGATGTACATCAAAAACTGATTACCTTATGAAGTCGGCCTGATTCAAGATGGCTGCCACAGCCAACTGGCCTTAGAAAACGCAGAAACGGCTACAACTCAGTCAGTTTTGCAGATATTGAAGGAAAGTTTGGCGTGGTAGTAGCTGAGAGTTGTCCACAATACATACTCTGAACCCTAAGTGATGTTGTGAAATTGTGCATAACACAGTTTTTAAAGTTTAAGGTTTAAAATCATTTCTCAACAAACGATTATTTTAGTTGAAAACTCTGCCATGAAAAGTGGTGGGTGACATGGATTACTTCAAGGCCTTTAATTTGATCTAATATCCATGTTTGTTTAATAGCCTCTAGTTGGATTTAAGGCTCAATTCTTGTTTTTTTTTTTTTTTGTCTTTTAGGGAAATGTCTGTTTCTGTCGGGTCTGACTGAGCAGCAGCTGAACTACATGCACGACCAGCTCCTGCCGGAGCAATACAGCATCGGCTTCACTAACATGGTGGAAAGGACCACGCCTGGCAGCAAGGACCTCTCAAAGTGAGGGGGGAAAAAAGTTTCTAACAATGTTGTTTTAGTTAAAGATAGAAGTTCAGTCAGTACTTTTGCAGAGTTACAAAACGATTACTTTATTGTAACATTCAAAATATGTGACTGCTTAGTTTCCAACATCAAATAGTGAAGAATTATTATGAAAATCAAACTGTAATGTGTTTTGTCTTTTTTGTCAGTAAGGAAATTCGTGAAGGAGGCCGACAGTTACTTGAAAAGCTACAGAAATATAAGCCACTGATAGCAGCTTTTAATGGCAAAGGTAACCTTTTTAAAACTATTAAAATGCTAAACAGGCACTAGTTCAGCTGTAACATTTTTGTGTTTTTGTTGTTGTTTTTTTCCAGGTATTTATGAAACCTTTTGTAAAGAAATCTTTGGTGTAAAAGCCAAAAATCTAGATTTTGGCCTGCAGCCCTACAGAGTCCCGGAAACTGAAACGGTACGTAGAAACAGAATCTGACCGTTCCTCAAATTCACTCCAGATATTCTACAAAAATCTCTCTGCCGTGTATCCCATGTGACAGGTTTGCTTCCTAATGCCATCATCAAGCCCACGCTGTGCCCAGTTTCCCCGCGCTCAGGATAAGGTGCATTTCTACCTAAAGCTGAAGGAGCTGCGAGACCAGATGAAAGGCCTGGCGCCGAGCCGCGACGTGGTGGAGACACAGTACTCGTTCGACCTCCAGCTAGCTAAAGGTACGTCACACCGCCACCTTCAGCTAATGCACCGCAGCCGAACGAGACGCCTGCTTGTTAGGAATTTCTGAAACACCAGCAGGTGTTTGCGGTCTGTACAAACGATGCTCTAACTCCCAGCTGATGTCTTTGTGCTGCAGAGGATGCAAAAAGGATGGCGATCAAGGAAGAGCAAGTGGATCCAGAGTATGAAAGCTGCAGTGGGCTGCATGATGAAATAAGACAAAACAGCTGAGACAGAGGAGAGGAGAACAGGACAGGCTGAAGATGCACTCGGGTAGGAAAGATACATTTAGTTATAACATGGAAGTGATCTGTTACAGAAGCTAATGTTGTAATTATGAGCTACTAGAACAGAAAACGCACACATGAACACTCAAAATGAAGGCAGGTACCCAGTACCATGCAGGTACTGGGTACTCCTGTGTTAGAGGAAAAAAAGGCTTGCACACTTTAGGCTCATTTATTGGTACCAGAAAAGCTCTTCATCAGATGCAAATATACATTCAAAAAAGACCTTTAATTTGATTATTTTTTAGTGTTTTATTAAAGTTTGTTTTATTGTCTGACTTATTGATCTTACATCCATTAAGCACTTCGGTCAGCTGTGGGTGTGTTCAAATGTTCTCTAGAAATAAACTTTGATTTGACTTGACGTAAAATGCACAAATTACATTATTGTCATTCCAATGTGTTCCTTAACATTTTATTAGCTGCACTAATGGTGTTGTGATTACTAACTCGTGAATGGTTCTTAAGAAATATTCATGCTATATATGTATGTTGTGTTAATTCACAGAAACGGGCTCTGCAGGCCAGTCAGCAGATGACATGACACAGAACTGCTGCAGCTGGAGTTGTTTTCTCAATAAATAACCCCAAAAAATCAGCTGAACTACTGTATTATCAAGATACAGTGAAGATATAAAACGAGGAGCTGCGCTGTTCCTGAGTTGCTGCAATGTGGTTCAGAAGAGACGAAGAACCCACATTTACAGTTTTAATACCTATACGTGTGTGTGTTTTTATGACTGTTTATTGCATTTTGTATATGTGTTTCCAGCAATGGATTTTGTATTGATAATATGGTGTTTCATGATTAATGTAAGATATAAAATAATATGACTTTTTCTCATGTGTTAGTACGACTTTAATTCTAACACTGCCATGTTTACTGTCTGATTTTTTTTAGCTTATTTATATGAAGTTGTATTATGATGTCCAGCATATAAAAAATGAAAATAAAAGCATTCAGAAAATATGTTTAAAGCATCTTCTTTCATTAAATTTTCATTGGTAAAGCAGGAGGATTTAGCCTTTTTTTAGAGGTCTTGTAACTTAAAAAGAAAAGGTTGATTAGCTAAAACAATCTGATGTAAAACAAAATCGTAATGACACAATGTTGAGGGCTTTATATGCTTTATATGTTAGCCAAATGCAGAAGGGTTTTATAATTTGAGCTCCAACAGATCCCAGGAACAACCTCAGAGATCTCTGTCGAGTAGAGCGCAGTCCTTGGAACAGCTAAGATACTGAAGAGAAGTGAAAGTGGAAAAATAGGGTGAGCTTATTGGGGTTTTTCGCCCCTCGCGTGGGGGCCTAGAGTTTGCATGTTCTCCCAGTGCATGATTGAGTTTTCTCCAGGTACTCCGGTTTGACTACTCCCACTGACCAAAAACATGCATGTTAGGTTAATGGTCATGAATGGTTGTCTGTCTTATTTGTCTCTATGTGTCCCTGTGATGGACTTGTGACCTGTCCCCGAGCTTCCTGTGACCCTGAATGGAAAGGCAGGTTAAAAAATGAATGGATGGATGGTTGTTTTCTTGTTTTGTTTTTATTTGTTTGTTTTTTGTCTGTGCATGTGTTTTCATACCAAAACCTTTTTGTTCAGTTAAAGAAGAACTTCACTTCCATACCAACCATAAATTTACTAAAAAATTAAAAACTATAGTTGTGTAGTTGCAATAACTTAGAAAACAATTACAGAAACAATTTAAACATTGTTTCAATGTAAAAACATTGACTGACAATCCATATCTTTCATGACTTCTTTTATCTTTGTTTTTTTTCTTTGTTTTTTTACGAACAGGAGTAACTACTTAACTTTTGAAGCCTGTGTTTGGAGAAATAAAGTGCTTCACCAAAGCTTAACTATGACCACACTGGCCCTTTAAATATTACGGCCAGCCAATAGAAAACAAGCTCGCAGTGTTTAAAAAGCCGAGCGGCTCGTACCATTATCAACATAGGTGCGTGAGTTTTACTCGTTTGGGGTTTTATTGCGAAGTTTACATTCTAAACATTAGTTCCAGACACATTTGGTTTTAAACGGACTGTGTTTATGTTTTGTGTGTAAATTTGTAACAATGTAGTCAAGTTTATTCAAAATGATAAAACACTATTTTCTAATTCCACCCCCCGGATGTATTTGACTTGAGATCTTCCCGTGTCAAAGTTGACCGGCTCGGTTGTCATGTCTTTGTTGCATCGGTAGCATCGTAGTTCTTGTGAATCGAAGTGTAGAGTAGATGGAAAAACTGCAGATATCGTCTTAGAAGAAACTGATTTAAGCCTTACCCTAAAAAGGTATGACAACCTTCATTAACTGAGTTAAAATATTTGAAGTTTTTTGAGCGGGGTCAAATCGCAAAGAAGGTAAACCATTCAGCCATGCTAAATTAGCTGCTGGCTAACATTAGCTGTGTTTGTGGCGCTGAAAAGCTTTTAACAGCGCTGTTCACCCTGTCGCCATCTGTGTTTAATACGACATTTATTATTTATTGGCAACAGTGTTTTCCAAACAGTTCAATGATATCTACAGATTCTGTTAGGTTGTAGCGGTTTGTTAGCAGAAATAAGGAATAATAAATTCAGCTGGTGAATGACAAAAATAAAACAAAATATTTAAAAAATAGCTAGGTACGTCTCCGTGAAATTGTACAGTCGTGTAACTTTGTTGTAAAATGTGTCATTACCATTTAAATGTCTATTATTACGTTCTGGTTTATGTTTTGTCTTTTTTCACCTTTTTAATTTGATTAAAAAGTGTTGGCACATGCATTCACTTTCATACACTAGCCTGGATTTCTATGTTGAATCTTATGTGCGACAAGCAGCTATGTTTCTTCAACATGCATGTCGGTTGTATTAAAGTTAAACCAGCCAAAAGATGGACGAAAAGCTGAATGGATCACTGCCTGTTGTCTCCCCGGAGTATCTTCATCAGTGGTGAGTCTTCCTCCTCACCACAGCGTGGCTGGAAAGCAATCTTGACACATCTCTGAATGGAAATGAAAGCATGTGCACCTACTTATTCTTTTGTCTTTGTTTTCCCACCGTCATTCTCATTCTCTCACATGTGAACCGAGGCTGACAGTGATGCTGAGGATCAGCAGTTTGTTCTAATATTTGCTCTGTAATATGATGATCAGTACAGGACTAAAAAAAAAAAACAAAGTCGTGTGTCTGATCTGTCTCATAATAATATTTATTACCTGTCACCTAAAGGTGTGTTCGTTTGTCTGCTTTGTTAGCTAATGTCATATGAACCACTAGATGGATTTTAATGAAACTCTTATAAAGTAATCATCGGATGTACGTTTCCAACTCAATAACTTTTGGAGTCACTTTTATTCAAGGTGGCTATCGGATCTAATTGACATTAGCAAACACGTAAATCACTGTAGCTCAGTCAGATTTGCATATATTGAGCTAAGATTTGGTGTGGTAGTGGCTGAGAGTCATTCTCAACACATACTTCAAGTTCTGATCTCCTCAGATCAGGCATGTCATTTACAGGGTTTAACCAAAACAACTATAATTTCACATCATAAGATGATCTTAGTTTAAAACATTCCTTCAGGGAATGCTAGGTCTTTAATAGACATAGTTTTGATCACCGACCCTTTGCTGACTGACAAACAGTCCAACCTTTTACAGTATTTGCAATATATTTTAGCTTTTGTTGTTATGTATTAATTTATTATTATTAACATCGTTCTAGAGAGATGTGCCCGTTGTGTGTTTATTAAATTCTATTGTGCCCAAGACTGCAATTACAATGAGACTGAATAGTTTACCCTGTTTTACGAGTTATGCGTCCACCACCTTGGAGTAAAATGCTCAAATTAGTTAAAACACAAAGGTTTATACGTTACAGAGCTCAGTGGGTAAACTCTGCTTAAATCCTACGGCACAGCCTACTGTTATTTTGCCTGTGGTGTTAGTAATTAACCCTACATTTCATTATTGGTATTACTGTTCCACCACAGGGTTCGCTCTGCCCAGCAGTTTCAAGCTCTCCAGGCCCAATACGCGAATCTTCACTACCCAGAGAATCACACTGAAGAGGCAGCTATGGCTCACATGGCTAACCCAGAACCCACGATGGAGCAGATGGAACCCACCAACCTGACTAAACGTACTGGGATGCTTTTTGAATAAAAGATCAGGTGTTCGTGAAATAGGACTTGTTGTAAACTGAGTGGTAGATCTGCACAGTTACACCTGGATTGTAGTATTTCATATAAATGTTGCATTTTTGTTGTTGTTGTTGTTGTTGTTTCTACTAAGCACAAGTTTAAAGAAAACCTTTATCTATTTATGTTAGTAATGACCTTATCATTGTTTGGGTTGTTGAAATTCTTTTCAAGCTTTTACTGATTTTTACAGACTGTTTGTTACCCAATGGAGCATTATTAAGGAATTACATGGTATAAAAAAGAGTTTGTCAATCTCCCTTTTCTTCCAGCACCCCCTAAAAAGAGAGGCAGAAAAGCACAACCTAAGGAACCAGGTGCACCCAAACCACCAAAAGTCGCCAAGGCACCAAAAACGCCCAAGGACCCGAATGCACCGAAAGCCAAACCAGGTCCAAAGCCAAAAAAGGCCACAGGAGCTCAGGCTGATGGAAAACAGGAAAAGATTGACGAGAGCTTCAAAAAGGTGAAAAGGAAAGTGGACCGCTTCAAGGGGATGTCCGAGGAGGAAGTCATGAAAAAGACTCTACCAGACCTGCTGGATTTCAACCTGGATTATGTCATTGTAAGATTGGCCTTTCTTTAGGAGATCATTCTTGTCAGAAAGCACCAAACTAGGAATGAATTTGGTTTTGGTGGCGTAACGAACAACTTGTGTGCATTTTCAGATTGGTATCAATCCGGGGCTTATGGCAGCTTTTATCGGCCGCTGGTTTCCAGGTCCAGGAAATCATTTCTGTAAGTTCTGATCCAAGAAAAAAAATGTGATGATAAAACATGGAGTTTTGCTAAAATGTCAAAAGTCAAGAAAATTTACAACAATTTACAGTTAATTAGGTACAAGAAAGAAATGAATGCAGTGTAAAACCATAGATGGCTTCTTTTACCCCCCTTTTACCCCCCTCTCGAACCAGGGGTTGAGGGGGGTAAAAGAAGCCATCTATGTCAAAAAGGAGAAACCAACATTAAACAGAGGAGGAGGTCTCAGATTTCAGCTTTCAAAAACATATAATGGAGCTTTAGGCCTGATCCCCAGTCAGTTTCAGTCCAANCAACACCTGCACTCATGTGACAAGAGTGGCCCCTCAGTGAGTCAGACAAACAAGGATTCTAACGAGCCTCCATTGTTAGGAGAGTGAGAACAATTTGCAAGCAATCCAGCTTACATCACATCTCAGCTTTAAAAGCTCAACTCCACACTCTCAATTCCAATTGAGAAAGCTCCTCGGATGAGAAGCGAAACGTCTTCAGCTACAGAATAGAAGTCCAGTTGTTTTTTAACTTTTTTTGGAATGACTGAGAATCTACACCAGCATATCTTACCTGTTGCAGATAGCTCTTTGAACAAACTCATTCTTTAGAAATATGTAAAATTTGACTGGACTGACAAGTTAACAGCTAGCCTGAGCAGGGCCAAGACCAAAGGGAAATGCTGGCATCTTAACACAAACAGAAAGATTTTATGGCAGTATTTGAGAATGTTGTTTTGTAAATCTTTACATTGCACATATTCTGTTTGAAGCAAACAGTTCGACACAATATCCATCTTTCAAATCAGAAGTGTTACGATGCTCACCATGCGAAAACAAGGAAAATCACATGACTCCCCAAATGAAGCCTTGTTATGTAACACAAGTGACGACAATGTGTCGCACCGTTTCTGAATTCAGGCCAGGATTATCAATTTTGCACTAACTCTGTGGGGTTTTTGAGAGAATGTGCCATGTGAAGGGGTCCCCTCCAAACCCTGAGAGGTAGTAACAAAGAAAAGGTAGCTAGCTGTAGCACCTCCAGTGCAGCCCGGTGCACTACCAGCAGGAGCATCGTATTATTTAGGCCAGAATACCCTGTAATGCAAAACTGACAGCAATGCAAAGATTTATTAAACAGCGTTTGAACGAGCCACTGCAAAAGTTTTGAGATTGGAGTTGTTTTAAGACAACAGGAATCCACTTTCGGTCTTTCTTCATTCAGACTAGCTGCCATTAGCTCACCAGTCCAGTCAGATTTGAACTTATTATTGTCATTATTATGGTTTAAGGACCTAGGTTGGTGGGTAAATACACAGCAGGCAGGCAGGTTGAATCCAATAATTAAATAAAAAAAACAAAAACTGAAATTAAACACTAGGGCAGAACATGGAGGACTGAAGACAAGAATGAGAAATTGAGCACAATTTATACAGGGATAATTGGATAAAACTCAATTAAAGACTGAGGAGGGTTTGGACATGACAAAACCGAATAACTTGTAAACCTTTCGATTGCAGGGAAATGCCTGTATCTATCTGGATTCACAGAGGAGCAGCTCAACCACATGCATGACACAACGCTGCCTGTCAAATACAAAATGGGCTTCACCAACATGGTGTCGAGAACAACACCAGGGAGCAAAGACCTCTCAAGGTGGGCACCCATCAGTGGACTGCAACGACACTTCGAAAAAAAAATACATAAATTCTGCCTGTAAATGAATCAGAGTAGTTATAATTTTGTTTAAATGCCGTGTTTGCTTTCATCTCCAGTAAGGAGTTGCGCGAAGGAGGCAAAATTCTCGTGGAGAAGTTGAAGAAATATAAACCACTTATTGCTGTTTTCAATGGAAAATGTAAGTTGTTTTTTTTTTTTCAATTATAAGAGCAACATTTGGAATAAAAATACTTGATTTGCTGAATTAATGTACTTTTTCCTCTTTTCAGGTATTTATGAGATGTTCTGCAGAGAGCTGTTTGGCAAAAAACCACAAAAGCTTGAATTTGGTTTACAGCCGCACAAGATCCCCGACTGTGACGTGGTGAGAACTTAAATCTGTCGTGTTTTTAAGGGATCAGGATGTTGTAATTTAACATAGTCATAATGTTACTAGTTATGTTTTGTCAAACTTTTCAAAACTATCAGAGGAAAATGACACACAGGTGACGTAACAATAATAATAAAACTGTGATCTATCAGTGATCCTGATTATTATTTTCCTCAAGACTGAAAATATTTACATACACTCATCAGTGTTGATGTCACACTAATTTTGGGTTTTAAATTATTACTTTGAACCCTTCATTGTTTCCAGAGTGGATTAATTTTACAACATCCAACCTCAGTGATTTTTAAAACAAGAATTGGGTGCTCAGGTTTGAATGAATTGTTTCCATTGACAAGCTTCTGGCTAATTCTGGCTGATATTTGACCTCTCTTCTTGGCAGAAATGGTAGAATTTATTTAAATTGGCTGGTTTCCTGACACAGAGCTGGCCTTTAAGTAGAGTTCCCAAATGTTCAAAAGGGTTGAGGCCGGGGCTTTGGGGAGGCCATTATAGCCTGATTTATCAATTCAGAAACCAGTTTTTTAGTGTGTTTAGTTCATTGTCTTGTTGAACTCAAATGTGTCAAAGTCTCAACCATCTAGCTGTTGATTTGAGGTGAAGCTGAAGAATTTGGAGGTAGTCTTCCTTCTTCATTATTCCATCCATTTTGTGCAATGCACCAGCCCTACAGCGGGATGCTGCCACCTCCACAGTGTTTTTAGGTTTGAAAACTTCACCTTGACTCTTCCAAACATGCTTCTTGTCATTGTGGCCTAAGAGCTTGACCTTTGTCTCAGCTGACCATAAAAGCTCTCTTCAGAAGGCATTTTGATCATCCATGTGGGCAGCTGCAAATTTCAGTCCAGCTTGAAGGTGTTGTTTGTGGGGCAGGGGCTTTTTATTTCCCCGGTGATGTAAACTGGCTTCACTGGTCACACGATTTCCAGTTTATGCCAAGATTGTAGTCTTGGTGGTTCCAGGGTTGTTCCTGAACATCCTAACACACTGTATTTCCTTTCATCTAAGGGCAACAAATGTTGACAAAGAGAAGCTACCAGCTGCAGTCAGTTGTGATCACTAACAAGAAGTTAATAGACCTTGACATTGTTGATTTAAAATATATTTTAAAACCTTCAGCAGCACTTATTAAAAGAAAAAAAAAGGCGACTGCAAGTATGAACTGTATTTTAGCCTGTATGTATAAATATGATTTTGTTAGATTCGAGAAGAAATACAATAAATTTAAAATTGCACACCCAATTCTTGTAGTTCTATTTAAGTCATTGACATTATATGCTGTATAAACATTTAATATTGTAAATCACTGAAGGCCCAAAATGATCCACGGTGACTGCAACTGTAAACATTCAGACCTGATTTATTCTGCTCTTAACATATTTTCTTTTAAATATAAAACATTGCACAGATACGTAGCAAGCTTAAAAAAATCTTTCAAAAATGTCTTTAAAGAAGTGAATTAATAGTAGTTTTTTCCCCCCATTTAGGCCCTGTTTCTGATGCCTTCATCCAGTGCTCGCTGTGCCCAGTTTCCTCGTGCTCAGGACAAAGTTCACTTCTACATCAAACTGAGGGAGCTCAGAGATCAGCTGAAGGGCGTTCAAAGAAGCACGGAGATCCAGGAGGTGGACTACAAGTTTGACCTTACGTTAGCTAAAGGTAAGCAGGGTCAATACTGGGTAAATCCCACGCAGGACAGGTAATTTAGGGAGTCAAACCAGTGAGTAGCATCATGATTTACACATAAAGCTCTTGCCATTATTTTAAATTAATGTCACTACTCGGATAGTTCAACAGTTTTTCAGAAATTTTAAGTTTTTTTACATTGGTGACCTAAACATCCGAGGGGGAATGTACTGAAGTACATCTCGACATTAAGCGCCGCCTTCTGTGTCTGTTTAATGTTTCCTTAATTCTTCCTGTTTCAAACCAACAGAGGATGCCAAGAGGTTAGCAATAAAGGAGGAGCAGTATGATCCGGGTTATGAAGATGCTTATGGTGGAGCATATATGGAGAAAGGACCTGAAGAGCGCCAGGCTGAAAGTCAGACCAACGGTCGCTGTACGTTCTCATCTGCTGGAAACTCAGGTAACCACAAGCAAATGGGTAAATCTAATGCTGTTGTGCCTTCACTCTTACGATTTTCTTTTTTTCTTTTAAATGTCTATTTTCCACATGATGAACACAGATAGATAAAATGTAGCACTTAAATAATTTTTGACTATAACAACCTTAACTAAACTCCACTCGACTTTATTCTTTCAAATTTGTCCTCCAACACTGAAATAGGATAATTGTTTTTTTTTTTTGGAAATTCGTGCAGAAAAATAAATTTTTCAATTTTCTAACTGTTTTCTATAAAATATTTAAAAATGATTGTAATTACGAATTTTAAAATCTTACATCCAAGCCTCAAACACATTTTGGAGATTAAAAATGAGGAAATATCTGAAATAACTTAACATTAAAATTCATAGAACCCTGTTGTAGGACTTAACATTGATCTTTGACAAATGCAAACACTATGCTTTAAGTGCTTTAATGTACACACCGTCCATTTAGGTAAACCAAACACATTTTTAGAAAAATCTTTTTGTTTTAAGTCAGTGAATACAGAAAAACAACTTTAATGTCGCCCTCGTGATTAGGCATTTCTGTTTTTACTGAGAGGTTGTTGAACATAAGCAGCATTGCATGAAAACATAAATCATAACCAGGACCTTGAATCTCATTTTGCCAAACTCCTTAGTGCATTTATTGAGGTTTACACAATAAAACCAATACTTCCTTGCCTCTGTTTGTTCTCCACCTTCAGAGGGAGCGCAGGAGGCGACCACGTCACAATCAGAGGGCCAGCTCCCGGACGGAGAGTGGATGAACGAGTCCTTTGCAGATCAGATCCCAAACATAAGCGGCGGACCAAAAGATGGCGGCGTGTGAGGGGGGAGGGGGACAAAAAAAAAACCAGGAACGCCAGCCAGCTCTGTCCTCAGACCTCATTTAGTTAGGTTTTAGATATTTCCTTTTTATTAGTGATGTCCGAGCGGAATATGGACACATTTAGAATTTAATGGAAGTTCTGTGGATTCTTCTTTCTGCACATTTTACTTCATTTTTTTTTGTGGTCTTTTAAATTGTCTTCGGAGCACTCGTTTGAAATATGTGAAATCAGGGATGCGATGATTGCCTCTCTTTAGAGAAGATCATGCATTGAATCATGCACGTTTTTGTACTGTTCTGTACTGCACTGTGCTGCAGTAAACATCGACGTTTGAATCTACTGTTTGAGTGGTAGATAAAAGGTTATTTTATCAGCTTGACTTATCTGTGTGACTCTATGATCCTCTGTTTGGAGTGAGGATTAAACTAGCATTACTTTTACATTCACCATGGTGCTACGAACCAATGAGATGCAAACTGAACACTTGATGAAACCAAGACTCATGAGAGTCAGCAGTTCCTCTGGGGGAACCTCTGACAGGCCTTTTAATATGTTACACAACTCAAAGCGACTTTTATTGTATTTTTTTTTTGTTTTAGAGATTTTAGAACTATGTTTTGTTCTTTTTAACAATGTTACTCTTATGGAATTTTATGAAACATTTGTTAAATAAAATGTCCAGATGATGTTTTTTTTTTTTTTCTAAAATCTTGTTTCATCTTCTTTAGATACAGAATGAGTATGTACAAGATGCAGTATGATGAACTAGATGATAGAAACCCAATGTTAAATATCAAATTTGTATTTTGATATTGAGTTGGGTCTTTTTTTGGCAGAAATAACTGACTCAGTACAAACGGGTCTAAATTAAGACAAGTAGAATTTGACCTGTTTTTGAAGCGGAACCTGTTCCAGCTCATTCTCAGATGATGGTAGGAGGACTTGCTTCAAAACCCAGCAGAGATGTTGACTAAGTACAGTTTTGGAAACTATGGGACCAATTCACCTGCGTCACATGACATCTTTCATTTTCCTGACAGTTTAAATGCTTTAGCTAATCTGCTCATCATCCTGAAAGACAGATGCTGCCATTAGGAAAAGTGTTTGCATAACAAGATGAATCTGGTTGACCTAAATCCACAAATACTTCCAAGAAGTAACCTTACTGTGAAGAGCTAACGCAGAACCCAGAGAATTTCATGACATGTTTTTAAACGTCAAAGCAACACCTACGTACATGAATGAAACTTTCTTTGGGCATTTTCGGCCTAAATCTGTCCTGAATGTGAATAAAAATCAACAAGGATGATTTGTATTTTATAGGCTGTTTAAAGTGATTGTACAAAAAAAGGCAGTGAAGGAAAGATAAATAAATGCCAGAGGAGGCCAGTCTAATATCCAGCTGCATTAAACACTATGACAAACTGTTTTTGGTTGGAATGATGCTGCTTTAACTCTGCAGGCATTTTAGTTAATATAATTCTGAGTTTTTCTGACATATTTCACATCTGTGTTCTGAGTTTTGTTTTCCAGATTTGTTTTGTCTTGTCCTCAGCAGGCATCTTGTACTTGATATAACAAAGCACATGTTTACAACACAAACTGCATTGTACCTAGATCCTATTACTGCCCGTCACAATAAAAAGCGTTTCTCTTACTGTAAGCAAAAATATCTCATGAACCTCTGGACAGATTTGATTGAAACTTTAAGGAAGTGATCAATGGATGTACCTTTTTCACTGATTACCTTTTGGAGCCAACCCAAGTCAAGATGGCTGCCAGAGCCAAATGATTTTAAGAAAGCCAAAAATGGCTATGATTCAGTCATTTGTTGTGCTAAAACTTTGGGATAGTAGCTGAGAGTCATCCCAAACATACTTTCAGCAATAACAGACAGAATAATATCTTTCTTTAACACTTTAAAATGCAATGGGCAATATGCATTACTCTGAGAAATGCTACTTTCATGTTTATTTTTAAGAACAAGGGTGAAAAAGCATAAACTAGAAGCACTCGGCGAGAGCAAACCTCTGCCAGGGCCAATTTTGCTAACGGACACACACACACAAAAACACAACCTCCTTGGCGGAGGTAATACACCTGTAACAATAGTTATACTTAGCTCAAATTGTGTGGAGAAAAGATGATCTTATACAGTTTACAGAATGCAGCTATTAAGTTAGAGAACTATTTAGTTATCAGGTTGTTAAAAATGCCATAAGATTTCAGCTTCAGTAATAATACTTAATATTAAGATAAACAGGTTGGCTTCAGGAGTCTACACGATCCCAAAACGTTGGATAAATTCATACAGCCAGGCACTTAATCTTGATTAAAAACACGCTTTTTATGTCCAGAAGTTTGAGAAGATTTGTTCACCATAAATAATAATAAAATATAATATCCTAGGATTCTGTCAAACTCTGCAGTCAAATGGACCTAAAACAGAAAACTCCTATATTTTCCTTCAAACTTTATATATATTTAGTGTTGTGCCATTCCTAACTAACTTTTAAATGTGACATTTGTCATCAAAAATCACAAACCCAATTTTCATAATCTTGATGCATTTGCACTTTTTAAGATTATTTATAAAAAATAAATGACTCATAAATCTTTGTGAGAAAGATAAACTGCTTTAATACCAAATTAAGTACCATGAGTGATCAAACAAATTCTTAAAATATTTATGCATCTGTACCCTTCATTGCTTCAGTGAATGAACAAAGATCCTCATCAACTGTTGGAGTCCAAGAGGGGACTAATATTTGGGTGATTGTTGAGAGGTTGGGTGTTTTTGTCTCCTCCTGTCAGGTCACTTGGGTGTAGTCAGAGAGAACGTGCTGCCTCAGTGAATTGGAGACTAGACAAAATAAAAGCAGAGATGAGCATGTCATCACGTGGATGTGTTGCAGGGATGTTAGGTTTTATGTGGTGCAGACGAACCTGTTGGTGTCACAGCCTGTGGCTCTTCGTGTGTGAGGCCTGCCGAGGCCTGCTGCGACCACTGAGAGTTTGCAGTTCACTCCTCAGCCTGACAATAATATATGTTACAAGTATGTCAAATTATGTCTTGTTGGTCTTGTCTCCCGATCTTCTTTTGGCTGCACCCTTTATGGGTTGCCACTGTGGCTCATCAGCCTCAATCTCAGCCTATCCCAGCATCCTCCTCTGTCACATCGACCCTCTGCATATCCCACTTTGCGACATCCATAAACTTTCTCTGTGCTCTTCTTTTTCTTCCTCCCTGGCAGTGGATATGTTGGACATCCTTTGTCTGCACTCTTTTCTTCACCTCTCTTCTTCTTTGCCTTTTCTTTGAGATGGATGACGCCAGGTCCCTAAATTCCTCCTCTTAAATGTAATTACTTGAGAAACTGTTGCTTTGGAGCACCCTCTTTTGAGGTCTGTAGTAAAAGTCACCACTGAAACCTCTGAAAGAAACCATAGAAATTACCAGGGAATTCTCAGGGAGCAGCTTAAAGTCTGTAAAAACAACCCTCCCAGAAACTATGATATTTGTCAACTGCTGGAGGCAGTTGAGATCACGTCTGGGGCTTTTCTCCCACACCCAGATCTGACAACTAAATTAGGACGGATGATCATCTTTGACTCTGAAGGATTGCCAACAACAACGAAACTCCTCCACCATCAGTACCTCTGCAGCTTTACTGCTCCACCTGTCTCCCTCTCATTCACACTCATGGTTTCTGTCTCACTTCTACTGGCTTTCATTCTTTGCCTCTCCAGAGCATACATCTGCCTCTCCAGAATCTTTTCCACCCGCTCACTACCGTTGTTGTCTGCTGACATGGGGACTCCTGCCTGACCTCATCTGTCAACCTGTCCATCATCATTACAAATAAGAGTGGCTCAGAGCTGAGTCCTGATGTAATCCCACCCCCATCTAGACCCATCTGTCACTCTTGTTACTCAATCATTTTCCAGTTACACATTTGCACCAATCATCTCCATTCTGATCACTCAAATCCACGTTACCTTTTAAGCAGAAGTAGGCTCATGTTAAAGGGCATGAGGAGGAGGGTCTGCAGCTTCACTGGAAGGATGTTAGCGAGCAAAGACCACCAGCTGCCAGCATCATAACTATCTCTGCATACCCCACACAACACTAACACACAGAAACACAGAGGATTAACATCACTGTCTGTGGGATATTTTGGGTTAGAAAAAGATAAAAACTTACATTAGGTCGATTTTCTGACCACACCAGAGCTTCTCTTCATCCTTACCTTTTTTAATACCCATTGGGAGGTTCTCCATGATTCTTTGGTCCAACATTTGATGTTCTTGAGGTTTTCCTCCATTATTCAGCGGGATCTTCATTCTCTTCCAGTCTTCGGTCTTTGCCATTTCTCTTACAGGTTCACAACAAGGAAACTTGTCGCCCAACGCTACTCTGCGAGGGTTACACTCAGCGCCAACCAGATCTAAATTCATAAATACTCGACTGATGACATGCTTAGGATGATACTGTAGAGAGTAAAGTGAAATATGTAATGGATTATTAGTAAGAAGACTTTATAGCGAGGAAAACAGGGGTGGGAGTGCTCACCTCTGTCTCTCAGGAAGCGAAGAGCGTCCATGTAACCGTTGTGGCAGATTTCCGCCAGCTTCTGTCCAAAACAAGAATAGAAGAAAAAAAAAGATTATTGTCATGGAAAAAAAGATAAGGGAGACAGGAAAAAAACAGCTTGTTGAACATCCCAGGGAGGAGACAAACCTGATTGGCAGTATCTGTCTAACCTCAGATTGTTAATCAATGTGTTATAAACAAGCTTATCTGTGAGGAAGAACAAAGCTATTTTATCATAACTGGAGGGACAAATCACTTTAGGAGCAATATGACCTGGCATCAAACTGTAAACAGATATGCATTGTACATGACAATTTTCTTACCCGTAATGAGGCCATCTTATAGGGCATGTCAGTATCTTATCAGTGGATCTTATTTTCAATAACAGTTATTTTGTATCAATCAGATTTAAACTCCACCAACTTTAAACCCAAGACCTCCGGACAGGGGCTCACCTCCAGTCTGGGAGGTAGGAAGGCTGTACAGACACGATGGACGTTTCCAGTGTTGACCTGAATGCTCACATTGCCGTAGTGGGCCTCAAAGAAGTTGAATGTTCCCTCTGTGGGGCAGATGTCGCTCTCGCCTGAGAACGGGGACAGAGTGATGGTGTTTCTGTGCTCGAACAGGGGCATGTTGTTGCTCAGTGCTCCGTCCATGTAGCGCTGAGAGGAAACCAGAATGAATGAATTTAGGTGCAACAGTGATAAAATTCTAGGGGTTTAACTCGGTCTGCGACACTCACCACTCCACGGTATGCAGGTGGGATGAAACCACAGTAGACTGGGAAAAAACAGCTGCACATTAGAACCTGCGAAACAAACACCAGTTTTACTGAGAAGAACTTTTGACGTTTTTGTTCAATTCCCATCGGAGGAGGTGAAGTCAGCAGTCTGTTTGACCTGAATAAGCTCCTCTCTGGAGGCGAACTCTGACACCAAAACATTTCTTCCATCATTCAGCTGGGTGAGGGACACGCAGAGCCTTCCTGTGGCCCGAAGGTGGGCGTCTTCAGGGAGCATCTCCAGCAGAGAGCGCTGTACCACCCTCAGCAGACTGAAGGTTGGGTGGAAAACTCCCAGGTTGTGTTTTCTGGCCTCTTTAGCCGTGATCAAAATCATAAAACAGAGCTTTTCTGAAAGGGACATGACAAAATGTAAGTGTAAATTACAGCCGCAGTGACACTTTCTTCCAATTTACATATTTATACATTTTATAATGTGCTGAGAGGATACAGTGTCGGCAATGTTTGTTTTTTTTCTCATTTACGTTTGTTGTTTTTGAATATGATGTGAACTATGGAGTTTGCTCTCACTGTTACATAAACCCAGTGTGTGTCAGTGAACCTGTAAGGTTTGATGTCTACTCAGCATGTGAATCATATCTGTTTGCAGATAACATATCCCTGACCTTTATGAATGGCCAACTAATACCCAATAAGAAGCAGAACTAATGCGTTTATTCAAGGATTCAAGGATTCAAGGTTGGTTTGTTTCAAAGCAAAAATAAAGACCGTATAGTACCAGATTTAATCTGAGTAAAATAATGTGTAATGGGAGAAAAGTGGGCAAAGTTAATCTGCAATACACAGTATGATGACTCACCAATGGGAATTCCTACAGCCAGAGCTGCTGCCACAAGACACCCAGAGGAAGCTCCACCAAACGTAGATGCACCATGGACCAGCTGTGGGACCCGCTCCAGGATACAGCTCAGAGCTCCAACATAATACATGCTCCTAAACCCACATCCCGCAAAAGACATGTGCCACTCTTCGGCCCAGTTGAACATCCTGTGTGAACTTCTATTGATCTTGGACTGAAGTAAACCTCAGAATAACATCTCTTATATTCTTATCCCACAGTCCAGCTGTTGTTGTTGTTCTGGATGCTCTTCAGTATTGATTGAACATGGCTTATCACCAGAACATTTCAGTGGGTGGGGAGATGGTGGGGGTTGTAGGGGGCAGGTCTTAGCTTGGATTGCATAACTTATAGTACACTATAGTGCAATTAAAGCAGATGATGGACATGTGACTTTACACTGTGTACTGCAGTGTGGGAGGGAGATGAAAGGCTTGCCAGACTCGCAGCATTTTGATTGGCTCATGGATGGTTATGAAAGGCTTCATGTGGTAAACAGGACGTATTACGCATTAGATACTGTTTTAGATGCTGTTTTTAAGATGATTCACCATAGCTGCTTAACTTTGTTTAACACTTAGTTTTGATTAATAAGATTTTCATTCTTTCATTTCAGTGTTACCTTTACCTTTTCATTGTGTGCTTTGTACATTTTGTACTGAACAAAGATATTTAAACTCAAATCTTATGAAAATGAACAAGCCTGTTGTTATAAAAAGCCCTTTGTTGCAAACAAATCCCTACAAAAACTGTATAACTCCCACTTTGTGCCTGTTTGTTCCTTCAATTTTAAGGCATTTAGATTTTGTAGACTAGAATTAGAACATTTTGCTGCAGATGCAAATGACTGTTTTAGCCACTTGGAGGCAGCAGAGCACGTACATTTATGACCTTGTTTACATTTATTGTCGCTGCTCCATGCTTTGATTTTATTAATTTTTGCCATTGCAAAATCATTGAAGCAACCTTTTTTGTCAATTATTCTTCTGTTTTCATCACAGCTTTGACTTGCTACTCCAAAAAAATACATCAAAATGTCCAGCTCGATTGAGAATATATGGCTTAGATGAAATTTCACAAAACAACCAGAGTTATTTTCACAAACGCAAGAATGGAATTTTGGCAACAAAGTGAGAAATTGAAGCCCTCTTTGGAGCTCTATAAATCAGACATAGGTCACAGCAGAAACATTATTTCAAGTTTAAACAGAAAGTTACTGTATACGGCTGGACTGGTATTTATGTCTTTAGTGGCTTTTAAATGATCACTGTTTAAGATTTATGGATTTTGGGAGATTTTACCACAGAATGTTCAACTGAGTGTGATGATGTCACACACTCAAACTTTTGAGAGGAAAACAAATTTTACTTGTTTCCAAAACCTTTGTTAGGTAAATAAAGGTTTATAAATCAAAATATGGACTTTTTTTGTCTTCTTTCACCCCTCGTGTCTCTCACTGCTGTAGCGCTTCGAGTTTTCTCTGAAATCCTCCCAGAGGGCAGAATTTGATCCTAACTCTTATTGACTTCCACTGTATGTGAGCTCTGAGTTTTCTCTTTAAAACTAGAAGTGAAGGTTCTTTTAAACTTGTCATAGCTTCTACATAAAATACTGCAAAAACCCCTCAAAATTCACATGTGACCATCAGGGTTTTCTCCTGCTAGTGGTTCAAGAATTTTTAAGAGAAGACTTTGTGTGTTTTGGAACAGTGACTGTTTGTTTGAGGCTTACCTTTTAGTCTGTGTTTCTGTCTGCTTCCCATAAGAGCCCTATTAAGGATTGTGTGGTTACCATGGTAACCCTAATGAGCCACTGGCAGCAGTATGGTGGCTCACTTTGCAGTTCTTAGCAAAACTTTGGCATTTTGTTAACTTATACTTATATAAAAGTAAATCCTAAATTCATGTTGTTGTTTTTTATAGAAGAAAGTCCGAATTAAAGCAGTTGCTACATTTTCTTCACTTTCGTCCAACTTTACAATGACTGTAGGTTTATTGGTGCGTTTCAAACGGTTTTCACCTGCTGCTGAATGAAGTGGATTTATTTTGCAGAACTGTTAATAGTTTTTATTGATAATTTTATGTAGTTTATTTAAAAAAGTCAATCAGTACAGTTTGTAAATGTGATAAACCCCAGTAACATGTTTAATATGGTAAAAGAAACTTTACAAGAGAGTTTACCAAAACAAATAAAATATAAGTTTTTAGATCCAAATGCTCAGTTCATCTGATACTTTTGTTGACAGTAATGACATAAAAATGTAAGATTTTCTTACATGCAATATTTTCACTTGAGTGCAGTGTTAAAAACATTTACTTGGCTGCAGCTAAGGACACTGGATCAGTTGTTTCTTTGGTGTCTGAAGTTTGCTCAGCTCCAAAGTTTCGGAGCAAACCCAGAGCTCGTCCTAAACCCCAGCTTCTACCTGCGCTCACGGTGGCTTCGACAAGCCCAGAGTCAACATTTTTCTTAGGTGTGTTGAATGGAGTGAGCGGCACACAGCCTGTCACAGCATCAGTGTTCTGGGTAAGGGTACCCCTGGAGGTGTGAGGCCCCTCTGGGCTCACTGGGAAAACATTCAGGTCTGACGGGAGGCTTGTGCATCGGCGCAAAAGTGGCTGACTGAAAGAAAGAAAGAAAAAAGAAAATTTGATAACATATTATTATGCTTCATTTAAAGAGATAGTTTGGTGATTTTTGATGTAATGTTCTGTCAAATAGTTATCAAAATCCATCCTATTTTATTTCATAAAAATAGGCATTTTGGTTTCAGTTTTGAACAAAGGGAGAATCTTCAACCATCTTTATTAGTGTCAATACTCACACATGCATGTGAGTAATAATATGAATAGAGTTAGGTTGAGGAAAAAGCGACAAACTACTGTAAACAAACAATGTCATACAACCTTTTTGAAAAAAAGTCTTGTTTTTTAAGCCTGGAAAATGATGAAAAAATTAGCCCTTCTTTGCCTAGTATTTAGCCTAGACTCGATGAAAACCTTTGTGTGGTGATTTGGTTTTTTTTTTTCCTGTGTTATGGTTTTGTTTTATTTTTATTTAGTTTGTTGGTTTGTTTGGTTTCTGTCTTGTCTCTTGTTTCATGTTTCATTTGCTCCTCCTCAGTCTCTCTCTTTATCTCCCTGCCACACCTACACCTGTCCCCACTTTGTAATCACGTCACCTGTCCCCATTTACCTAATTATCCTCAGTCTTTAAAACCCGGTCATTGCCTTCCACACCCACACGCTGGTTCATTGTTTATTTTTTGTCGTCGTACTGGTTGTTTGTTTCTGTCCCGCTTGTTCCCGGTCCTGTTCTTGTTAGCTTTTAGTTTGTTCTTTATTTGTTTGCTGCCTCGTCAGCTTTTGTTTTGTTAATTTTTCTTACTTAATAAATTATGTTCCTTTTTAAGATGAGTCTGCGCTCAGGGTTCTTCTGTGTAACCCCCGATCTTAACACTTTGCCTCTTTCTCCATACTCCGTGGTTGATGCCATGGCTGATAAGGTACTAACTACTGATAACTATCTGACAGAACATCACTTCAAAATGACCAGAATATACCTGTAAGATAAACTAAAGTTATATTTGGATGTGATAGTCTGGTCTATAGTGAGCTATCGTGATGATTATTAGATGGTTTGAGGCAATATTTTGTGTTAATTATAAACACACACAACTTTTAGCCAAGCATACTATAGATTTTTAATCGACAATCTGGTGCAAAGAGCAGGTCAAAGTTTTCAGTCCTCTGTTTCAGAGAAGATACTGTATCTTCAAATATAATCTTCTTTATCGGTTCTTTAAGATAACTTGTCATGTCTGAAACCACAGTGCAGCTTGCTCATTTACAGAGAGCTGGAGAAGAGACATTTTCATTGTGTTCTCCACCTTTTCTTGTGTTCCACCTTTTCCTTCAAGGGTTGCTTGACTCCTGCCACGCTCAAGAGCCAGCTCATGTCCCTCGGTACGTCTGGAATCCATCCCTTAACTCTGGAAGGAGAAACCGACATTTGTGAGCTATTTTTGTTCAATAAAAACTTTAGATTTATTTAAAATCTGTGAAGATTTACACTTATGGTGAAGGTGAAACGCGCATTTATCTTTATGGCACAAAAATGTCAAGATAGGGAAAGAGTCAGATATGAGGGTGTAACAGGATGAATCCAAGGTGGTACCTCTGAGCTAGAGAGCGGGCCGACTCAAAGGGCAGATATGATGTCACTTTCTTTGGCAGGTACTCGCTCAATTGGGTTAGCAGCCCACTAGCTGTGTGTGACTCTCTGCAGGCCGTACACAACACTGACACAAATACAAACAACAAACAGTGTTTTTCTATAGTTAATAGTCTTGGGTCAATTCAAGATTACTTTCTTTTTTTTTCAACTAAAATTCCTTTCTAATCAAAGCTCATCAGTGACCGTTCTTACCCTGCTGAATGTTAACTGGGAGCTTCTGTATGAGCTGTGGATTCAGCCACCAGTGATCTCCCTGACGCTGCTTCGGTCCATGCTGCTCTGGTGACTTCTTCGCCTCTTCACAACAAGCATCCATTTGTAAACCTCTCAGTGGGCTCTCACTGCTGATCAGATCTGTGGTGGGAGATTCAAATACCAATAAAAACAAAAAAGAAGAAGCACTGAAGTGCTCACCGCATTCAACAGTGATCTGTGTTCAGAAAGTTTCTAATCTGATAAGCCCCCCTCTTCTGTTATAAAGAGTGCTTCACAAACTTTAAATAAAAAAGTCCTTACTGTTTTCTTGGAGGAAGCGAAGAGCATCCATGTAGCCGTTCTGGCAGATTTCAGCCATAGCCTGTAAGTTGCACAGCAGTTGTAAAGAACAGAAAAACTTTCTACTTTATCTGACACTGTATAAGCTGTCCACTGGTACCACATTAAATGTGTGAAAGCCCACAGCCAAACTTTGGTTCAAACAAATTCTTAACAACAAATGGTGGAAACAGGTTTTCATCTCCTTCAGATGGTAAAAATAATCTGTTAGTGATAGAAGTTTCTGCCTAAGCTGTCTTGAGTTTTCAGGAGACCTTTTGTAATGTCAGAACTCTGAGAAAGTCTTCAGTGAGATTTAAGGCTAAAACATCCTGCCAGACAGTTTAAAATAGTTATTTTTTCTGTTTTTAGCCATTGTTCTTTGCTGCTGGATGTATGATTTAGATTCTTGACACATTTAAGTCAAAACAACTTTGTTTTAGACACGATTTTCTGACACAGCATAATAAATGTTCAATGTCCAAAGAGGATCGGACACTACTGTCTTTGCAGTGTCTCACTGATAAAAAAACACAATAGTGTTGAAACATCAGTCTGTTTCTGTTTGCACAGTTAAAGCTGAAAGACTGATGAGTGAGCTCCTGCCTTCCTCTGAATGTTGAAAGTTTGTTGTCCTTCAGCTGTGAGGCACTATCTACTGTATCTCTCACTAAAAAGATAAAAGTAAAATAAGCTGTCATGTGCTTTTGTCTTGTGGAACAAACAACATACAGTACCTCGAAAAAGTCTTCAGACCCCTTGAACTTTTCCACATTGGGGCAGCTGTGGCTCCGTAGTTAGAGTAGTTATTTCCAACATAAAGTCGGAGGATCAATTCCTGGCAATATGCAGCCACATGTCAATGTGTTCCTGGAAAAGATGCCTCATTGCCTCCAAAGTACCCCATCAGTGTATGAATCTGATCTAAAGCACTGATTAAACTCTACAGAGTGATTTATTTAGATTAGCTTTGTAGAGCTCTAGTAGAGTGCTATGAGGATGGGTAAATGAGGGCACAGATTGTGTTGTAAAGCGCTTTGAGTTGCCTAGTTGACTAGAAAGTCATTATAAGTACAGGCCATTTACATTTTGTCACATTACATGTATAATATGACAAAATAAGGAAAGGTTAAAGGCATATGTTGACTTTTTTATGTTGACTTTTTCAAGACACTGTTGCAATGCAACTCTGATACAACAGAATGGATGCATTCAAGTTTTGCTTTTTGACAGGAACACATTGTACAAAAGGATGCATCAACACACGCATAGTGTTAAACTTGAGAGCATTTAAGCTACACTGGACAAACCCAAGCTGGTATATCCTGCAGCCAGAAACCAGGCCCAGTTGTGTCTCACCTCGGGGTCTGGGGGGAAGAAGGTGCTGGTCACTCTGTACAAGTTCTCCGAGTTGACCTGGATGCTGACGTTGTTGAAGCGCACCTCGTGGAAGCTCAGCGTGCTCGCTCGGGGACAGAGGTCGCTCTCACCGGCGTACGGAGAGACTGTGATTGTTTTACCCAGGTGGCAGCGGGGCAGGTTGTCAGTGACGGCACCGTCCACATAATACTGACGGGAACAGAAGGTGGTGATTACAGAAGAAACCTTCAGGTCTTTACAGATTTTCATAACCATGAATGTTGCTTACTGATTCAAAAACACTGGATATTACAATGTAGAGGAACCTTTGACTGACCTCGCCGATAGAAATACGATGCTACCAATTGTAAAAACACCACCTTTGCCCACATCTTAATTGTGAGAAGGATGCGCATTCACACTCTTGTTTTCCTGTTTTTTACTATTTTTGCAATCTCACTGTGCACTTTGTGCTGTTTTAGCCTTTTATACATGAAAATGTTAAGTTCATTTAGTAGATAGGTGTTATGACTTTTGATTTTTGTAACTTTTATACATTTAAAAAATATTTGGCTTCATTTACAAATACTACCCCCAAAAATACATTGAGATCTCTTCAGTTGATTCAAAAACATTGTTCTCTTTAAAACATGTTTTAACACACTTGCTCTGCTTTAGTCTTCTTTTATTACCTTTAGTTTTTAGCTACCGTTCTGTTACTTTTAGTTTTTAGCCAGAATTTGCTCCTTTGAGCCTTTAGCTAGTGTTTTGTTTTTTCTAGTTTTTAACCCATTACTTGATGGCAAACCTTCCCATGGGCCCTATTGATTTAGATTTACTGAGCCTCATCAATTTAAGCTGGGCTTTCAAATTTAAATACGCTGTGTGCAGCAACATAACAAAAAAATAGAACCAGAATAGGCGAGAAAAAGCATTTGATTTCTTTATTAACTACATACTGGTTATAGTTACAATATTTTTGACTGCTGAGGTTAAAAATTCAAAGTGTTACCTTGACAGAGAGACCAAGCCTTTGCTCCGAAAAGTTCATGAATTTAATTTGGGTATGCTTTTCCCAGGCATTTTAAGCATTTCTGGAGGGACTAGTGTTTTGTTCCTTTTAGCTTTAACAACTTTTTTTTTCATCTTCTCTTCCTGTTAGACATATATAAATGGAGTGGGGCGATCTTCAATCAGTCTGATGAAGTGATATGATTTAACACAACTCAGGCTTAGAGTTGTGTTAAATCACAAACGTCTCTCATGGTTTGTGTGCTGCTGGTTTACTCACCATTCCTCGGTAGGTGGGAGGGACAACTCCACAGTAAAGGGGGACGAAGCAGCTGCATATAAGGGCCTGGAACAAAAAATAAAACAGCAAGAAGAACTTCATTTAAAACACAAATTAGCAACAGTAACAAGAAAGAGAAATTTAAGGATTTTTTTTCTCAGTCCACTAATTAGTTTGAATTCCCTAATATTAAAATCAACATGTGATCATACACTGTGTGAGATCAGCTCCATTCTTTTGGCTGCCAGTACCTGAACCTTTCCAAACAAACTTCCTCCTGGCAGCACAGCGTAACATCTACCTGAATGAGCTCGTCTCTGCTGTCGAACTGCGAGACCAGTAGGTTCTTCCCATCAGACACTCTGGTAAGAGACACACAAAGCTTTCCAGAGGCTCGGACGTGGGCGTCCTCTGGAAGTTTCCCCAGCAGAGAGTCCTGTACTATTTGCAGCAGGTTATAAGCTGGGTGCAGGGGCCCCAGGTGGTGCTTCCGGGCCTCTTTGGCCATGTGCATCAGATCAGCACAGCATTTATCTGCACACACACAACAAGGTATGTTAATTATATACTTTTTTATGCATAGTAAAAATATTTAACTAAATCAAATGCATATGTTTTGTCCAGGCAAAACAATCAACAATGGAGCTATTCAAATAATTGCTGCAATGCAGATCAGATTGACAAAAAAGCAATTTGTAGCAACACTGCCTAATAGGGATTTTTCTTTCATTTTTATTAAGTTTTCTGTAAAAAAATAAAACAAAAAAAACCCTCCAAAACAGTTCTTTCAGGCAGATATGTCAGAAGCCTCTTTCATTTTCTTTTTTACTCAACAATTTCACACTCACACTAATAACACTCCTTCAACTCTGTTTGGTACACTAAAACATGGGCATTTTTGTCTTCTTTTACCCAGTGTGTCTGTCACTACTGTAGGACTTGTGGTTTTCTTTTAAATTCCTCAAAAAGGCAGAGAGTGCACACCCAAGCTTCCATAGACTTCAATTATATTTTAGCTCAAAATTTTCCCTTCAAAACAGGAAGGGTCAAATCTCCTGCATGCAACACTGTAAAAACATACTGAAAATTCACCTGTGTGACTGCCAGAGCCTTCTGACTCTCACAGTTCAAGAATTTTTAGGATCCGACTTGTAGTTCTTGCACAGCCACTGGTTCTTTTGAGCCTTACTTTTCAGTCTGTGTTTCTGCCTGCCTCTTGTGAACTCGGCAGCCAGGGTGCGAGAGACACAAGTAAGCAGAACAAGCCACGAGCAGCAACTTTAACTTTTTTGCACTTATCATGCAGCAAAATGTAGGTATTTCTTTCTGAGCTTAGATTATTACAAAGTTAGGTTGGAAAATTGGGCAGCAGCTGCATTGGCACCCTTCATAATCTCTTCAGAAATATTCTAGTTTTATTAGTGGTTTTATTAATGTAATATACTAGCATTAAGCATTCAAATATATATCAGATGTAGGTTTAAAATGTGTATACATATATTAAATGGAGATTTGGTCAATAAAGTGTCAATAAAAGAGCCCTCCAACTCACCAAGAGGGATTCCCAAAGTAATGACAGCAGCCATCAGGGCTCCTGCAGAAGCTCCATAGATTTTAGAGGCATCTTGTATGAAGCGAGGGAACCGTTCAAGGATACAGCTGGTCACACCGATGTAATAAATCCCCATAAAACCGCATCCTGCAAAGGAGATGCTCCACTCTTCCTCCAAGTCAAACATTTTCCAAGAATTCACTCACAACAAAATGAGGCTGGAGAAATTCTGAGCTAAACTTTCACAGACTGACTTTATGGAATGTTGAATGACGTTTATGGTCAGATATCAGCTTTATGGCACACCTACTTATGTCAGCATCCAAAGGTGAAAGGAAAGACAGCCCCTGATGTTGAGCAAGAAGCTCCTTCCTTTTTCATTGGTTGAAAATGGTCAATTATGTAATTGAATTGGCAACAGGTCAGTAAGTCAACTAAGTATGAACAAAGCATTTTAGAAATGCTGACTCTTAGAAGTAAAGATGGGCTGAGGTTCACTAGTCTGCAAAAAAGAGAAAAGAAATCTAAAGATAGTGGTATAATTTTAGAATAATGTTCCTCAATGAAAAAATTGGGGAGACAGTTTATTATATCATCAAAAGATTTCAAGCTCTATGTACTCTTAGGACGAGACTGAAAGTCAGTATTGGATGTCTGTGATCTTCAGGCCCTCAGGGTCCGCTGCATTAAAAACAGATCCGATTCTGTTCTGGACATCACTGCATGGACTCAGGAACACTTCCACAGATCATTGTCTGTGAACACAGTTCACCGTGCCATCCACAGATGCTGCTTAAAGCTCTATCATGGAAAGAAGAAGCCAGATGTGAACACCACCTTCTCTGGACCAAAACTTGTTTAAAATGGACTGAGGGAAATAGGAGAGCTTTCTATTTGGAAACCACAGATGCCACATCTTCCATACTAAAGAGGAGAGGGAGCATAGCCTGTTATCAGCGCACAGTTTAAAAGCCTGCCTCTCTCATGGTATGGGGGTGCATTGGTGTCTAAAGCATGGTCAGCTTACATATTTGGAAAGACAGCATCAATGCAGAAAAGTATAGACAGGTTTTAGAACATATGCTCCCATCCAAATAATGTCTTTTTCAGAGAAGACCTTGCATATTTCAGCAAGACGATGCTGAACTTCATGCTGCATCCATTCCAGCAGCAGGGCTTCATAGAAGAAGAGTCCAGGAGCTGAACTGACCTGCCTGCAGTCCAGACCTCCCACCAGCTGAATACATTTGATGCATCATGAAACAAATAAATCTGTCAAAGAAGATGAAGGACTATTGAACAGCTGGAATCCTCCATCAGACCAGAATGGGACAACATTCCCTCTAAAACCTCCAGCCACTGCTCTCCTCAGGTCCTGATGTTTACAGACTGTTGTTGAAAGAAGAGGGGGTGTTTCACAGAGGAAAACATGAGCCTGTAACACCTTTTTTGAGATGTGTTGCTATCATAAAAATCTAAATTACCTTTAGTTTATTTTAATGCTACCATTTCTTAGGTTCAACATTTTATGTTTACTATGCTATGGTGAATAAAATATGGGTTTCTAAGATTTGCATGTCATTGAATTCAGTTTTTATGTACATTTTGCACATCATTCCAACTTTTTTGTAGATCTTTGAGAACTGATCAAAAATAACAACTGTTTTTTTTACTTTTCTCCATCTGTTAGGTTGATTATTAAGCTACTACATCGTCACATCATTCTCAGGATCGCCTCCCCCCTTTTTTATCAGGATCCAAAGATAAAAAGACAACCCCGAGGTTGAGCAACTCTGGGTCCGAGTTAAGGAGGCTCCTTTTCTATTGGCTGGAGCGTGTCACGTGACTCACAGCTCGCCGTCAGTAAATAGTTTGCAAATTTGTCTTTGCAGTCTGTTTACAGCTCTGCCTGAAAACTCACTTGTTGTTTGAAGATGAGCATCCCGGTGGTGGACTTCAGCGCCTACAGCCTGAGCGGGACAGATGTGACCGACGAGCAGCTGCAGCGGCTGGCCGCAGAGCTGAAGAGAGCCTTCGTAGAAATCGGGTTCGTTTTGCTCACGAACACGGGGATAACTCAGGAGGAGGTGAGGTTTGCGTACTTGCATAATTTTTTTTTATAGTGCAGGCTACACCAAGGAAAATTTGCTTGTGCACGTGCTTTCAGTGTAAGAATTGCATTAAAATAGAATTACAAGAGTTTCAGCTTAATATTTACAATACGTCAAGGATTATGACAGCAAATACAGACTTAGAATTTGGTGTGGTAGTAGCTGAGATGGATCCCAAATACATATTGTGAGCTTTAACAGATGTTTACAAGATCTATGTTTAAATTTTCCCTATTAACTATTTGGGGTCTGCTTTGTTAGCAAAATATCTCATGAACCACTTGGACCACTTGGCACATCTATAGTTGATTACCTTTTGGAGGCAGCCCAAATCAAGATGGCAGCCACAGCCAACAGACCTAGCAAAATTTAAAAATTGCTATTATTCTATCAATTTTATAAATATTGTGCAAAGATTAGGCGTGGTAGTAGCTGAGAGTCATTCAGAACACATGCTCCAAGTGCGCAAGATCTTTGCTTACAACTATTTTAGTCAACCCTGTTTGTCTGTTAGCAAAATCACTGAGCAGATTTTAATGAATCTATCAGAAATTAATCATTGGATGTAGCTCTACAACCGATTACCTTTTGGAGTCAATCCAATTCAAGATGACCGCCACAACTAATTGACATCAGCCAACACAAAAATGACTATAACTCCATCAATTTGATGTGGTAGTAGCTGAGAGTCATTCACAACATGCACTCTGAGCATTACATCTCATGAGACCACTTGATGTTACATAACATAACATATATTCAAGGTTTGACCAAAATGGCTACAACTGTGTCATTTTTTTCAACCCAAGATAATCTCAGTTCAAAACTCTGGCATAGAAGACCAAGGAATGTTAGGCCTTTAATTTATATTGTCTTTGTATTGTGTTTCAATAGGTGGACCGATTCATGGACATATCCTTGAAGTTTTTCCTGCAGCCAGATGAACTAAAAAAACCCTTCAGCAGACAAACCTTCCCAAACAATCTGAACCATGGCTGGGTGTCACTGGAGACTGAGAAGTATGAAACTCAGAAAACAAGAAGTTTCCATTCTTATCTGCAAAATTTGATAAGTTTTTTTATTCAGATTATGCTTTTCAGGCTGAATCCGAACCGACCTGCAGACCTAAAGGAGTCATTCAACACTTCTTCATTTCACCCCGATATTGTGAGAAGTCACTTTTAATATGTTCATTACAGTCAAATGCTTTTGTATGCACCTGACTGTGTTTAAGAAGCATGTTGTTCTGTCATTTTGCAGGGTTTTTTCTTTACTTAAATTTTAGAAAATGTTGGCAAATCCACGTCTGTGTAATGTTCAAAATCAGAATCGCAGCTAACGTGTTGTCAGTCAGCTCTGTCTCATCTCTGTTCTGCAGGCATGGCCCTCATCAGACGGTCTTCAGGATTTTAAGGAGATCCACATGTCTTTCTTCCAGCGCTGTAAAGAGCTGAGTCTGCGGGTGCTAAGGGTGATGGCCGTCAGTCTGGGTCTGGATCCAGATGTGTTCCTGAGTGCACATCTTTTAATAGAAAGTATGAAAACAGCAATAACTCTCTTAGGGCAGGAGTGGGCAAAAAAAGGGGCTGTTTTGAATTTGATTAAAGGTAGTGTCTCGGTGACTGAAGTTGGAGACAGAAAATTGTGAGAAAATATGCAGATTTTTCATCGTCATGAATCATAACTAGATTCAGGACCGGAACCTGGAAGTTGAAGCCACAAAAGACGAGCGCCTCCTAGTAGCTGGCTGCAGTGCTGTTTATGAGTCCTGCCCTTTAATGGGACATTTCCTGACTTTAAAACTGCAGATATTTTTTAGGTGTTGATCTTATTTGATTCATAGAGTTCTTTCCTTACTGCTCTAAGTTCACATAAGAATTTTTGTTCTAACTTTTAGTTTCAGTTTGTCATTTGAAGCCTAAAACACATCATGTTACACTGTGACTGACCGTGTGACAGTCAATTAGTGAGTTGGCAGGGTGTGTAGGCCGGACCTTTGTATGAAAGATACAGCCCCACAACCCAAAAAAACTAATGTTTTGGCTTCAGTTTTGGACAGTGGAAGTTAATGAAGTCGCTTCGACCATCTTTATTTATGTCTATGGCCAAGACCCTATTAGAGATTATGAAACACCAATCTGAGGATCTTAAGATGATTTCCATAAATAAATATATGTTGTAATTACTGCTAAGAGAGAGCTAAAGTGTTAGCATAAATGGGTTAAAACAGCGCAATGATTGATGAGGATGTTTTGTCATTATGACCTGGTTTAATTGGCCTATTAACAATGTTTCCAGACTTTAACTAAAGATGGTTGGGGTCTCAAGCCTCTGCTGCTGTTATTTTGTGGGTCAAGCTCTGAAAAGTTTGGGAATAACTGCCTTAAAGGACACCTTGAATTGAAATATAGATGCAAGCTAATAATGCATACAGATTTATCATATATTACTGTCGGGTGTGGTGAGTGGATGGTTTGGCCCAAGATGCAGACTGACTCAGAGAGCTCCATCGAAAACTAATTGATTTAAAACAACAAAACAAAACAAAAGGCTGATGTGGCAGCAACAAAACCTAAATAAGGAAAACTTACAAAGTCCAGATTTGCGAGGAACACGAGAGCGAGACACAAGGAAAACTGGACAGCGCTTAAGAGTGACAGAACCTCTGAGGGAGAGTGAGTGATAGCACAAGGAACACAGGGAGCAGAACAACGGAAATAAACTAAACACAGGGAACACAAGAAACATTAAACAATAAACCTAGTACACAAATAAACCTAAAGATACCCAAATCCTGACAATAACATCAATTCATCTGCAAAAATACACACTCAGATTGAGAAGCCTGTTCTATGTTGTTACAAACCTGGCAAAGAAAGAAAATCTTAACTTATATTTTTTTGCAACATTTTGGCTTTCATTAGTTTATTCCAAGTCGTTGTTTGTTTATTTGACATCATTGACCAGATTGACATGGTCAATCCTGTGGCCCTCGGGCTGTACTTTGTACATGTGCAAGATACATAGGGTAAGATCAATGAGGTTTCACGTCAAATACAGTTTTTGTGGATAAACAGAGTGGAACTTTTTGAACACATGGTGATAGAACTGCTGTGTCTCCTGTAGCTGATGATAATGCCACGACAATGCGGTCCCTGTACTACCCCCCAGTGAAGAGAGTGAAGGAGAACCAGCTGCGTTGTGGAGAGCATTCAGACTACGGCACCATCACTCTGGTGTTCCAGGGCACTGATGGACTAGAGGTAAAACATCTATCTACCTTTCTGAATATGAGACCAGATCTTCAGCCATGTGACCCCCTCCCTGACACTGCACTCCCTTCAGGTTTGTACACGCGCGGGTGACTACATCCCTGCCGCCTACATCCCTGGAGCTGTCCTGATCAACATCGCTGACCTGATGCAGCGCTGGACTGCTGACCAGTTTATCTCTGTGGTGAGTGAAGGAGGTTTATTTCTCACACTTTCCTTTTTTTTCTGATATTGTTAAATATTTATAGCAGCATTAACCATTTAGAGATTATGTTTTGTTTATTTCTCCCAGTACCAATAAAGAAGTTACCCCTCTATGTAGTGCAATCACAACAACTTTTGCAGCCATGTTTTCTCATACCATCATACTCCCACCACCATATTTCACTGTCAGTATTGGGTATTAAGTCCTATGTTTTAGCATACTTTAAGAAAACAAGTTCAGAGACATTTGGATAGTGTTTATGATTTGATATAACATAAAGTCATGAAATGAAGCATCACTGTAAATTCAGCATGTGAAGGAAATATTTATGGCCTCTAACGTTGACCCTTGTTCTTCAGTCTCACAGGGTTCTGATGCCCCCTGCTGGGGACCCCGGCACTCGTCAGTCTGTGGCTTTCTTCCTCCATCCTGACGACGAGGTTCTGATCACGTGCTGCGACGGCTCCAACAAGTACCCACCTATTAAAGCAGGCGACTACGTCACTCAAAAATTCAATGAATCATATGAGAAAAAAAAAGCCTAAAAGCTCCGCCATGAGTTTTAAATTCATGTTAGAATAGTGTAATCACAGGCGGGAATGATACTTTGGAGCTCACACTAGATTCAGTGGATTTGGATTGAATAAACTGAATGTAGATTACAATTTTCAGGTTGATCAGAAGATGACTGTAGCCTAAAGAATGTAAGCTAATGCTGCAAACGTTACACTTGCAAGTTCATTCATTTTATTAGCAACATTTGAATCAGGTACAACATTTTTATGAACTCATTGTATAAGATGTTGGGAGGGAATTCGGCTTCTGAATGGAACAAAAGAAATAAAAATAATCCCCAACCTTTACTGCTGCTTAGGTTAAAAAAAAAACAGAAAAAAAAGATGCTTTTGCAAGAGAAAGACTGTAATAAAATATATTAAACTTCTTTAAGAATTAACCCTGTATGACTTTCTTCATTTCTCTTACGGTACTACAATAAAACAGCATTCTGTAAGTTAATTTACTGGAAATTTAAGGAATAAATAAATACTTTCAATATAATGAATATGACCACCCATGTACAAACTCTGAGCATTGACCCACATAACCATAAACAACCACTTTAGAAATCAGAATTATTATTCTAACACCACCAAAATTGTAAAAAAAAATAAATAAAAAAACTCAATGCAAGTATGTTCTACAGTAACGTCCTCTGGTCTTTAATCAGTCAGTGCAACAAATAGAAAAATGACCTGATTTGGAGGGATTGTACATGTGGAATATAAACTTTATGTTGGCAGGATCATTTCAACCCTAAATGTTTCTCTTTAGAATAAAAGTAAGTATTTCCTGTAAGAGACAGTATCCTCACAACAAAAATACAGTGTGCACAAACAAGACATTCAGTTATCGGGCCACCAGCCTTTTCCATTTCACCCTAAAGTAATTCCCACAGAGAACAGAGTCCTTATTGTGATAAAAATTTGAAAATAAACCCCAAAACAAAAGCACTGATTGTCCACAAAGAAAACTAGAGCAGCTCCACATTTCAGGTCTGGCTCGTTCAGCTGATTTGGCCGACAAGAGGAGAAATATCATTGGCACTGGCACTACGTCTGAGGCTTGATAATCAGGGTCTCTCGTGTGCCTTTAATGCTTGGCCTTTTTTTTTTTTGTCTGGAGATGGTTTGAAAATCCTAAACAATAACTAAAAAAATCTGGATCAGGAAAACACCAATACACACATGCATTCACTCATACAGCACAGTGGCGAGACCTAAGAGTGTCCTGTCACTGGTACATGGTGTTGCTGATGGCCGGGAGGCAGCGGTTGGCTGTTTCCTGGTACGACTGGTGCCTGATGACCTGCTGTTGGATGTTCTCCTGGCTCTGCAACAGGAAATCACACACACACAACCTGAATTAGTTAGGTTTAAAGTACTGTATTATAAAGATTTGTAGTCTTTCGATTTGGAAAATCAAAGACTAATACCACTAGACTTGTTTTATAACCTTTGGGTTTTTTTTTTTTTTTACACCCATTTGCTTGCTCTAATTACCTCTGATGCTCCTAGTGGAGATTTGCTTCTGAATGTTGTGTTATTTAATTAAGTTCATTTCGTTGCCAAGTTAATTATACAAGCCGCCTTGCCCTCATAGCACAACTTAGCCTGTGAAAACAAATTTGGAAGCTCTTCTGTGACCCTGGAAGCACATTTCAACAATTTTAAAGAGCAGAAAACAAGTTTGTTCAGGAAAAAAAGGTTAAGATAAAAGAATATTCTACTTCAAGATTTGTTCTTCAAATAGGATTTGGACAAATTTTACTGAATCTTGGAGAATGTAATCATTGGTATACATCTACAACTGGTTAACCTTTGGAATCAATCTGATTAAAAGATGGCCACCACAGCCACCTGACCTTAGAAAACACAAAAGTGTCCATGTGGTTTCTTTTATCAAGTTAAGTGAAATACATACCCAACACCCACCACACAGATTTTGATGAAACTTTCAAACAATAATTATCGAACCTACATATACAACTGATAAAGTTTTGGGGCCAATCTAATTCAAAACCATCGCCTCAGCTAATCGACAATAGCCAACCCAACAACGGCTATAACTTAGTCAACTTTACATATACTGAGATAACTTTTGTTGTGGTTTTAGCTGAGAGTATTCTGACACACACTCTGTATGTGATCTCATGCAGTATCATAAAATATCACAATCAAAGTTATTTTCAAGGTTTGACCAAAAAGCCATAACTCTTATGTCTTAACATGAGATGATTTTAGTCTAAAACTCTAGCATGAAAGACAGTGGGTCATATGCATTCTTTAAAATAATGCCAGGCTTTTAATTTTTAGTCTGTTTTAGAACTTGACTCATGCCACAGATTAAAAGAAAACAAGTCTCTAGTTTCGTTATAATAACACTTGTTAGTTTCTCCTCTAAGCCTATCCAAATTAAAGAAGAGCTACTACTGAAGCTTGTGTTAAAGCTGACACCAGTCAACAGTTAGATGTTATACTTACGTTGTGCTTCAGTTTTGAGGCTTTGGGTTTTGAATCTTTCCATTTCTTCCATTGCCTGAGCAGAGGAAGGGCAGAGGTCGTTAACACAGTTGTACTACAGCTATAAAAACAAATGCCTAAGATCATGGTTTGATATTAATTTAATACATGTTTAAAAAAGAAAAAAAGAAGGGCAAAAAAAGTTGCTTTAACCAGTTTGTCTCATTTCAGAGGTGGTAGAAGCAACAGTGTGTGTCGCACAATCTTAAAATATGCCAACTTTTCATTAGTTAAATAATATGACAGCAAATAATGCATTTAATCAATTTGAAATCCTCTACAATAATTTATAATGCAGACTACTCAGAGAGAGAAGAAAAAAAAATCATTGTATACCGATAGCAACGCAATGTTCCTGAATTCACCTGCTTTAGCTCCACCCTCTGAGCGTTCAGTTCCTCCTGCTTTTTTTCCAGTTCCTCCCTCTGTTTCTGCAGCTCAGCCGACTTGTGGTTGATGTCTTTCTCCTCGTTGGCCAGCTGCTGCTCGTACTCCCTCATCTCCTCCTCGGTGTAGAAGGGGTTTTGATCTAAAGTCTGTGGAGAGCGGGAAATTAAAGGATATAATAAATAATAAACTAAGCTTTGTTTTTTTTTACGTCTAACTGAACAGATCAGTAGAGATCTTGGTTAAAACACAAACAAAACATTAAACAGCAATAAATGGAACATTTCATGAGCGCAAAATGATGTCATGACAAATACAAACAAAAATCACCACCAGAGTTGGTCCAACAAAAAATTGGCATGTAACTTTGTGGTTTTCTTCCTCAGACCTCTGAGGAAAAGAAACCTCTCTGCAGCATTGTTTGTCTTCCTCCTCAGCAGAGAGCATTCAGGCATGCTACATTATGGTTTGTCTGATAAATGTTCAGCAGCAGAGCAGCACTTCAGAAAGTTATCAACATGACTCAAAAGATAACTGAAGTATTTCTGCCCTCCACAAAAGACAGAGACTGCAACATTGTTATTGACTGCCATTATTCAAAACACTTTGTCAACTGCTACATCACACATCTAGCCTCTTAGCCAGATACATACCAGGGTGGTGCTTATTAAACACCTGGTGGTGTATTTCATGCTGTTTATTAGATGTCAAAGCGAATTAATTATGGTCCTTTTGGCTTTCCATACTCCACCTTTCACTTTCCACAGCTGCCGTAGATCAGCGGGAATGCAAAACTTTTCCCCAGAGCTGATTTGAAACAAACAGCTCTTCACGCGCTAACCATTCTGACTTTGGTGTAGAGCAGGGGTGTCCAGTCCTGCTCCTCGAGGGCCAGTACACTGTACGCTTTAGTTATTTCCCTGCTCCAAAACACCTAACTTATTCATTGAATTATGAGTGCCCTCAAGGTCTGCAGAAGCATTTTAATTTCCTATTCATACAAATCAGGTCTGTTCAAACAGAAAAAAACCAAACATCTAATATATTCCTTTCTGTGGCTCCAAAATTCTAATTTTACCCAATTACAACAACTTCAAAATGATTTCCAAATCAGTTTATCGGCCAAATACAAAAAAAAGCAGCATGATTTCATACAGATTATTTAAACCAGAGAGTCCAAACTTTTCTAGCTCTTACCTCCCACTCACTTTTTTCAAGGAACTCCTCCTTCTTGGTCGCTGCTAGGAACTCACCGAGCGACACAAGTCTGTCCTTGTTGGTGTCCACCTGGAAATCAGCACACACGAAGGGACTTTAAGCAACATTCGTCACCATGATTATTCATCGATAACTTGTGATAAATTCGCTCCTGCACCAATAAAAATGTCTGAACTAGTCTCTGTAGTTTAAGCTTTACAACTTTATGGAAAATCTTCTCTATCAGTAACTCATGCTATGACTGACATCCTGATTTTTGATAAATGATTAATTAAAAACAAATACTGACGATAATAGATTTAGCATTATAGTTCATTTTGAAGTGTTTTAAATAGTCAAAGATTACATTCCAGACAGTAACACGATGTGCCTTCGTTATTTGCCTGGACTAATCAGAGTTTTATCAGTATTTAATTACTCCATATCTGCTTAGCGATTGATGAAGCTCACCTCGTTCATAACGTGCTCCCTCATCCTCAGTCGCTCTTCCTCCATCTCAACCATGTCGTCTTCTTCATTTTTAGGGTCGTACACCTTCTCAAGCTTGAGGACACACAAATGTTACGACAAAGGCTCCTTCAATTACAGATTATCGGCAGAGTCGGATCTAAAAGAACCAAATACCTCTTTAGCGAAAAGTGCTTCGAGCTCACTTTCATCGAAGAAGCCGTCTCCATTACTGTCTGCAAAAACAAACAGGAGCCAGCACATCCCATGCATCACTAACATGATAAAATCAATAATTTCCTATAGATTTTTCACAAGGATTTCATTTTCAAAAGACATTTATGCAATTTTTCTTCTTTCTGGTGCTCTCTTTAGGGCTCTCCACAGGAGATCACGTGCCTCCACGTCAATCTATCCCATCATCTATCTCTATTCAGTTCAAATTATCTTTATTGTCATTGTAGTGAAAAACAACACAATGAAACATGATTAGCAACATTCCAATAGCAGCACCACTATCCTGTCTCTAGAAAATACATTAAAAATGTCCTAAAACTCAGTGCCATAAAATAATATTTCCTTGAAAAAAATTCTTAAATGATTTATGATTCTGTCATTTATCGTTCAAGTCATATTCTGTCACACCAACCCTATCGTATTTAACCTCCTTTGTCCAATATATCCACTTTCTCTACACTGAGCATGTCCTAACCACCTCAGCCTCACCTCTCTAACTTTGTCTCCAAACCTCTGTCACTCGTCTCAATCCACTCCACCTGTGCTTGGGCTCCTCTCCACCTCTCTCGTGATCTTCTTGTGACTGAATGGTTGACCCCAGGTAATTTAACTCCACCTTCAGTACCTCTACTCTCTGAAGCTTCACTGCTCCATCTGTCTCCCTCTCGTTCACACATGGATTCTCTCTAGAGCACACCTCCACCTGTCCAGGCTGTCCTCCATCTGCTCCCTATTCTCACTACAGGGTTGATTTGCAAGATGTTTTACACTAGACAAAGACCTGTAAAATGACCAAATTTCAAATTCAGAGATAGCTGTGTAAAAAAATAAGATACAACTGCAAAAGGTATAAATAAAAAAACAAAACAAAATGAGGCAGTCAGTGTTGAGTCTTTAAATACATATTATATATACGTTACCGTGCATTTTAAAAAACGTTTTGGGATCAAAGTCCTCTGGGTCCAAACCATCTGCTTCCTGCCACACCTCTTTCAGCTGGTCCTGACTGCCCTAAACACACACAGACATAAAAAATAAAATAAACTGTTGCTTTCTTGTTTTGGTTGTTATTAACTCTTCTAAAACACTCAGGTCTGTAATCATTTGGATACTGAAACAACTTTTGTTTTTTTTTTGGCACTTTGTTTAAAAATGCAAAATGCTCCATTTTACTTTGAGGGCATTAGAGGCGCTCACATATAATTGGAAGTACAAGGTGTTATAATTTTTTTATTTGTAAAGACTCTTCTTCAGTGACAAACTGTCTTCTATTTTTCATCCAGTAAAAGGCCTGGAGCTGAGACCCAGTGTGGTGTTTTTTTTAATATTATATATATATATATATAGTAAATGTTGCTGTAAACACATTTGGACAATAAAAAAAAAGGTCTGATGCAAGTGAAACCAGTCATCATTCATAGGGATGGAGGGAAAATCAGAAGACAGAAAATCAAGAGTTTGGTGCATTAAGAGAAACTAAACACACCGGTGAGATTTGCAGAACGATCCAGTCAGTTTGTTCACAGAATATAACATTTAGATTGTTTTTGCAAGACAAGTAAATACCAGTTTCCAGAAGGTAAAAAAAATGGAGCGAGAAGACTTTACAAGAGCAGATGCGAAAGGATCTGCAGCAGCATTTGAATAGTTACAATAAAAAGGCCTTTAAGCCACTGTTCATTCACACTGATCAAAGAAACAACAAAAAGGTTAGAAGAAGGTTTTAGTTTGGACTTTGCAAAAATGTCTAAGAAGAGTTATGCAACAGTGTGATTGACTTACAACCAGTCCCCCGCCTCTCGCACAATGACAGCTGGATATAGGCACCAGCTTCATAGCAATCCTGCAGGGAAAAGCTAGTAAAAGAAGATGGACGGAGTTCTGGAACAGCAGTAATTTTACTAATTAAGCTAAAATCATGAAGAGAAATGTATGGTGTTGAACAGCAAGTGATGTGGGTCTACATGATGGCTTTCAGTGCAGCTGGGCCACTAGTATCTGCTGATGGTATGAGACAAGACAGAAGCAGATGGATGAATGATAAAGTGGATCTACAGCCTGTTCTGGTTCAGCTAAAAGCAGCGAGCCTGACTGGACAGAGCTTCTTACGCTGAAGATCGATCACAGCAGACTCTTCGTCACACTGCCGTACTGTGTTGCAATGCTTACAGGGTGGTTAACTTTGGGATGGCTGGCGTGTTTCTTCTTCATCTCCTCGTAGTGCTGCTCCTCCTTCTGCCTGTCCTCTTCACTCATCTTCTTCAGGCGCTCCCGTCTCTCGTGCTCCTTCATCATCTCGTACCTCTTGAACTCATCGTGGTGTTTCTGGTCAAAGTTTTCCAGGTCTTTAGTTGCCTAAACATATAAGAAAAAAAAATGGCAACATCAAGTTGTGCTAGTTTTAGAAAATGTTTAAAAACCTAAACAATAAAACGTCTTTATAGGATATTTCTTGTGTTTACTTCTAATGGTGCAAACCTTGTGATGCTAAATAGGTGCTTATCAGGTAGCAACAGTATATACAGCCTCTAGTGTATAATATTACAGTGTTGACACAGAAAGTAAAACCTGCTGTTTGTCTTTGCAGGGCCGAGTTGTAACTGAATTTTAAATTGTGATGTATGAGCTTCTTCTTCTTCATATATATATTGACGGTTAGAGGCATCTGTACTCAGATGAGGGAACAGGTAGACTGCTAACGCCTGTGTGTTTCATCCAAACACTGAAACTTAAGCTGCTCTCAGTAGCAGGCTAAAATCTTGCTGTGTGAACGGCTCAGTGGGAAACAGTGTAGAGCAGTTTGCGTACTACTGACTGTCAGGTAGGTGAAATGCTGGTGACGATTTTCAATTGTGGTCATCGTAGTTCTTTTTTGAGTTTTAAAGACGTCTTTCTTCTCATCCAAGGAGTTCCCTCAGTTCAAACTGTAAAGTAAGTAGTTTCAAGCCTTTAAACTGCAGCTAACGGCTGTTTTTTGCAAGCTGAACTCACAATGTAAATCCCTCTCCCTCCTATAGGTTGTTAGGTGTCAGATAAACTAATTTGCTTGTTTTTTGCATTCCCCAACCATAAGAAATGTGACAGGATTTTGTATTTACAGGTGAATTTGTCAACAGATGCCTTTTCAAATTAAAATGATGCATAGACTTCGGCATGTTCAACACAAGCGCTCCACATTTCAGCAGTTAAAGCTGTGAGACTCTTTTTGTTGAGCTCAAACAATGGCAGGAGCTCAAACTGTTCATGAACTTTATTACAAACTCAGTGAACCAACTTCCCCATTATTCTTAACTCACAGGAAACATGTTGCACTCTCAAAACCCTATGACTTTACTTCCAGTAGGCCAGCCCACTCCAAAAAAGGCTCAAAGTTAGCAAACAGAGCTGATATGTGAGTAAGTCTAATTGACACGTGTAACTCTCTGAAGGGACCGACGGCAGTCATTATGGACCATGGAGTCATTTACTGCGATAACAGCTATGATTCAAATGTGCTGACATTCAAGTTACAGCACTACATTACCCAGAATAAAATAACTGACTGGTTTCTACTGACTGCTGTGATGTATACAGTAGATGTGTACCGATTGGATGAGGCGGTCCAGGTCCTCCACCTCAAAAGTGTGTGGGTTCATGTGGTTGAGGTGCTCAAACTGTTTCAGCAGGGCCTGGTGGTCCATGTTCTGGCCTGAAAACGAAAGTAAAAATGACTAGTTGTAGCAGCTAGAACACATTTAGGTCATGTTTACTGCTGTAGCAGGAACTTGACAAAGTAGCAGACTTTTTACTTATTTGAGACATTTACTGAGACCGTGCGGCTGCATCATTCAGGAAACTGATGCAATGGTTAATTTTTACTGGGTAAAAACTATCCCTGCAATTGTTTAAACTGGGTTTCAATAAAAGAAAATAATGCTTTACTCCTGAGCAGAGATCATGTATAGCTAGACCACATAGTTCTTGATGATGACCCAGCCTCTGCCTTGCAATACCGAACATGTTGTGCAACTTAAGAAGCCCAGATGTGCTGATGACACATCAGTAAGAGACACCTTCTACCCACCATTTCCCACCTGGACGTCATGTTTGGCTTTGATGAGCATCCTCAGCCGGTTCATCTCCTCCCTCTTCAGCTCGTCCAGCTTAGTTCGAAAGTTGTGATGGACAAAGTCCAACTCTTTGGCAAGTTTGCCTTGCTGCAAGCCAACAGTCAGCCACAGCACAGTTCAATTAAAAGTGCTTGTGCAAATAAACACATTACAAAACCGTGGACTTTTTAGTGAGTATGTACCTTGATGTCATCCATGTTGGCGTTTTTCAGCTTCTCTCTAAAGTGGGGATCTTTCTCCAGGTACTCAATGACTTCCCTGAGGTAGCGGTCGTAATGCAGGCCAGTGTCCTGACAAACAACATAGCTCGCATTTATTTGGTTTGGCTGACACTAATTAGGGCCATTACAAATGCATTCTTGGTCACTTAACCTGAAGTCACAAATGCTTAAACTAATACTACATTGTTTGTTTTTCCATCAACCTTCTCTGAACAAATTTGGCGTTTCAACTTGCCATATGTCTGACCCCTCAAACCCACACACTTTTCTGTTTGTTGAACTTTTTTGGCACAACACTTATTTTTAAAAGAGCATCCCCTGAATTGGAAGAATTCCTTCTGACTCACAGCACTTTTTGGTGCATCCAGTGTGTCCGCCTCAGGCTTTTCTTTGGCCTTCTCCACACCGATGGGCACTGAGTGGATACACAACCACAGACTGAGCAGAACCAGCCCGCAGCGGGCCAAGGCTTTACTCCTCACCATCTAGATACACGGGGACAACAAAAACAAACAAAGAAAAAGGAACACTTGTTGTAGTTATCACTTTCTTATAATTTGACACTTTTACATGAAGATGTGGACATCTTTTCTCTCTCTCTTTCATAGGAGTCTGGAGACAGAACAGTCAGTGGGGGCAAAGTACTTTATCCTAACAGAGGACTACACCCTTAATTTCTCAATAATTTCCCAATCTCCTCAAAAGATAAACAAAACAACACTGCCTCACATGAAGATTAAATTATGCAAGTTACTCCTAATCCCCCAAAATAAGCTCGACCATAAGAAAAGCACTAAGAAACACACAAAGTGAGCCTACTTCAAACCTGTTGTGTTATAAGTTGAAGGTAAGCGCGCAGGTGTAACTCACAGTGTAAAACATATGCTAACAGAACAGGTTGTTTACTAAGGATGATGTACTGATGGGGGTAGCTAACTCATTATACCGTAAAAACAGAGCACCCAGTATCATACAAAGCAAAGTAATGAATTACATCTCAAGTCAGATAAGACTTACTTGTTAAATTGTGCTAACTTTGAGTTCCTCTTTTTATTCCTCGCCAAGCTTCCACAGTCCAGCGCCGTTCGAAGTGCCTGAGACTCGGCGGAGCTTAATTCCGAGCCGTCATCTACCACCAATGCAAGCGTAAAGGGGAAAAAAGGACGTATTTACCATGGCAACGTCCCACCTCCGCCAGCTCCCATTGGACAGGGAACACACACTCGCTTTAGAAAACAGTCGCGTTGCAAGCTGATTGGACGGTGCGCCTGTCAATCAAAGTGCATCGAACTCGAGCGGGGGCTTAAGGTGAGTTGAAGCAAACTGTACGTGGCGTTCAGGCAACCCCGGACGAAAGCGAACTGTTAGGGTTCACAGCAAAATAATCATTTTTTTTAGAGATTAAAACTCGATTATAATCTCTCGGTGATGTGTTTTCTTTCGGTGCAAAGCCACTGTGGGCTGAATTATTTTAATACGTTTTTTTAATCAGAACCTATTTGTTCAAAGCAAATATCGCAGTATTTGTATCGGTTAAATACGACAATGAATGCATTATTCTTGATAAATTGTTGTAGTCAAGGTATAAAAACAAAATGTTGAAGTATTGCAAAACTTTTCTAAGTACATCAAGTTCATTATAAAAATTAATTTAACAAGTAAAAATGTTACCAATGCTACACACAACCTATAATGTTCATTTATACATAAATGACCATATTTAAATAAAACTAATATAACTTTCTTACACACAATAAAGCAGAGCATTAGCACAAAAAACTAAATATTTTAGTTATTGTAATAGGTTCAGTGAAAGCACAAATAAAGATTAGTTTACATTAAAATTGTGTTAGTAGTTAGAATAATGTTTGGGAACATAAAAACGAATGGGAAATGAACAGCAGTTCATTGTAAATAACTCAATTTTCATAAATTAAAGTTAAATTCTTAATGTACAAAAATATAAAAGTGTTCAGCATAGTACTGTGCACATATGTTTTGTGAGCCTTTTGCATACCTGCATAAGTTAAGTAGCTTAAAAAGAATGTTGTGTTTCACTGAAATTACAGGACTTGTTCACTTCCTTATTAAAAAAAAAAAAAAACAGACAGCCCAATGTCTTGTTTCCTTCAGGTGCTAGAACTGAACAGAAAATGAGGAATAAGCAACCAAAGGCCAAAGAAAAGCTTGAGGAACTTTGAAAGCCTTGAACAAATACAGATTAAGACCTCTTTTAAATATAAAAAATAAATAACTACATAAATCCAGTTCCTTGGAAACAAATTAGTAAGCCATTTGGGAAGACTTAAGACTTTTGCACAGTACTAGACATGCATCAGCTGGCGAGAATAGTAAGAAGCAACACAACTTCATGAAAATACTTTGTTGCTCCAGTTATGGAGGATACTTTTTCCACTCAGTTTCTTTGTATACAAAATCATAGATCAGCTACTATGAATATGTCAACAGGTGTTCCACAAGAATCTATACTTGGCTCCATCCATCTATCCATCCATCCATCCATCATCTGCCATTTGCTCCAGAGTCAAGTGAAGTGGGCAGCAGCCTGAACAGGGAAGTGTTACCAGATGCCCAAACCACTGGTTCGGACATCTGCTTCAACTGGTTCCTTTTAATGTGGATTAGCAGTGTCTCAACTAAAGGTCTCTCCTGGATAACCAAACTTCTTACCCTATTTTTAAGCTACCCTGCAGGAAAAAAATTTTTTTTCAACCTATCTGAGATCTTGTTCTTTTGGTTAGTACCCAGAGTTCATGACCACAGGTGAGGGCAGGAATGTAGACGGGCAGATAAATAGAGCTGAGCTGCTTTGCCTTGCAGCTCAGCTCCTCTTCACCTCAACGGACTGGTACAGAGTATGCAATACTGCAGAAGCCACACCCATTCTTCCCTTACTGGTGAACACCTTGAGATACCTTAACTCCTCCACTTGAGGAGGAATTTGTGACTCGCCACTTTAAAGGGAAAATTAAATAAAAAAAATTAAAAAAAGAGTTTTCATGTTTTTCTTTAAACACTTTCATTAAACACTCCAGTGGTCCATTTCTCTGATTTAAACGTTACTGACTTATTTTTTAGAGTTTTTGTGTTAAAATCCTGAAGTGGGCTGATTGTGTGGGCGGAGTTACCTCCTTGGTTGGTGACGTAGAAACTGTGGTAGACCGCTGTAGGACACTGAGGAGGTTACTGTCAGTGTTTATCAGAGAAAATGGAAGCAGAAGAAGAAGCAAGTTTTGTTAACAAGAGTACTGCTTTGAAAACTCGTTTCTTTTTGGTCTGGAGTGATGCTGTCAGAACCTGCAGCCCCACATTTCACAATGTGATATGTCAACGATATGTCAACTCCACACTCTCTATTTCTAAATTGAGAAAGCTCCTCGGATGAGAAGCGAAACGTCTTCAACTACAGAATAGAAGTCCAGTTGTTTTTCTTTTTTCTTTTTCTTTTTTTTTTTTTTTTTTTTTACCTTTTTTGTAATTCTTATCTACTAACAAACCAAATTTTAACTCAATATTTGTAAAATTAGCTGAGTTATAGCTATTTTGGTATTTGATAAGGTTGCTTAGCTGTGGCAGCCATCTTGAATGTGGTTGCGTCCAAGCGGTATTCATTTGTAGATGTCCATCTAGTAGTTACTTTCTGAAAGTTTCATTAAAATCCATCCACACTGGTTCATGTGATATTTTGGTAACACAATAGATAAACCACACACAACCCATACCTTTATAGGTGACTAAATAAACCTCAATTTAAACTAAACTAAACTAAAAATTAACTTTGAATGTATTTAATCTAGCCATGTAGTCCAGCCAGTTGCTAATGTATTTTTAAGATTTTGTATTAACCTGATCTTTGGTCATAAAAAGTGACAATAATGTTTCACTGTGGTGTGTTTTCTTGCTGGTGTCGTTTCGACACTGGCGCCTCTCGCCCACGCGGGGGCGCTGTCTGACCGCGTGCCTCTCAGCACAGACCGGCCAGTAACGCCGCGATCCGACCGAGTTCATCCAAAACTCCGCCGCCAACCACCTCAACAGGAACTGACGTCTCTTCTGTGCAAGTGGATGGAAAAATGCAGCTGCAGGAAAAATGGCTCCAAACACCGCACCGCTAAAAGGTGACAAACGAACCCCTTTACAGCTCCTGTCTGCGTCTGAAAAGTTTTTGCTCGTGGATGTTTATGTTTAGCTTTTGCGGTTTCGTCGTCTTCGGACTGTTTCCCGTCCGAGAAAGCCTTCGCTTCTTCCGTGTTGTGGTTAGTTGAGAGGACCAAGAGCAAGCAGTCGCCTTGAGTACTTCTTAAATTATTAAACTAGTGTTTCACACAGCTGAAAGCGGTCGTAAAAGTCGTCCTTGTTTGCCTAAAGACAGCTGAGGTTTCTGTAAACAAGATGCTGGCTAGTTTTATGTGCATGTCCAGCAGGTTTAGCAGCTAAAGTTAGCATCAAACAAAGTTAAAGTTCAAATTAAGCGTCAAGAGTAGCCAAAAATAGCCATTTGGAAAAGGCTATCTTGACTAGTTTACATAATTATTGTTCCAGTAATGATTAAAGGAGGCTGTTGTTTTATGTTAACAGAGATGTAACTTTTATTGTTAGGTGTGAAAATAGCAAAACGCAGTTGACATGAAACACAACACTGGAGTCAGGTGAGCCGATGGGTTAGCCATGTAGCTTCACCTAAAAGTAATAAAATAGGAGTTTAATGTAAATATTTTCTATCACTGCTTTAGATTTGGGCACATTTGACTGTAACACTACATTTAAAGACATAAGTCAGTCCTATGAGTGTAAAAGCAACATTTTTTATCCAGTTATTTTAGTAATAAATGTTTTTTTTCTGCTATTTCTACTCTGGGAGCTCCTATAGATTACACCTTCTCAGCTCTGGACACAGTTAAAACTAAGCTGAACTAAAAATGAACTTTTAATGTATTTAATCTAGCCATGTAGTTACAGTTAATACAAACTGGATAAAAAAATACTCTTATGACTGAGCTTTTCACATGGGTAAATTTGTTTTAATTCTAACAACAAGCTAAAAATGGAGTTACCTAATTTGCATAATTTTGTGTGGTGCAGATGCTGCTTATTTTTCGGGCTAAATAGTTGTATACGCGGTATTTGACCTCGTTGTTTACTGATCTAGTCAGTTTTCTTGTGTCTTTTATGGCGAACCACCCTATAAATCTGTAAGACTTGGTCATATATTTTCTGCTTTAAACTTCTTGTGCTGCACTTTGATCTGCTGCACGAGAAATTTTGCGTGCATCTGCACTTTTGCACAGCTATGGGGAAACAAATCTTTTTACATTTGCATAATAAGTTTCTGAACTCAGAAAGCAGGTGCAACCTCGACCTCTGTGCCCCTTTAAACCCACCAGAGATGAGTTTTAACCCTTAATACTTGTGGAGATGTAAATATTGTGGAAAAGGAGGAATGTGTTGGCATTTTTATGGATTTTAATTGAGTTCACCTATGTAGAATATCTACATTTGTTAACATAACTAAGTTATATGATAAACAAGCCTCAGTATAAAAAGCACAGCACGCAGTGTGTTGTTAAATAAATAATTTTAAAAGATCAGTTTTTACTAGAATAAATGTAGGTTTCAGTTCTTAAAAAGGGGCAGTCCCAATTATTGATTCTCTGAGAAGTTTCTCAAGGTTTCACTGTTAGACTTAGATGTTGATTTTTCTCTTTAAGGGATGTTTTTATTGCCTGCCACCGAAAGGCGTGTGATTGCCTGTTTGTGTGACTTTCACGAACCATCTACAACTGATTAACTTTTGAAACCAGCTGAGTTCAAGATGGCTGTCACAGCTATTTGACCTTACTCAGCACAACAATGGCTCTAACTCAGTCAGTTTTATAGATAATGAGCTAAGATTTGTAGTTGGAGTAGCTGAGCATCATTCCCAGCCCATAGTCTGAGCGCTACATGTTCTGTAATAGTTTCGCTTAAATCTCTGGCATTAACTCTCAGTGTCAGCCTTGTCTGTTTGTTAGCAAACAGACAACCACTGAACCACTGAAAGCTTTTTCAGCAAACTTTCAGAACGTAATCATTAAGTGTAAAAGGGGAAATTTTGGAGTCAACAAAATGGTTGTCCTTAGCATCACATAAATAGCTATAACTCGGGTAATTTTACAGATACTGAGCTAAAACTTGATGTGGTAGTAGCTGAGTGTCATTCAAAACACATACTCTGAGCTCTAACACGTCACATACTCTCTTTATATCGAGTGAGATCAGGCATAACATTATTCTCAAGGTTTGACCAAATGGGCTACAACGCCGTCATTTCTCAATTTAACATGATCTTAGTTTAAACTGGCATGAAAGTCGGCGGGCGATATGCATTCCTCCAAGGAATGCATTGGGCAGCCATGTATCCAAAATCTGGTTTGCTTTGGTGTACCTTTTAGTGTAGTTTATTGTCTGTTGTAAAAATTGCAAATGGGTCAAACCTCCTTCAGTTGGAGCTTTAACAGATTGAATAAATCAATCTTGGTGAACTACAGTTCAGTATTTACCTATACTGAAGTTACTCACTGCTCTCACTGCTCTGTGGAAAGACATGTTCTTGGTCATTTAGACATTTTAACATGGTGACTATATAACAGTCAAAGCTGTTATAGCGCGTTTTCTTACTGTATGCAAAATCAGTGACGTACTGATCATTTGTCAGGGGACTAGGCATTTCTGCAGAGACTTAAGCCATCAGAGTGACAGTGTGGATCAGAAAAAAAACAACCTTTCAATCTTTTCATCCCTCTGGTCTCAGCTAAGTCGGCACCAAGCCTCTCGTAGTGAAACGCTTTAATGAACGCAGGCACATTGTCACTGCCTGCCAGTTTCCGCACAGCTGATAAGACAATCTTGGGGCCACGGTGTTAGTGTAACGCGAAGAGAGGGACCCGTTGGGCTGTTGAGCATGCCAAATTCCTCAGCTGCACAATAGTGTTGGGTTAGTCTGAGCCCCAGCACAGCCAGCCTTCTTCAGCACAATGGGGAGGGGGGGCGCTCAGGAGAGGCCCATGATGCCTGGGGAGAGGAGGAACTCACTCAACCCCTGAGCTGTGATTGTTCCATGAATGGTTGCTTTGAGAAGGCGCCCTGTCATTCTAGGATCACAAAATGGCAATGCTTTTCTGGGTAATAAAGGATGAAATAGTCCGCTGGCCTTTGACTTGATTTAAAGGTACTCATCGCAAAGTCCTGAAGACCAGTCAAAAAAAACAAAAATACTTTTTTTCCCCTCATATTGACAGATAATATGTGTGTCCTTAAATTACTTATCTCACTGGTTCTTTCTAGTTTTCCGTATTAGCAGCAGATTCGCTCTATTTCCATCTTAAACGTCTTGTTCAAGATTTTACGCTTTGTAAACAATGTAGGTCAGTCACGTGACTCGAGCTTCCATGTGGTCTTCGGCGGATTCAACCGAGTGCTGTTTACATTGAGCACATACCCGCATATCAAAATATCTGGAAAACTGGAAAATCTTTTAGTTTCTGTTTGTTTTTCAAAGTTTGCGATGAGTCTTTAGAAATCAGGGCACCTGATGGCTGATGTACAACACTAATTTTTCTTTTCTTTTTTTTTATAGTCGGTATTTATTTTTAATTTTAAAAAAGTGCAATAATTGCTGAACTTAAATAAACATATTTAACCACCCTTAGAATAACTTGTACAATTAAAAATAATTTAAAGAACATTTTCCTTAAATAAAAAAAAATCTAAATTATGGGCTACAGTAAGCAGGTTGTGGCAGCTACTTGGTAATTGATTAATCATGTACAAGCAATGCTGATTGCCATTAAAAAAAAAAAAAAAGTGGCCAATATTGTCAGATTAATTAAGTTGTCTCTAATTAGTACCTTTTTTAATCAACTGCATATGGATGAAACCCGTCTCTCTTGGCTTTCTTACAGTTTATGAAAGAAGGAATTTATTGAAGGGATAACTAGCAGGTTAGTTAGTAATAAAACGGTCAATCCTGAATGATAACGCACAGATGTGCAAGTTAACTTTATGTCAATATGATGAGTCAAATGTCCACTTTTTTGTTATGAATCACTTTGAGTCATTGTGGTGTGTAATCTGTGTCGGTGCCTGCCTAAACAACTACAGGGTACATCTTGTGAAATACCTGGATAGAGAGGAGATTGTGAGTGTGTTTGGTTCTGGTTTGAATGTGAAGCACATAATGGTCTCGTTGTCTGACCCACATGATGCCCTTGATTTCAAAGCCAGCCCCAGCAATTTCTGGCTGTGTGTATTTGACAAATGGCAGGAGATCAATGAGCAATCAAAAGTGCGCTTGGAGCAACAAAGGCGGAATATTTGTAATTGCCGTACTGCTGCTGTGGCTCCCGTAGGTAGAACGGGTTGGGTAATAATTGCTTAGTTGGTGTTCAGATGATTAAAGGTGCATAAGCAACGAAGCATCCCTATTACTGTTCGGCCCTTATTCTCCTGTGATGTTATTTTAAATTTGCTGCTCCTCCTGCAGCTTTGATGAAACACGTTCGAAAAATTATCAAAATGTGAGACTCAAGGAAGAAAAACGGGATTTGGTTTTTTTGGTAGCAGTACAGTGCATCATACGGAGAAGACGAAATTTACCTGAAAATAAAATAGATTTGGGATTTTGACATAAGAAGCAAGACATCCCAGTCATCTTTGGAGCTTTATAACTCAGACATACTTCACGGCAGAAACATCGATCAAACTTTAAACGTGTCAGGAAAAGTTGGACTGAACTGGCACTTTTATGTCTTTAATGTTCTTTTCACAGTTGCAGTTACAGTTTCATAGTTTTCTAAGTAGTGTTCAGTTTAGAGTGGTGCTGTCGCACACCAATTTTTACAAAGGTTTTTGCAAACAAAACAAAAGAACATAATATGTTACTCCCATGTCTTACACTTCTTTTACAGTTTTTACATCAAAACACGGGCATGTTTGGTTTCTTTTTTTCATCCAGTGTGTTTTGATTTGCCCTCAAATCCCCCCAGAGCGTAAAGTGTACACATCCAAACTCCCATTGACTCCCATTCCATCAGAGCTCAGAATTTTCTCTTGAAAACTGTAAGCAAAGGGTCTGTTCAACTTGTTATTTCTCCTATATAAAACACTATATAAACATTAAAAAATTACATGCGATGGCAAAGTGCTCCTGCCACTTACAGTTCAGGATATGTTTTGATTATGACTATAGTTTCCACACAGTAACTGTTTGTTTGGAGGCTTAATTTCTCATCTGCCTGTCTTGTCAAGGCTGCTTTAATGGAGCGAGACACAGGTGTGCGGTTATCATGCTGACACTAATGAGCCACAGGCAGCGTCTTTGTCAGCTTAGATTATTACAAATGTAAGTCCCAAATTGCTATTGAGCTTTAAAGAAGACAGTTGATTTATAGTAAAATTTCAAGCAGGATTGTGCTATTCAAAATTTATTTCTGCTTTGCTTTCATTCTTTTTGACCATCGTTTAGTCATTCATTCAAAATGTTTTTGTTTTTCTTTTGTTTTTAGGTGTTTAAGTCTCAACTCCTCAACCCTTTGGGCAACTCAGACTTAGAAGTCGTCCTACTCATGGCTCCTTCCACTTGACAGAATGGCCCAGACGCATAGTGGTAATGGGTTCAAGCTGGATGTCCCCCAGCCAAAAGGGGTTGTGGGTAAGGAGGAAGCCCTCCGCATGGAGGAGGAAGCTTTAGCTAAGTTACAAAGGGAGAAGAGGCACACTCTTCCAGTTTCAACATCCTCATCTTCTTCTAAACCAAAACTGTCTAAGTCTGCCAGTGTTGCTCCTCAGCCTTCATCCTCCATTAACAAACCCGACAAGGACCTTATTGTCTTTCCGGAGACCAAGAAACAGGCGGAGCAGGACAAGTTCAGGGATATTGATGTGGACAAGCTGTCCAACGAGGAACTTGAAAAGCTTCTGCTTGATGAAAACTTTGGCATTAACAGCAAAGATTCCCGGCCCTCATCCCTGCTGGGGTTCAACCTCAGTGCCTCTTACCCTGGAAGCCAGGCCTGCAACTCCTCTCCTTTTCAGAGCAGCCAGTGGACTTCTGTTCTCTCCGCTATGTCTACTTCCAAGGTGTCTGCTGCATCGCATCAGCCCAGTCCTCTGTTCCCCTTGGCTCCATTTCCCAAACCAGGCACATTTCAAAATGGTTTCACTCCACCTATATCAGCCTTCATGACGCTGCCTGCACAGCAGCCATCCTTCATGACTTTATCTCCCATCCAGCCTGCCGCTGCTTTGGTCTTCCCACAACCGACTGTGGACCCAGAGATGGCCAAACTGTTTGACAAGATTGCCAGCACTTCAGAATACTTGAAGAATGGCCGATCAGCCAGCACCGATCCAGATTTTTCTCAAGCCACCCCGGCCTCTCTGGCACCCAACCCTCCACCCCAACAGCCAACAGTGGTGGAATCGTCGCACATCAGCTGCTTCGACTGGCTGGATCTGGACCCGCTTTCGAAGCGCAAAGCGGACAATGAGGAAGCATGTTTGGCGTTGGAAGGAGCTGCACAGACGGTGGCAGATGGTTCTGCCGGGGATCCTTGGGATGCAGTGCTTGAAACTAAAGGGAACAATGATAGTAAGAGCAGCAGCCCCCCTCTGGAGGGGAAGGTTTTACTGACAGTTCGCTCACAACAGAGGAGGGCATCAACCGGAGCACCTGTCACTAGGAGTCACTCGCTCAACATCCCAGGGTCTTCCTCCCAGCACAAACCAAATAATCAGGTAAGTCCGCACAAAGTAAAAAAAACAGCACACAAATCTCTTAGATCATCATGTTTACAGTTCAGAAGAACAAATAATATCAGCCAATCTTCACAAGACATTTTAGGTACATTGTTAGTGCTCCTGGTCTTAATATGGCTAAGTAGTAGAGGGGAAAAGAATGATCCCATGTAAACGAGTGCACTGCGCTGGATTGGAAAATAGTAGGTGTGTAATAGTACCCGTAAGTCATAGTCACAGTTTTGTACAACAGAAAAAAAGAAGCAAATGTTTGTTTGTATCAGACAATAACCCTCCCAGAAGCAGAGACAAAAAGATACTTGTTCGTGGGGCAGGTCTAAGGTAGCAGGTTCCTGTCCATAAAGGCAGGATTTGTCAACTGAAAGCTTCACTATTAACTAAAAGTGCTTCAAAGCTCTGATTATATGAGATAACCTCTTGCTATACATGCACCCGTCATCTCCCTCCACTGCTGCCGTCTGTGATCACTCTTATTACCATGGAGCTTTTCCACTTAGCTGATTTTTAAAAACAGACAGCAGCTTTTTAAGCTTCTGGATGTAATTCTAAACCAGCCATTCATGTTTGTTTGATTTAGATCATTTAAATAGCATCTTTTCTGCCATGGCTGTAAACAATAACGTTGGATGGGAGTGGTGATCACCTGTAACCAGCGTATTCGTTGCATAGTTCTATGCTCCTGGGTCAAATCTCTGTACCCTGACAGTTCACTTTGAATACAACGCAAACGTTCAACTTACTAATCTACCTACTCGTCTAGTTTTAGCCTTCCATGACCAAGCATTTTATCTAGAGGAGTGTTTTTTACATTATTTATGAAACTCAGTTATTCATTTTAGAGTGAACGAGGGAACAAAAGCTCTTATAGTGTGGTGACAGGGAAGTTTAGTCAGTTCAGAACGGTGGGGAGGTTTCTGTTTCAGTCACAACACCCATCAGTCTATTGCTAACAACTGCATGAACACAATATTCTTCATGCTTTCAGCATACCATTTTCTTTGCTCCCTATAATTAGCTGTTTCATTGTGGTGATGTCCCTGCTGTTTCATCCCACAATTTCCTCTTATAAACATTTTTTTTTTTTTTTTACCATGTCAGACAAGAGTGATCTAATTTTCTGACATGATTATTTAGAGCATTCTTTTGGGACAGTGCTGTGGGCAAATGGTTTGTGATACTATTCATTTTTGCTACATTTTTGCTACTAAAACTGAGCAGCCATCTGTCATTTGGCTCTTAGCTGAGGAGGCGAGGCAAGACGAGCATCACAGCCATGCCAGGGCCTAACAGCATGGTAGAAATTTGTGAACAAATGCCTTCCCCTTTCGCTCAGTATCTGGCAGTTGGTTTATCAACACGTAACACCGCTTTCTGTAAGGCTGCATGTCCTGCTAGAGCAAAGATATAGCTGATGGACCCTCTTATGAATGAACTGAGGTGGTTCAAAACTGGTCTTTCTGCAAACACTGCCCTTGATTGCAAGGTCTTGATAAGCAGTTTGTTTTGGCATTTTGTGCAAGTTTTTTTTTTTTTTTAAATTTCGCTTTCAGCCCCCTTCCTGTTCATTGTTTAGATCTGTCATGACTAAATAAATTAACTTTATGGCCTGTTTCTCACAGCAACAACACTTTTGTTTTCAGAGTTTCTCAAGACTAGAAAACCAAAAAGTCTGTCACTGAGATTATGATGTTTGGAGAAAAGAAAAAGGTTCCAAATAAATATGAGAAGCGAAGTGCAGTTTTCAGGAGGCTGAAGCAGTATTCTCACGTATACGTGTGTGGGACTGTGCAGACTTGTAGTTTTCCTCTTATCAAAGACAGCATGTCCAGTCTGTACACCCAACTGTGTCCTCCAGGGCTGAGGAATGTCTTTTTTCCTTGAACGGATGAAACGGTATTTGTTTACTCTTGCCCCTGTGTTATGTCTAGATTCAAGCGCATGTTTGATAGTGAAACTACTGTGTTGTGTAATATGAGTCCTTTTAGCTCTGCATTGTTCAGATTTGTCCCGCACTCACTTTTTATTCTCCGGCGTCTCTCATGTCTGCGGTGTTTTGTGTACGGCAGGTCATGATGTGTGTGTTTGCTTGCTCCCATGGTTCCATCTGCTGGCGCCTACGTTGTTATAAACAGGAACAAGTCTGTACAGGTCCCCCGTGCCCTGCAGCAGCGACTAAAAAGCCTTATGAGTTACCATGTCAACCCTGCTCTCATGCAAGCGTAGGGGAAAGAAAAGCCTAATTTCACTGAAGATTTTATCTGTTGCATTTTACACTTTCACCAAGTGGGACATGATCCTCTAATGCAGGCTAAGAAGTCTACTCTTGTTTGCATTAATTTCCCTATTATACAAATGCTGTATTTTGACAGGAGACACACACATACTTTACTCCTTTTTTGGTTAAAGCGTTTTTATTAAAATGTGCTTTTTTAATCACTAACTTCATGCCATAAAAGTCATGCAAAAAAAGTTGAGGAAGAAAGAGAATTTTTGCTTATTTGTTTGCAGTTTTAAGCTTAAATTTATAATGTCTAGATTAAAGTTGAATTATTTCAAGAAAAAACAAAAGGAGCAGGGAACCCCATTGTATTAGTAGACCTGTTATTATTATTGTAATCATCGTCATCATACTGCAACCTAAACTGCTAAGAAATTTAAGGAGGTATTTAGAGGTTGTGTTCAGCTCTAAATATCAGTTATGAAACAATCTTTTTTTAAGTGTCAATACTTATTAATATATGTTTATTGGCTAAAAGAGGGAATTTCTTTATTATTAAAACCTGTTATTTTGACTTTTCAACATTCTGATTTTAGTCTCAACCCTGAAAAATAAAATAAAATCTTCCTTTTTTTTCTGTTCAAGTGGCAGCAGTACTTCATCAGTTTGTAAATAAATGAGACTTTGTTGGTTTAAAAAGTACAACCTGGTGTTGTGAAATGGTACAGTTCTGATCCAAACCTCAGACACCCCTTTAAAGTTTTAACATCACGGCGGTATATCGTAAATTTACTGCTTACAAGAGCTATGTTGTGGTTACAAGTTCGCTTTGTAAGTATGTCTGTTCTTTTTCAAAATGCTGTATAACTCTATCAACATTACATTAAAAAATAGCTCCTTTTTTAGCTCTCATTTGTTTGTGCCTTTGTAGCAGGAAATGACACAAATCACCAAGAATTCCCAAGGGCGCAATTGTATTTTTTCCTGTTACACTTTACTGGAATAATGTGTCCCAGGAGAATTTTTTTTTCAATAAAATAAATATTTTATTGAATGTTCGAGTGTTCGCTTGAAATTACTGAGCCTGAGCTCAGCTGAGCTTGAAATGAATATATTTGCCTGTTTGAGTCCTACAAACCCCTCACTCTTGTGTCATTTTTTTCATTTTCACATTTGTCTCATGTGCGACATTTGCATCTTTCCTACTTCCTTTTTACCTATTCCCCCTGCTTTTTTTAACAGTCCTGCTTATTTAATTCACTTGGATTTCCCTTTTTTTAAAACGGTTATCAGACGTGTGTCTTGGGTAGTAATCCCTACGCCTTTTTGCTTTCGAAACAAAACTATGAGTTGTAGTCAAACAACTTTAACTCCGGCGCAGCCGCTCCGCTTGACTGACGAACCAGTCGATGCCTCACCAACGCCCGTTTGAACCTCGCTCTCACTGTGTGCAAAACCACCCTGAAGTCGCCGTGTCCGGTTTAAGACTAGATGGGTTCATTTTACCCACAATCAACTGAAGAGTGCTGCTCTACTTCTGTTATCTAATGCATAAATTATTAGAGCCGAAGTAGATGAAATCTCAAAGCTAATTTGTTTCAATTTTACGTGGTGTCAAATCAACAGTATCAAAATAGAATAATTGCTTCCAGTTTTCAGTAAAAAAAAAAACCTGACTATAAACTCTGGTTATGACTATAACCAGTTTGAGTGCTGTTAGGTGAGATGAGATTCAGAGGAGTGGTGTCAGATCACACACTGATGCTGATTGGTTGAGCGTGTGTGTACCTGTTTGTTCATGCGCTGTTCCTTTAAAAGGACATGCAAGCTGATTTTTATCTCAGCTGGCCTTATTATCTCTGAATGCTTTTGTATTTATAATGATGTGTGTGTGTGTGTGTGTGTGTGAGAGAGAGAGAGAGAGAGAGAGAAACTGAAACTTGCAATATGTCTCCAGGGATTGTACTTTTTTTTTTTTTTTTTGCATATTACAGATCTTTTCTTCCCCCGCAGACGTTAAGGCAACCGGAGTCTTTTTCATGTCTCACACCTCCATTCTGCTCCACCTCAGACTGTGCTTCATTTTCTCTTATCTAATTATAACCTCTGCAAAGGTGTGAATCACTTCACAGTATTTGATGCTCAGGAGCCTTTCTTCTCCTGGGCAGATGTGGTGTTGTTAGACGATGCAGCTGTTCAGGGATGTGATGCTGATTCCTGACAAACGTGATGATTCACCTTACAAAATAGCACACAGTCTCCCAAACTTTGACCACTGGCAAAAAACAAGTGTTGTGTGGGATGGGAAGCAAGGAAAACCATATTCTAATACACACAATAAAACAGATGCTAAGGGATTTGATCAGTGTTTTACTAAAAGTGTTACACATTTAGTTTCTTTCCAATTAAAAAGTAACAGATTTATCAAAGTATTTGCTTTATGGTCAGTTTGTTCATCAAACCACATTTTAGTAGGTCATGGATTTCAGTTTATCGCAGGAAGTGTGAGTTAGATTAACCATCAGTCACTTCCTTATTGAAAGAAGAAGTGGTTGTGCTTTCAGAGCAGTTGGTTTCTCTCAGATAAACTTCAGAGCTTCTCACGGACACTCATCTTGTTTGCACGGCCTTGTCCAAACAGCGTTGTGAAAATTTTGCTTTTGTATGCAGCACAAACTTTTCTGCTGATAGAAGCTGCTGTGTATCCAGAACCCATTAAAGTTAATATCCTGTCAGTATTTTCCGTAAAAGCATCTCTCAGCATTTCCTGTACAAATGTATTATGCAAAATGAACTCCTGACTGTAATGCTGTTTTTTATCTTGTAGTGACTTGTGAATTTGAGGTCTTTTTATTGTCTGCTGCCAAACAATGTTTTTGCCTATGTATTTGTTTGTCGTGTTAGCAAAATATCTTATAAACCACTGGGCAGAGTTTAATGAAACTCAGAATGACGTCATTAGATGTACATCTACTACAGATTATCTTTTGGAGTCCTCCCAATTTAAGATGGCTGTCACAGCTAAGGAACCTTAGCAAACACAAAAATAGTTTTAACTGTCAGTTTAGTGTCACCGGGTCCACTCTTCATTGGTGCACTGACTCATAACTCGAGCATACCATCCCTATTTCAGTCTTGGCACTGAAACAACATTGTTGGGTTTGTATCAGCCTTATGGTTATAGATAGGCAGTAATTTTCAAATACCTAAAGTGTCAATAATAGTGAAAAGTTAGAAGGTTGACGGTATGATTATTTGAGCAAATAGTCACTGTTTACATATATTGTCATGGCTAACTGTCAGGTGTTGACAGACTGGTGTAATTATTTCTGTCTAGATGTCTACAGTAACTCAATATGAACACATGACGTGGAATTACCACCAGCTCCCAGTTGAAGCAACATGTAGGCAGCTTTCTACTTCAGTCAGTTTCTTCTGTGTTCCTCAACCTATTCTCTTCCATTTTACCCTAAAGAATGTGCTTTTTAATGTCTGTCAGCAGAAGTTACAAAACATCCTAATAAAGTAAGATTTAAAAAATTGAAAAAACCTCCATGTGGAAGTGTGAAATACAACAAAGTAGCTTAAATGTGAAGCTACTTGTACAAACATTGTGTCACAGTAGGGCTGGTGCTCGGACACCTTCAGTCAGTTTTAGTTGGTTTACGGTTATTTCAGCAACAATTCAAAGTCAGCATATACGGCTAACATTGAGAGTGATTATAACTCCTCAAAAGCATTTATCATCATCAACTTGACCAACATGTAGAGTATCAACTGATGTGTGATGGTAAACAAGCATTTTCCTCAACATATAGTTACACTTTTACATTAGACTGCTGATAAACTGTGGACATGCTGTACTGTTGTTAAATTAAAAATTGAGACTGTAAATTTAAGATAAGATTACTTTATTTCTTATTTCTTATATGTACAATGCACATTTTTCCCCAGCTCATAACAGTACCTGTTAAAATATGCTAATTTAAAAACTGAAAATGTCAACATCATTGTATTTATTGACCTATTAGACTGTCATATTCTCACAGATTCTCAAACTATTTAAGTATTCATATTGATACTTGTATCATATCAACACATTTTTACACTTTTTTGTGATCTAGATATTTGCAGGAGCATCATGGCTACTTCTTTTTATGCCCTGCCTTTCCATGGAATGTAAAACTTTGTCAGATGCGTGTTTGAATCCTCACTGCAGTTTTGGATGACTACAATAGTTGAAAGGTACTTTGAAAGAATTAATGTGGTATTCAAGAATATCCACAAACTAGAAACATTATGGCTTTGCTAATTTTATCCTGGTTGTTCACAAATAATTTGAAACCGTACTTCAATTTGTGTAATAAAAACGGATGGGCATTTCAAGCAAAAGTACTCTTCAAATATTGTCCCATAATTGTATATGTCCTAAATGAGCCCTTTAGTTAAAATACCATATTGTTTTAATGAAACAACGAGTGATAAATGGTTTTCTAAATTGTTGTCTTCTCTCAGTTCATCTGAAGAGGCACACAAGCGTTTTCTTTCGTCAGCCAAAAGGCTGAGTTGACCCAGAAAAATAACATGAATAGTTTAACATTTGTGTCACTTTGTAGAAGTAGGAGTCAGATGTTCATAATTGATTATCTCTTGCTTTGGAGCAGAATGTTGCCAACTAAGTGATGTAAAACACCCTCTGGACAAAAATTAAAGAAGCCTTATTTTCCAGTCGCGAATCTAGCCAATAAAGACGTCAGTCAGGGGAGTTATATCAGAGGTTAAAACAGTGTGGGAAACAGTTCCGACATGGTCCAGTTTGCTTTTTGTCTAGAATGCAACAAAGACATTCGTGTTAAGACATATTTTCTCCTCATTGGTTAAGGTTAGGTTGAAAAAGTAGACAGCATTTATTTTTTGTGCTCCAGAGCAAGAAAGGATTATTGAAGTCTGAAATGTGGTAACTGTATTATAAAATAATAAGACAAAAAAGTTCAGTATCACATTCATTAGACGTGTTATTACTGTGAACTGTTCAGTTTAAATTAGTTGTAATCAGCTTTTATTACTGTAATATGTTTAATTTTATTATTCATTCTTTTAATTTATGTAAATTGTTGTAATTATGAAACATGACAAGGCCCATTTTTAAAAGGCTTTGCATTCCTTGTTTAATATCCTTCATTTCACCCTTAAGGCCATCATTATTAGGATTATAAAAAAAGATGTTTGTTGTTGTTAGTTTGTGAACTCAAACGTGCCCTCCTCCTGACTCATTAAGCAGCTGACCAGCAGCATTAGCAAAAACAAAGCAGCGAACCGAAGAAGTTAAACCTCATTTACTAATTATGTCGCAGCAGTGCCAATCAAATAAATCCACCAGCACATCTGCACAACTCTGATGTTGATGCACGCAGTGATGTTATACGGAGGCCTGTTGTCCCTGTGTATTTCAGCTAAGAGAGGTCAAATAGACACACAGATCTATAGCTTTTATGTTGTTTGCAGCTTAAACTAACCTGCGTTGTGACAAATCGGATCACAATGCAGTGGATTTAGCTAAATACAGCTACAGACAAGGGCAGGAAAGATTGCCCTTGTCTGATGGAGTAATTTTAGCGGCTTGATAAGTACTGTATTTTCCAGACTAAAAAGGCGCACTTAAAAGCCTTCAATTTTCTCAAAAAACGACAGTGTACCTTATAATCCGGAGCGCCTTATCTATGTAAAAAGTCGTAATGTTACTGTAGAAGTAAAAGCAGTGTCAGAAATTGATTTTGTTAATGTTTGTTAATGATGTGATGCTGAGGAACACGAAAAGAGGAACTCAGATGTGTGAGAGAACAGAGCCCAGACAGTATGGCGCGCACATAACAGACACATTAACTGGAAGTGTATAAATACTTCAGTGTTAAAGTACCAAGAAATGAAACGAGGGAGAAAGTGGGGTGATGCATCAAGATAGTTGAAATGCATTGTTAAACGTTTTATTGCAGTCCCTCTGAATTGCAATTGAATCAATAGTTGCCTACAGATTCCCACCCTTAGTCATTAGTGATGATTTTGAAGGATTAATTTTGTATAAATCTTTTTTTTTTTGTAACCTAGATATTTGCAAGAGGATCATGGCTACTTCTGTTTATGCCCTGCTTTTCCGGGGAATGTAAAACTTTATCAGATACGTGTTTGAGTCCTCACTGTGCAGAACCAGTTTTGGATGACTACAATAGTTGAAAGTTACTTTGAAAGAATGAATGTGGTATACAATGCAATGTTTTATCTATTAATTTATTTTGTTCAGCCTATAACGTCCTTTAATCTCTCTGACTTACTGATTATTACAGGTCCCACATGTTACTTTTAGTGAAGTCAGTTTACAGACATGGTCTGTAATCTATAACTTTTTCTAAAACCCTTCCTTATTCATCATAAAATGAGTTTTTCACATGCATTCATGACTCTGTTGATTCTATTTTGTATGATGGATTTCAGTAATGTTTTAAGATGCTTTTAAATGTAAAAGACAAATGATTGTTGTCTGCAACTCCTGAAATTCAATTTCCGTTGTATTTTCTTTGTGGTTATAGACAGGATTTACTTATTGCATCCGGAGTACAGAAAGAAACCGACCCCAGCCCACGTCTGACCCCAAAAGTCCTGGTCAGCTGATCACTGAGGATGCTCAGTAAAACTGGTGACTTTAGGTTGACGTTTCAAACCTTTGGCATCTAAAGCTCAATAGGTCAGATTTGTCATGAAAATTGATGGTTACAAAAGGCTTCCTATCCAGTGAGGTTACTCAGAATGAGCTGTTGTCTAGTCTTCCTTTACGTTGCACAGCGTGTTCCTGGTATAAACAGTCAGCGCTGTGACACTTCACAGGACGTGCAGAGAAAGGGGGGAATGATTAGTCAACATGAATCTAACGAAGCCGTTCCCATGACTTCAAACACCCACGGTTCTCACTCTGCGGTCGACAACATTGACTGTAAAAAAAAAAAAAAAAAAAAAAAAAAAAAAAGCCTGCTGTGTGTAAATGTCATAAGAGTGTCTGTATCCGAGTTACTGTGACAGTTAGTTAAACACCAAAGCCATCCAGAGTCCAGACATATTACTGATACACTGCTCTTTTTACTTGCTGTTTTTTCGATTTAGTTTCTTGTCACATTCATTTATTTTAGTTTTCATTGATTCAGTATATTTAACCTCTCACTCCCCTTTTTCTGCCTTAATATCTTTGCCAATCTTTGTTTTCGTGTCTTCTTTTCTGTCATTTCTGCCATTTTGTTAATATAGGTTTCATCGAGTACCTGCGAGAGAATGCTATGTTTATTTTTGTTGAAATGAAGCTGGACTTATCTTAATTATAATAGCATTTTTTAAAATTAAGATTTATTTTAGTGTTTATCCAGAACTCTACTGTCAACCTGCAGCAGATTATAGAAATGTTAATATTCAACTACTAATCACAAAATGAGATTAATTTGCAAAATCTTGAAACTGTGAGACAAATTGAACAGGCTGAGAAGCAGATCCCTCAGTCCTTTGCCAGGAGATGCAGGTGGTGTTGTTTCTGGCTTTTTTTCAATCTTTCCAAGCTCCAGGCAGCCCAGAGATTTGTCTCTTAGTGTTAAGGTCAGACCTCTGCTTTGAACAGGTCGTCTCTGCTTTTTGGTCTGCACAGTTTGAAATGTCAGATAAGCCTGAAGATTTTTGCTCTTTCGGTAATTCTGATGAATCCTGTTGCTGTTTTTCCCCTTTCACTAGGTTGTCACAGTTTATGTTAAGCAATATGGAATAAGAGAGAACGGGGTTTGTCAAAAATATTGTTCAGAATCTGGTTAGTTAGTCACAGCTAAATGTTAACTGTTCTGCATTTTTTTTTAAAGTAGAAATGTGCATTAATTTTTTTTCCCTCACTTGTCTGCGTTTGCATCACTAAGGTAACAGGTCCACAAATGGAACCCTCTCTGATCAGCTGATCCCTCTCTCTTGGGACACTTTCTAGCTCCTCCTGAGGGATCTCAAGGTGTTCCCAGGCCAGAGAGGTTACAAAAATCTATTTGTCGAGTTCTGGGTCTGTCCCTGGGGCCTCCTCCCAGTGCCTGGAAATCCTCCAGAGGACAGTGTCCAGCAGGCGTCTTAATCGGTTGACCTCAGCTGACTCCTTTCGATGCGAAGGAGCAGCAGCTCTGCTCCGAGCTCCTCCCCGGGTGATGAAGCACCTCCCCTTATCTCTAAGGCTGAACTCGACTACCATATGGAGGAACCTCATTTCAGCCGCTTGTATCTGGAATCTTGTTCTTAAATCATCATCCAGATCTCATAACCACAAGTGAGGGTCATGAGCCATGATCTCCTCACCAGCCACCTAACTGCACTCAACCTTGACTTTTCTATCCCCACAAGTGGTTGGCCCACATGGATGTGGCTTCCAGTAAGGCGTGGCCAAGCAACAAGGCTTGTCAGTGAGCTTCCTTCTCAGGCCTGACTCCAGGAAGGCACCCAGGTTTCCCTTTTCCAGATGAGGTGACCTGTTTCTTGTGGTCTTCCTTCATCAAGGACTTAAAATCACTCAGTCTGACCCCTCTCCTAAGGCCAATTTGCCGTGAGAGACCCCATCTGCTGCCCCAGACAACATAGCCACAGTCACTGGGGTACTTAAAACCCTCCACAACATTTAAGTGGTGATTCTGCAAAAGGGTAAGCCTCATCGTTGGTAAAATGGTAAATTCACTATACTTATACAGCACATTTCTAGCCAACCAGACCACTCAAAAGTGCTTTAGAGCACAATCTGCATCCTCATTTCCCCATCCACACACACAGTCAAACAGCACTCTACTACAGTACATCTCTACAAAGCTAATCTGAATAAATCACTCTACAGAGTCTAATCAGTGTGTTAGATCACATTCATTCACCAATAGGACACATCGGAAGCAATGAGGGATTCAGTGTCTTGCCAAGGGATACTTTGACGTGGGGCATACTGCTAGGAATCAAACCTCAGATTCTCTCGTTGGAGGACAACTGATGTAACCACTGATCCACAGCTGCCCCGTTAAACATTTCATTAAATAGAAATGTATCCTCTCTATCATATGTGGAAAAAAAAAAAATATATACATATATATAGACACAGTAAATTGTCTTTTAATGTTGTTTTGATATTCAGTTTTTGTCACTTAGATTAATACAGCTGGACTTTCTTGTATTACTACATGTAGGCTACATGTTCTTTTTCATGGTTTTCTTTAATAAAGTGTAGAAATGAAGACCACCCGACTCCTAACGTACTTCGTCAAATCAAGCATGAGGAATTTTTTCTAAATGAACTGTTTTCAGGCTGTCTTTGAAACTAAAAAGTCAGCTTCATGGTTTTTATAAAGGATCAAACTATTATTTTGACATTCCACACATTTTTGTTCAACCCTTTCCTTCTATTCCTATCCATCTTTACACACACACACCCCTTGTTGCGAGTGATGTCAGGCACAGATTTCCAAGCCATGACTGAGCACTTTAGCAGACAGCCCAGAGCCTAATGCAGGAAGAGGCCAGGCCCTTTCGTTTCTTATTTCCTGTGCCACCGGAAGTGCATTCCTCAGCAGCTGGCACTCACGCTGCAGTTAAGGAGCAGAGTGTAACTGTGAGTTCCCGGCATCGGGCCAGCCTCCCAGAATCTCTTAGTCACTCCCGAAGGAGCCGGCTCAGGATTTATTTCTGTGTGTAGAAGTGTTCATGAAAGAAATGAGGACAGAGAGAAGGAAGGAGTCTGATTTACAGCTCTTCCAGCTCAGTTCCCAAAATATTTAAGTTATTCAAGAATGGGGATGTGACAAAAATATTTCTTCCATCTATTATAAGGTTGCTTATGGTGAAGCCAACCAAAGGTCAAGAACCAACGAGAACTACTGTTTTAATTAAACTAGGTTTTAAATAAACAAACCTTAATCAAATGTTAAATTAAGGTTTAATCGCACTGAAAGAGACAACAGTACAAAAGAGTTGGAAACCTGTAGGCATCTTTTTGTGTCAAAGCTTTACTCTTACTGCCATGTTTATTTGCTCTGTATGATTTATAGAGCTGATGTGTTTTTAATTAAATTGCCCTTATGTCACTTCTGTAACAAAAATCATTAAAAAGCCTTTTAAGCAGCCTTGCCATTTGCCAGGACTTTTAAAGTGGTTTTATTTGGATTTACTTTAACCTGTTCATTGACACTATATGTGTGCTGTGCCTTCTCATACTTCCTGGATTAGTAAATTAAGGGATAACTAATGTAGTATTCTGGTTTTGTAACCATGTTTGTGTTTTGTGTCCTTCAGGATAAGGGAAAAGGAAAAGGTTTGGTGAAAAATGCTGCTCTGGAGGAGCAGGACGCTCAGAACCTGGAGATTGTTTCCTTCTGTAAAGACACAGCAAGGTAATATTTTTATTTATTTATTTTGTTGCTCCTGTTTAGGTGTCACCAGCTTTATTTGATTCTTTAAAAAATATTCTAACCCTTCTATATTTCCTGCAAATAGTGCAAATCCTTTGATGTCAGTTCTGCTTTGTAGGATAAACTATATAAAACTCTTTCATAAATGACCCCGGTCATCTCTTTTTACACAACCTTTGTTTAAAAATATAATGCTGCTGCATGTCGAACCGTTAATTTTATACAAAATATCAGCTGAATAGAATATCTGTTTAACTTCTAAAAAAAAGGACAACCTTGAAACAAAAATACAATGTAGAGTTTAACCCAAAACGCAAAAGTTAATCATTTTTAGATTTGTTTTTGCCAAGCGTCCACAATGTTCACAATCCTTCACTTTTAGGTGAGAAGCATAGAAAAGGGTTATTGTTAAGAAAGAGAGTGTGCTTATTGCGCTTGAATAGCAAATCTTTGCTTTTTAAAGTAAATGATGATGTTAAAAGTATCTGTTTTTGCTTGAATAAATAAGGGGCATTTTACTCCTTGCGAGTGGCTTTGTGCTTGCAAACATACATACTTAACTGCATGTTTCACTGCTGTGTTCATCTCTTGTGGCAGTCCAAAATATCTCATACCAATATTTGGTTTGGGTGGAGTGATGATGAAGCTTTGTTTAAAAAATTCTCTTCAACTCAGAGCACAAAGTCATGCTCAGACTTCCCCACATACTTATTGGTCAACAAAAGCTTCACATCTCTTCCAGTTCAGATGAACTCTTACTCTCTTTAGTGTGTAAATCCAAAATAACAAAAAATAAGTACCACTTCTTCTCAGGTATTTCTGCTTCTATTACCTCCCGGTCCATCCAGTTTGTTTTTTTTTTAAACTTAGCATGCTTTAGGCATTAGTCTTATTCCAGCCGTCTAACTCACATTCCTGGCTGGTCTTTGCTTCCCCTGATTTGTTGTTACTTGTCCAAAAAACGTAATGTTATGCATATAACTACTGTTCCCTGAAGAAGAGGAACGAGGTACAACATATGTACTATGGGATATCACGCTCCCGCGTGTCCTGGNCTGAAGACACCTTTAATCACGCCTTTAGGCAAATGACGTGATGACGTGATGACGACAAGTGACAGGCCCCGCCTGCACTATGTAACCGTCCGTCATCACAG